>NC_143585.1:134851349-135212563 GCF_048544385.1 Mastigoproctus giganteus | reverse complement strand
AACGCTTGGCACCCGGGGCCTGCAGGTTTGGAATGTCCCCATTCATTCTGTACAAGAAGTAGTAACATGCGCTCAACCACCATGGACGTGTACTCCTCTACCCACCTGTGACACTTACCTTTGCCAGTGGGGAAAAAATGTTCTTCAAGAATCAAATGTGAAACAACTTCATGCAATTCACACTCACAGATATTTTGACTTTTCTCCAATTTATACAGATGGCTCTAAATCTAACTCAAACGTTGGAGCAGCAGCAGTGTTCCTAAATACCACTATTTCAGCATCCCTTCCACCTGAATTCAGTATCTTCTCAGCAGAATTATATGCAATTAAACTAGCATTAGAAAATCTCTGTTCTGACTGCTCATTAAAATTTGTTATTTACACTGACTCCCTCAGCTCAATTATGGCATTATCTAACTCCGCAGATAAAGATCACCCTTTTCTAAATGAAATTAGAAGATTATTACTGCAGATTGAAGAGCGCCACCAACTGATCACCTTCTGCTGGATTCCAGCACATTCTGGCCCCGGGTGCCAAGCGTTATTGTGATCAAGCGATTCTCTGAGCTATTTACAAAGCGTTTTCTCACTGCGACAGTTCTTGTTAATTTGGAAAGTTTTTCTTACGTTTAAAGTTATTTATTGTTAACTTACTCTTACGAACTGTAAGTAAGTTACAGAAAGGAAAACCACCTTTCTTTTTTCTTTCCTTAAAACTAACAAACTAACTTACACCGCTTGGTCACTCTAGCGGCACTGCTCCTGCCTCCCCGTGGCGGGGCCGGTAATCTTGGCAGAAAAGGCTCTCTGCCAAGGGCTAAAAGGAGCAAACATGGATCACGAAGTCCGTAATCCATCTGTTGAGCCTCATGCCTCAACTTATTCAAGGACAGATCAAACTGACTTTGACAGTTCCCATCCCAAGAGACAAAGAACAGAAGGATCCAAAAAGGAAACACCACTGTTTCTTATTATACATTCTCAAACAAGTCAACAAGTAGGTGCACTTTCTCCATTTCTTATCCAGAAATGTCTCGAGAATGCTGCTGGACCGCCTAAAATGGTGAAAAGACTCCGCTCTGGAGATCTACTCATAGAGACAATGAATAGCAGGCACTCTGAAGCCCTGCAAAGAATTTCAAAATTCGCGAATATTCCTGTCACAGTTACTCCACATTCCACCTTAAATTCATCCAAAGGGGTGCTGTCTGAATGGGACTTAATAAATGTTACCGAAGAGGAATTAGTCCAAGAGCTACAAGATCAAAAAGTTGTACAGGCAAAGCGAATTAAAATCAAGAAAGACGGTGAATTAGTTCCCACTCGCAGTGTTATACTGACCTTTTCTACGCCAATTCTTCCAGCTACAGTTAAGGCTGGATATCTGAACTGCCATATTCGACCTTATATCCCCAACCCTCTCAGGTGCTTCAAGTGCCAAAAATTTGGCCATGCTCAAACAGTGTGTAGAGGGGTTTCAGTGTGCCCCAACTGTGGATCTAAGGAACACACACAAACAGACTGCCCAGCAGAAACATCAGTATGTCCAAACTGTAAAGGTAACCATCCAGCTTACTCGAAAATCTGTGAAACCTGGAAAACTGGAAAGAAGATTCAAAAGTACAAAATAGAAAACAAAGTGACTTACCAAGAAGCAAGGAAACAAGTTTTACTCTCAGTACCGAAACTCACATATGCAGCTGCAACACAAAAACACAAATCGGAAGGAAGTCAAACTGAAGTGTCCATACCACCAGCTACATCCATTTCCGATTGGGCACGAGCTGTCCTAGCGAGTCCGCTGGAGTCCCCTAAAGAACATGTAAAAGACCAAGCAAATAATACCCCAGTCACCGTACCACCAACTATTACTCCATCACCCTCAGATAATGAGAGTAGGAGAAATATTAAACCTCAAAAGATTCTAACCGCAGATATGGAAATCGATGACAAAACTAATAACGATGAAACATTTTTAGAACTACATGCTGAAGAAGACATGGATACTGCACGACCCACTTTCCCGAGAAAAGATAAAATAAAATTGGAACGCCATAAACAGATTGGATCTAAAAAACAGTCAGAAACACCTACTTCAAAAACTAAATAATGGACCAGTTGATTCAATGGAATTGTAGAGGCCTCCGTACCAACATAGATGATATTCACGACATGATAAATCAGCATCATCCAGTAGGCATCTGTCTACAAGAAACGAATCTTTCTCCGCAAGTAACACTGTCAATTAAAAACTATACAATATTCAGGCATGACAGGATCTCTCCACATGGTGGTGTAGCTATACTGATTGATAGTAAAATCCCTTCCAGACGTATACCCCTACAAACCACTTTAGAAGTTGTTGCAGTACGCCTTGCTCTTGGTAAAACGCTTACACTTGTATCAATATATATCTCACCAAATCAGAACTGCTCGATAACTGAACTAAATGACCTTATCCTACAACTACCCTCTCCGTTCTGCTTGTTGGGCGATTTTAATGCGCATCACCAGTTATGGGGATCCTTACAGACAGACAATCGGGGACGCACGATAGAGGCTTTTCTTGTAAAGAATAATCTCACTCTGCTTAACACAGGCTCCCACACCTATGTCCATTTTCCAACAGGCTCAACCTCTGCTATAGACCTGTCGATATGCTCACCCACATTATTTCCTGACATCGATTGGAGAGTCTCAGAGAACCCATTAAATAGTGATCATTTTCCTATAATCTGTAAGCTCTGCACAAGGACAAACTTACCAGTAAGCAGTCAATCTAAATGGAAATTCTCAAAAGCTGACTGGAATAAATATGCATCTAGTATTACACTAGAGGATGATATTATCCAAAATCACTCCATTGATAACGCCGTTAAACATATCACAGAACAAATCTTGACAGCTGCTGCTACTACCATTCCTCGAACTTCAAATAAAGGATCCAAACACAAAAACTATTGGTGGAATTCAGCATGTAACACTGCTAAGAGAGAGAAGAACAAGGCGTGGAATCAGTTTCGAAAGAATCCAACCGCTGCTAATCTCATTACATACAAGAAACTAAAAGCCCATGCCCGCTACACCCGGCGAAAAGCTAAAAAGGAATCTTGGATTCGTTTTGCTTCATCTGTCACTAAAGACACAAGTGCAGGACTTATCTGGCGAAAAATAAGATGCCTCACTGGTAAGTTTCCATCTATTCCTTCCCCAATCATTGTCCATAAAGGACAGGAGATCACCCTTCCAGAGGATATTGCAAACATCCTCGCGGAATCTTTTGCTCGCCATTCTGCCTCAACCGCATATGATCAAACTTTCCTAAAAGCCAAAACAGTAACTGAAAAATATAAAATAAATTTCGGAACGAAGTCAGCCCTCTCTTACAATAAACCACTAACCATGTATGAATTAGAAGAATCCTTAAAAAATTCAGCCAATAGTGCACCTGGTCCAGACGGCATATATTACCTAATGTTAAAGAATCTAAATGAGGGCACACGCTACTCCATCCTAAAACTTTTCAATCGAATATTTGTTGCAAATTACTTTCCTATTTCCTGGAGACATTCTGTTGTTCTACCCATTCCAAAACCAGGAAAAGACCAATCAGACCCGCATAATTATAGACCAATCTCACTTACTAGCTGTCTGGGTAAAACTCTGGAAAAAATGGTACACAGTCGCCTCACCTGGTATCTTGAAACTCAAACTACTATGAACAACGATCAGTTTGGTTTTCGTAAAAACAGGTCTACCCTAGATCTTATGATTAAGGCTGAGGCAAATGTGCGAAATGCATTCATAAAGAATGAACATCTGGTCATGGTGAGCTTAGATATAGAGAAAGCTTTTGAAACCACGTGGCGTCATGGCATCCTTCGTGACTTACATGCCCTAGGACTAAGAGGGCATTTACCATCATTAATTCAGAGCTTTCTCGAATATCGAACCTTTCAGGTTCGTTTTCAAAGTTCACTCTCGAAAATCTGCATACAAGAGGAAGGAGTCCCACAAGGGTCAGTCCTCAGTGCCACACTCTTCGCAGTTAGAATACACACTCTAACAACAGCAATCCCGAATTCAGTAGAAACTTATCTTTATGCTGACGATCTCACTATATCCAGTCACTCACAAAATATGTTCTCCATTGAAAGGAAACTCCAACTGTCAATAAACAAAACGCAATCATGGATGTTACAAAATGGCTACCGACTATCTCCTCAGAAAACTTTTGCTATACACTTCTGCAAGAAACGAAAACTGCACCCTGATCCTGAATTGCGCCTTGGAAATCATGCTATTCCAGTCAGTGACAATATTAAATTCCTAGGTTTAATATTGGACAAGAAATTAAACTTCCTGAAACACATACAGCATGTACGAACTATTTGTTTGAAAAAAATGAATATCCTTAGAGTTCTTTCTGCAATATCCTGGGGAGCTGACCGATACTCCCTTCTCCACTTATATAAAACCATAATCCGACCCAGATTAGACTATGGTGCACCTGTATATGACTCAGCTAGAAAGTCAGCATTACAGTCCCTAAATACCGTTCAACATAATGCACTTAGAATAGCTCTAGGTGCCTTCCGAACATCTCCAGTGCATAGTCTATATATTGACGCACATGAACCTCCATTATCCTTAAGGAGACAGATGCTGCTGCTTACGTACGCTGCAAAACTTCGGAGTATGCCCTCACATCCTATCTGTCCTTACCTCTTTAACCCGTCTTTCATAAATTTCTACAGGAATAAACCAAATGAAAATAAACCTGCCGGAATCAGATTGAACTATGTTGCTCAGTATTGGAGTGTCCCACTCGACAATATCCACCAAGATACCGGAGAAATAGAGCCTCCATGGTCCACTTTTAAAACTTTATGTGATGACTATTTTAGAAAATGGGGAAAACAGGCGCTGAACAATGAAAATGTACAGCAGCTACATTTAGCTCATGCATCAGCAAACAAACATTGTCTGCAAATATATACTGATGGATCCAAATCTGATACAGATGTGGGCGCTGCTGTAGTTCTTCCCACTTGTACAATCTCTCAAAAACTTTTCCCAAGTTGCAGTATTTACACCGCCGAACTTCATGCAATAAAAATGGCTATCGAACACATCAAAAACAGGTCTAATGAAGAGATAATAATCTATACCGATTCCTTAAGTGCAGTAACCTCTTTACAACATAAATGTCCAAACTCTCACCCTATCCTGAAAGAAATCAGAGCAGAGTTAATTAATCTAACAGAGCATAACACAGACGTAAGATTCTGCTGGATTCCCGGGCATGCTGGAATCCAGGGAAATGAAAAAGCAGATCAAGCAGCAAAACATCCAATCAACCCAATGTCTTCACTTGCCTCGTTTCCTTATATGGACTGTAAACTCATCATAAAACAGTTATGTATTGACCAATGGACATCAGTATGGCAGCAACAGACCCATAACAAACTTTTTCAAATAAAGCAAAAGCCACAATACTGGAAATCTAGTTCGCGATTAAACAGACGAGAAGAGGTTGTTCTTGCAAGGACACGCATTGGCCATTCCCATCTGACCCACCTCCATTTGTTAACAGGGGATCAACCTCCTCACTGTCAACATTGTTCTGCCCTACTTACAGTGAAACACATTCTCCTCGAGTGTCCCTACAATCATGCTGCTCGACAAACAAATTTTAAATCTGTTTTAACTCAAAACAATTCATTACAGATGAATCATATTCTCAGTGATGACGCAAATTTATCCGATTTATTTAATTTTTTAAAACAAATTCATTTATATGAACTTATCTGACATATGACTGAAAGGCCCCGGGTGCCAAGCGAATGTGATCGAGCGTTTTCTCTGTACTTAAAAAGTGATTATCAAAAGCGATCTAAAGTTATATTAAGTTACTGTCCTTAAGAAATTTATTTTTTATATCAGCTACTGTCACAAAAAGTACTTGTACAGAGCAAGAAAGAAAAGCTACCTTTCTTTATTTTTCATACTTCTTTTACTAACACCTAATACTCTACGCTTGGTCACACCAGGCACTGCTCCTGCCTCCCCGTGGCGGGGCCGGAAGTCTTGGCAGAAAAGCTCATCTGCCAAGGACTAAAAGGAGCAAACATGGATCAACATGCCTTTCCGCCTCTCGAGCCGACAAGCTCTCGGCCAGAGTTAGACAACGAGCATAACACGTCGCAACCCAAGAGGATGAAAACCACTTCCTCAGCGACAAATTGTCCTGCATTTCTAATAATGCACTCTCTTGGAGATCAGCCTCTCAGTAAGCTCTCTCCGTTTGTTATCCAAAAACATCTGGAAAGTCTGGCAGGATCGCCTAAGACAGTCAAGAGGCTGCAATCAGGCGACAATAAACCATGGACATTCGCAGAAACTACTAAACCTTGCCAACTTTGCTGGAATTCCAGTAAAGGTTTCTCCCCATGCTACCCTAAATACATCCAAAGGGATTATATCCAGCTGGGATCTTTTGAATGTCACGGAGGAGGAGATAATGCAAGAACTTCAAGACCAAAATGTCATTGCAGTCAAAAGGATTAAGACTAAAAAAGACAATATACTTGCACCTACAAGGAACATTATCCTCACTTTCAATACACCAAATCTACCAACATCGATAAAAGCAGGCTATCTACATTGTCGAATTAGGCCCTACATTCCTAATCCTTTGAGATGTTTTAAGTGCCAAAAGTATGGTCACTCTCAAATGGCATGTAGAGGAAATCAAGTTTGCCCCAATTGTGGGTCCTCTGAACACACTCAAAGTGATTGCTCAGCAAAAGAAATGGCCTGCCCCAACTGTAAAGGCAACCATCCTGCCTATTCCAGGTCATGCGAGAAATGGAAAACTGAAAAGAAAATTGTGACATATAAGATTGAAAATAAAGTAAGTTTTCAAGAAGCAAGGAAAGTAATTGCTCCCAGTTTAACTAAGCGTACATACGCCAGTGGCCCCGAGTGCCAAGCGAGTGACTATAGCGATTCCTAAGCGATTTTGAAAGCGATTTACTTAAAAGAGCGGTTGATTATAGAATAGTGTTATTTTTCTGAGCTTATTTAATTTTGCGCTTCTGAAGTAAAGAAGTTAGCGCACTTGACAGAAAGGCAAGACACCTTTCTTTTTGTATATAGGAATAACTTATTAACACACTAACAACTAATCTCTTTATCGCTTGGTCACTGGTGGCACCGCTCCTGCCTCCACGTGGCGGGGCTGCAAGTCTGGGAGAAGAAAACCACTCTCCCAGGGCTAAAAGGAGCAGTAATGGAAAACACAAAACAGTCTAGCCATGGATCTACTGATCCAGATGTAGATAGGCATGACCTAGATCATGACTTAAACCCATCCCATGCCAAGAGACAAAAAAAAGAAGGGACAGATTATTCTGCTCCTCTCTTTTTAATATTGCATTCCTCCACAGACCAACCACTGAGTAAGTTATCTCCATTTTTGATTCAGAAATGTCTCGAAAATGTGGCTGGCCCTCCAAAAATGGTTCGTCGATTAAGATCTGGAGATTTATTAGTGGAGATGAACGAACATAGACATGCAGAGAGACTCCTGAAAATTTCTACCTTTGGTGGAATTCCCACAAAGGTTACCCCACATGCCACCTTGAACTCCTCTAAAGGGGTAATATCAGAATGGGATCTCCTAAATGTATCGGAAGATGAACTTGTCCAGGAATTAAACAACCAAAATGTAATCCACGCCAAAAGAATTTTGATCAAAAGAGATGGAGAGCTTGTCCCTACTCGGACAGTTATACTGACTTTTAAAACACCAATTCTCCCCACAACTATAAAGGCTGGATACCTCAGATGTCATGTTAGACCATACATTCCCAATCCGGTACGGTGCTTCAAGTGCCCCTCGACGTGGGCACCTGTACGTGGTGAGGGGACCTCCCAGTGATGCTGCTGGTTTTCCAGATTAGCATCACTGGGATCCAACGCCCATACCTTGGTTCCAGGGTTACACCATTGGAATCCGGCGTGTGCAGCCGTGCGCCGCGACCCGTGGAAGCGGAAAGGGGGATCCTGGTGGTTGAGGGGCCCAGCCTTAATACACCACTTTGGCCCCTGCTTCGACGAGACGGGTGGTCCCGGACCGGCTCGACTGGGATCAATCGGCGGGTGGTATTATACTGCTAGGGTCAACTGCGTTCCAATAAGTCTCCCTCCCTATGGTCCTGGGACGGGATAAAGACTTATTGGAAACGTGGGTATGGTGTTCTAAGCGAACTCGGCGTCCCATTCGTGTACGCAGTACCTGCTAGTTCACGAGTGGGCGCCCCCTCGTAGGGCTCCGTGGTGGGTGAGGTACTTAGGCATCAGACACTTTTTCTTTACTCTTATGAGTAATTTAAATTCTATTTCTTCTGGGGCCCCAACAAGGCCCCTACCTAACCGAGACGAAACCACAGAAAATACTTGTGCAAAAAGAGCCAGAACTGAGGATACACCACCATCTGTCACACCGCTTTTCCTCATTCTCCATTCCACCGGAGAGCAGGTACTCGGGAAAATGTCACCCTTTTTCATCCAGAAAGGATTAGAAGGGTTGACAGGATCCCCAAAATCTGTCAAAAGGCTACGTTCTGGAGACATTTTAGTTGAGGCTGCAAGCCAAAAACATGCACAGCAACTACTGAAAGCCACATCTTTAGGGGGATTACCGATCATCGTTACTCCCCATAAAACCTTGAATTTCTCACGCGGTGTCATATCAGAGTGGGATCTTCTTCATGTTTCTGAAGAAGAGATCTGCTCTGAACTTAAAGAGCAAGGAGTGACGGCTGTCAAAAGAATATCGATGCGGAAGGATGGGAATCTCGTCCCTACCCGAGTTCTCATCGTAACGTTTAACACCCCACGGCCTCCAAGTTCCATAAAAGCAGGCTATTTAAACTGCCCAGTGAGGGTTTATATCCCCAACCCACTGAGGTGCTTTAAATGCCAAAAGTATGGCCACTCTCAAACAGCTTGTCGTGGCAACCCCGCCTGTGCTCGCTGTGGTGCTAAAGACCATGAGAGCAAGGAATGTTTAGCTTCTAAGCCAAGTTGTACAAACTGCCAAGGGGAACACCCTGCATACTCTCGAGCATGCCAGCGGTGGAAAGAGGAGAAGGAAATTCAGAAACTAAAAACAGAGCTAAACATCTCCTATCAGGAGGCCAGAAGACGCATCCAACCTATAAATAGCGCCAAGCCCTCATATGCCCAGAAAGCTTCTGGGAAAAGTACCATTGGTACTCAGACTGATATGAGTATTCCACCAAGGGAGTCTTTTACCCCCATTGCGCGCTATTTATTAAGTTCCGAAAAGCCCACCCAAAAATCACAGTCAGCCGCCACTGCTATATCCGTACCTCCTAGTGCTCCACCACTTCCAAAACAGAGTACTAAAGAAACCAAGAAGAAAGGGGAGCAGACATCTACAATTCAAGAGACAATGGATGTCGAAAATAAGGAGGTACAGGACGACCCTGTCCTGGAACTCTTTGCAAAAGACGAAGAAGAAATGGACACAGGCCAACGTCCAGTCTTTCCAAAGAGAGATAAACCCAGGACTGAGAAAATGAAGCCCTCAGCCCTTCGGAAGCCACCAGACGGACCCAGTAAATCAAAATAATGGGTACATTTAAATTTCTCCAATGGAATTGCCGTGGATTTCGTAGAAATAGAGATGACATCAAGGCCCTCTTGAGTAAGCATGAACCAACTTGCTTTTGCTTACAGGAGACATATTTAACGGCAAATGAAGATCCTTACTTACGGAACTGCTCAGTTATTCGCAGAGACAGAGCTGGGGATGGACCTGCCCACGGAGGAGTTTCTATCCTTGTGGGTAACCACACCCCCTTTCAAGCTGTGATTCTTACCACTAATCTAGAGGCTGTAGCAGTTCGTCTTACAGTAGGGTTCCTACTAACTGTTTGCTCCATTTATTTGCCACCTGGGAACGACACCGCCCAGGCAGACCTTGATGATCTCATTAAGCAACTGCCACCCCCTTTCCTATTATTAGGGGATTTTAATGGACATAATCCGCTGTGGGGTAGTTCTGACATCAACAGAAGGGGTCGGATTATCGAGCGATTGCTTGAAAACAATGATCTGGCCCTTCTAAATGTGGGATCTAACACCTTTTTCCACACGGCTACCCGTACATTTACTGCTATTGATCTTTCCATCTGCTCCTCTTCCCTCCTGCCTCTGAGTACTTGGGAGGTCGAAGATAACCTTTATGGTAGTGATCACTTCCCCGTGTTATCCACCATTTCAAATGGGAGACAATGTCACCAGTCGAGGATACCACGTTGGAAGATCGATCATGCCGACTGGAATGCCTTTCGTCATCTGGCAACGTTTAATACCACCATAGTCAGCCAGGAGCCAATTAATGAGGCAGTAAAAAACGTCACAGAAAGTATAGTCCAGGCAGCAGCAGTTGCAATTCCCAGGACATCGTCCCGTTTTCCACGTTTTCCAAAACCATGGTGGAATGGAGAATGCACAGCGGCTAGGAAGGCTCAAAACAAAGCATGGGGATTTTTCCGCCGTTACCCCACCACAGATAATTTAATAGCCTTTAAACGTGCACGTGCCAAAGCACGGTACATTAGACGTCAGAGCCAAAAGGAATCTTGGATCAAATTTACATCTTCCCTTACAAGGGCCGCCAATCCCAAAGCCATCTGGGACAAAGTTCGGAAAATGAAGGGCAAATACAACTCACACCCTTCATCGATCCTGGAACATAATGGATGTACAATTGCAGATCTAACTGCAATTGCAAATACTCTAGGGGAGACATTTGCTAAAGTGTCTTCAGAAACAGCTTACCCCCCAGAGTTCCTCGCACACAAGCAGACAGCAGAAAAACATCACCTGAAGCTGTCCTCTAACAATCGCGAGGAATACAATCAGCCCTTTACACAGTGGGAGCTGAAAGCAGCACTCTTACTCTCCAAGGCGAGTGCTGTTGGGCCAGACAACATCCATTATGAGATGATTAAACATCTTTCATCGGAATCCATGGATCGTTTGCTCTGTCTCTATAATAGAATCTATATTGAAGAGACATTTCCGGACTCGTGGCATGTGGCAACTATCCTTCCCTTTCCGAAACCAGGAAAGGATCCAAAAACACCAAACAATTACCGTCCTATTGCTCTGACGAGCTGCTTGTGCAAGATCCTGGAAAGAATGGTCAATGCTCGTCTCTTGTGGTATTTAGAAGCTAATGACCTCCTTTCCAGGATACAGTGTGGCTTCCGAAGGAATCGGTCAACACTTGACCATTTAATCCGCTTGGAAACATCTATACGTGATGCTTTCCTAAAACGTGAGCACCAGGTGTCAGTTTTCTTTGATATGGAAAAAGCGTATGACACGGCTTGGAGATATGGAATTTTAAAAGATATATATAACTTTGGTCTTAGAGGACACATTGCCCTCTTTATCAAAAACTTCCTTACAGACCGGTCTTTCCAAGTTCGTGTGGGATCCACCCTCTCCCGACCATTCTGCCAAGAAGAGGGAGTTCCACAGGGATCAGTTTTAAGCGTTACGCTTTTTGCAATCAAAGTTAACTCTATAACCGAACAACTTCCTCCTACCGTAAACGGTGCCCTCTTTGTAGATGACTTTAGCATCTTTTTGCAGTCATGCAATATGAGGGTCATCGAAAGACAATTGCAGCATGCCATAGACCACGTCAACTCTTGGGCAGTGACTAATGGTTTTAGGTTCTCGCCACAGAAGACCGTTTGCGTACACTTTTGTAGCAAACGGAACCTTCACCCTGAACCAGAACTTAAACTCGGACAAGACATCATTCCAGTAGCATCTGAGACAAAATTCTTGGGGCTCATTTTCGACAAGAAGTTGACATTTTTACCTTACATTCGTCAACTTCGGACAAGGTGCACAAGAGGGCTGAATCTCCTACGCTCTATTTCCTCCAATAAATGGGGAGCAGACCGCTCCACTTTGCTCAGCCTCTATCGTGCACTTGTCCGATCTAAACTAGACTATGGGTCCCAAGTGTACACATCGGCTAGAAACAGCGTACTTAGATGGCTGGACCCAGTCCACCACCAAGCCATCCGAATTGCTACTGGAGCATTTAGAACATCCCCTGTCCAGAGTTTATATGTTGAAGCATCTGAACCACCACTGTCATTGCGACAAAAGCAAATGTCTTTAAAATATACTGTTAAATTAAAATCCCTGCCAGACAACCCTACGTGGACGTCCGTTTTCAAGCCACAATGGGAAAACTTATATAACACTCGTCAGACTGCCAATCGGCCTTTTGGTATCCGTGTCCAAGATCTGCTCAGAGAGCTCGACATCACGGTAGACAATGTTGCCCAGTCACCAAGGCAATCACTTCCACCCTGGCATGCTCGCATTCCATCATGCGACTTCTCCCTTAAAAATTGGGGAAAGTCCACAACTCCATCTCCTGTCTACCACCAACTCTACGCTGCACACCGGACCGAATATTCCGACTTCTTGCCTATCTTCACTGATGGCTCGAAGTCGGAGTTGTCTGTTGGATGTGCTGCTATCTTTCCAGGTCTTTCTATATCTGGAAAGATTCCCCAACAATGCAGCATATATACAGCTGAGTTGTATGCTATAGAGTTAGCCTTGGACCACATTAAAACCCATAGGTACCAAAAGTGTATGGTGTACACTGATTCTCTAAGTACACTGCAGGCTTTATCGGGTATGAGGTATAATCCTCATCCATTTGTGACCCGGATTCAGCAGACGTTGCATTCCTTGTTTGAGTGTTCATTTGACATTCGTTTCTGCTGGATTCCAAGCCACATTGGGATAGTGGGAAATGAACTGGCAGATGCTGCGGCCAGGTCACCCGAACCCCAAAACAGTTATTGCCTGTTAGTCCCCTATACAGACTACAGGCAGTAAATACACGACAAATTACTGTCCCAATGGCAACAATCCTGGCATGAGCAAGTCACAAACAAGCTCTATCAGATAAAGCCTGTAATCGGACATTGGCAGTCTAGTCTGCGCAGGAATCGCAGAGAGGAAGTTGTATTAGCTCGGCTCCGCATAGGACACAGTCATCTTACACATGCTTTTTTGCTGAGGGCAGATGACTGTCCTATGTGTGAGAATTGTGACACCTATTTAAGTATACGCCACATTTTAACCGAGTGTCCACGTTTTAGACACGAACGTGATTTTTATTTTACCGCTTTTAGTCCTCTGGCTGAGCCTTATACACTCAGTCAGATTTTATCCGACAATGACAATGTGTCTGCTGTTTTTAACTTTTTAAAATCAGTACACCTTTTTAATCGAATTTAAAATTCATTTGGCATCCTTTTGTTCATATGTTTTGTACTTTTACTCCTTTTATATCTCGACATGGTGGCCTAACTACTTAGTTCACTGAATATTTTCACTTTTTATATATGACCGGTATTTGGCGCATTATAGTCTCAGTTGCTGATGCGCCAATAAACCCCAAACCAAACCAAACCAAGCTTCAAGTGCCAAAAATTTGGTCATTCACAAACGGTATGCAGAGGTGTAGTCACTTGTGCTGCTTGCGGTTCTAAAGAACACACACATACCGATTGTAACAAGGAAACTCAAAACTGTCCTAATTGCCATGGAAATCATTCTGCCTTCTCTAAGGACTGCGATCAATGGAAACGAGAGAAGAATATTCAGAAATATAAAATAGAGCATAAGGTGTCATATCAAGAGGCAAAAAAACAATTTACAACTCCTGTCAAATCATCTACGTATGCATCAATTACTCAACGACTACGCTCAATATCAACTCAAACTGACTGCTCAGTCCCTCCAAATATTTCTATATCTGGTTGGGCTAAATCAGTACTTTCTTCATCAAAGGAACACTCTCCCTCCAGATATGTAACAAAAGAAGTAAATACACCAGTAACAGTTCCTCCAGATAAGAATCCAAAACAGCAACAGAAAGAACAAATCAAGAGCTCTGAAAGAAGTGATAAATACAAACTCAGATCTGATACCATGGACATCGATGAAAAAGCAGGCGATGACGATACAATTCTTGAAATTCATCCAGAAGATGACATCGACACAGGCAGACCAGTATTCTCAAAGAAGGAAAAGGGGAAACTAGACAGGCGTAAGCAGACTACTTCACGGATGTTAGCAGACACCAGTTAAAACCAAACAATGAGTACAGTTATTCAGTGGAATTGCCGTGGGCTCCGTGGTAACGTAGATGACTTTTACGATCTATTAAGTAAATATAAGCCTGTTGCAGTGTGCCTTCAAGAAACCAATCTCACAAATACAGTGTCTATGACAATTAAACATTATACTATATATAGAAAAGATAGAAGTTCCTCTAACTCAGCTCATGGAGGAGTAGCAGTCATAGTGAACTCTGTAGTTCCCTGTAGACCTATCCCCATGCAAACATCTTTAGAGGCAGTTGCAGTTCGTGTCACCATTGGTATAACAGTAACATTAGTTTCGTTGTATCTATCGCCAAACCATTCATACAGCCTTGATGATTTAGATGATATAGTTAAGCAAATACCTGTTCCCTTTTGTATTATGGGTGACTGGAATGGCCATCACCCCCTATGGGGTTCCCAACATCTTGACTCTAGAGGACAGATAATAGAAAAATTTTTAGATAAACATAATCTAACTATTCTAAACACTGGTGATCACACATACATACACTCTCCATCTGGTTCAAGTTCAGCTATTGATCTTTCAATATGCTCCCCAACAATATTTCCTATCATAGACTGGACTGTTACTGACAACCCTTGTGGTAGCGATCACTTTCCTATCATCTGTACTTTTAGCTCAAGTTCTCCTCCCCAGAGAGAAATTAGGACAAGCTGGAAATTTGAAAAGGCTAACTGGACTAAATACCAGGAAATAGCTCGAATAGATACTGCCGTCATAACAACCCTCACAATTGATTCTGCAGTCAGGTATACTACACGAAAAATAATGAAAGCATCGGAGGCTGCTATTCCAAAATCTTCATCCAAAATCAGGCTTCATCCAAAAATGTGGTGGAATGAAGCATGTAACAATGCTAAAAAAGAAAGAAATAAGTACTGGAATCTGTTTCGAAAATATCCAACTACAGCCAACCTCCTACAGTTTAAGAGAGCCAGAGCTAAAGCTCGTCATATAAGACGAGAGAGTAAAAAAGAAGCGTGTGTGTGTGTGTGTGTGTGTGTGGTATGGATGTTTATTGGCGCATTAGCTGCTATGGCTATAGTGCGCCTATTCGTAGGAATATTAAAAAAATAATCCAGTTTAAATTAGTTTCAGTTCTGTAGCCTATTTATAAAAGATGATACACTCCAATTTGTTTTAAAAAGCAGAAAAGTTTGTTAACATTTGCGTCCTCTCCAATGATATGATGTAATGTCAATCTTTCTGAACGATTAGCCAGATTTTGAAGTATTGCAGCTCGATGTTGTTGATACTGCGGACAGTCAATCAGAATGTGTTTGACTGTTAGATGTTCTAAGCAGTATGGACACTGAGGAGGATCATCGCCCATTAGTAGATGGAGGTGAGTCAGATGGGTGTGTCCTATTCTCATTCGTGTGAGTACCACTTCTTCCCGCCGCACTGTCTGATTGCTGGAATGCCAGAACTTTGGGTTTTGTTTCAGCTGGAAAAGCTTGTTATTCGTTTGGTTATGCCATAATTCTGTCCACTGTGCATGGCATGCTGCTTGAATTAAGATATTATAATCGGGCGCTGGAATAGGGACAGAAGTTAGGTCTGAACTTGGACTTTTGGCGGATGTATCAGCCACTTCATTCCCTTTTATGCCTGAATGTGCTGGAATCCAGCAAAACTTCACTAGTTGTTGACGATCATAAATCTGCAATAACAAACTCCTGATTTTCATTACAATATGGTGATTCTTTTGAGATGTATTCTGCATTGCTTTGATTGAGCTGAGAGAGTCAGTATAAACTATATATTTTGCAGATGGATGTAAATTCAAATTTTCTAGAGCTAACTGTATTGCATACAGTTCTGCTGAAAAGTTGCTATACTCAGGTGGAAGAGAAGCTGATATGATAGCAGAGGGAAACACTGCTGCTGCTCCAACAGTTGACAGAGATTTGGAACCATCCGTATATATCGGTAAGAAGTCGGCATAAGTTTGAAGATGGCTAGCATGGAGTTGTTGCACAGTCACTGCCGGCAGGCAATTCTTTCCCCATTGAAGAAAATAGGTATCAGAGGTCAGTTGAGGAAAGGTGGTCCATGGTGGATGAGAGTAATTCTTTATCTGTTGCATATTGTGGAGAGGAACATTCCAGTTCTGCGATATTTCAAGGAGCCGTAGGCCAGCCGGTTGGATTTTACTTGGTTTATTTCTATAGAGATTAACTAGTGGTTGATTAAAAAGGTATGGCTGAATAGGATGCAAAGGGCAAGTCTGTATTTTGGCTGCATATTTAAGTAGTAACATTTTTCTACGAAGATGCAAAGGGGGCTCATTAGCTTCAATGTATAGACTCTGAGTTGGAGATGTCCTGTATGCACCAGTTGCAATCCGCAATGCATTATGTTGAATAGGATCCAGCCAGCGTAGCACACTCCTTCGGGCAGAATCATAAACTGGAGCACCATAGTCTAAACGGGATCTAATCAGTGCTCTATATAAGAGCAGCAATGTTGTACGATCTGCTCCCCAAGAGAGGGCAGATAAAGCTCTTAGCATGTTGATCTTTTTGAGACAGGCAGTACGTATTAATTTAACATGATCTAAGAAGTTGAGCTTACTGTCCAGGATTAGTCCCAAGAATTTCATATTGCTGGCAATCGGAATGGTAGAATTTGAAATCCGAAGTTCAGGATCTGCATGCAATTTGCGTTGACAGCAAAAGTGGATCGCAACTGTTTTCTCTGGGGAAAGACGATATCCATTGAGCTCAGCCCACTTTTGAACTTTATTGAGGGACATCTGCAATTGCCTTTCGACAGATCTCATGTTCTGAGAATGGCAAGAAATAGCGAGATCGTCAGCGTAAAGGTAAGCCTCTACAGTATTTGGGAGTACTTTTGTAATGGAATCAATTTTAAGGGCAAACAAGGTTGCACTCAAAACTGATCCTTGTGGTACTCCTTCTTCTTGCGAGAATGTAGCAGAAAGGGAATTTTGATATCTCACCTGGAAAGATCGGCTCTTGTGGAAGTTCCTAATAAATATGGGTAGGTTGCCTCGTAGACCAAGATTATATAGGTCACTGAGAATGCCATACCGCCAGGTAGTATCAAATGCCTTCTCTATATCAATGGAGACCATGACAAGGTGTTCGTTTTTCACAAAGGCATTGCGAATTTCAGATTCCGCCTTGATCATCAGATCTAGGGATGACCTGTTTTTACGAAAGCCATGTTGACAATTACTCAGTAGATGTTGAGTTTCAATGATCCAAGTGAGTCGACTATGGATCATTTTTTCAAGAATTTTACCAAGGCAACTTGACAGAGATATTGGTCTGTAACTATTAGAACTGGCGGGATCTTTTCCAGGTTTCAAAAACGCCAAAACTGTAGCGTGGTGCCAAGAGGTTGGATAAATATTTTCCAGGAAGATCCGGTTAAAAAAGATTAGAATCATTTGTAAGTTTTTCTCATCGAGATGCTGCAGCATGACATAATATATGCCATCTGGCCCAGAGGCACTGTTTCGCGTTGTTCTGATGGCCTGTAAAAGTTCACAATATTGCAGAGGCTGATTATATGGAAGTGACAGTGAGGTTCGAAAGTTGATAGGTCTCTGTTCTTTGGCAGTCTTAATTTTCTGGAATTTTGGAGTGTAGTTTGATGCAGCCGATATTTCAGCAAAAGTTTTGCCCAAGGCATTGGCTATATCTATAGGAGCAGAGAGTTCTTGCCCATTGCAGGAGAGAATTGGGGAAGGAACAGTTGGAAACTTCCCAGAAAGCTGCCTAATTTTTTTCCATATTAGTCTGGAGTCAGTGTTCCTATTGATAGTTGATGCGAACCTAGTCCAAGAATCTTTCTTGGCCTGCTTTTGAATGTAACGCGCTTTTGCCCTTAGTTTCTTGTAGCTAATTAGATTAGCTGTGGTTGGAGATCGACGGAATAAATTAAATGCTTTATTTTTTTCCTTCTTTGCCCTTGTGCACTCTTCGTTCCACCAGTAGTTGAAATGCCGTCGGGACGGGGGATTTGATAACGGAGTTGAGTACTTAGTTGCAACTAAAAGGCGGGATGTAATATAATCAGTAACTTCATCAATGGGCTGTAGTTGAATAGTTTTTTTGTCAAGAGTGATTGCTGATTGAAATTTCGCCCAATTGGCTTTAGAGAATTTCCATATCCTGCAGGGATGTTGTAATTGTGGTTGGGTAGTCAACAGATTACAAACAATTGGAAAGTGATCACTACCCATGGGATCATCCAGGGTGGACCATTGCATAGCTGAAAACAGTATTGGGGAGCAAATCGATAGGTCAATGGCAGAAGTCTGTCCATTGGGTAACTGTATATGGGTGTGCGAGCCACTGTTAAGAAGAGTGAGGTTTTCTTTTTCCAGTAAAGTTTCAATCAGTCGGCCGCGTTTGTCTAATTTAGATGAACCCCATAAAGGGTGGTGGCCGTTGAAGTCCCCTAGCAGGCAGATAGGGGAGGGTAGCTGTAATAAAAGTTCTTTAAGATCATTATAAGAGTAAGCATGGTTTGGTGGGAGATAAAGTGAGACTAGAGTTAATGCAGTTTGGGTAATCAGACGCACAGCGACAGCTTCGATTTGGGTTTGAAGAGTAATTTGCTTAGCTGGAATCCTTGTACTAATTAAAATTGCTACACCACCTCTAGCAGAATCGGATGTGTTCCGATCGCGTCTATAGATCGAGTAGTTTTTGATGGAAATGGAAATTTGAGGAGTTAAATAGGTTTCTTGCAGGCAGAAACCAACTGGAGAGTAGCGATTAATTAAATAACGGATGTCATCAATGTTTCCACGAAAGCCTCTGCAATTCCATTGCAAGATATTAGACATTATTTGAATTTAGAGGAAGAAGCTGTACCTGACGTGGCTGTCTTATGGCGTTCTGGCTTTGGTTTTTCTCTTTTCGGAAAGGAAGGGCGACCAGTGTCCATCTCTTCTTCAGCAAATATTTCCAGAATTGGATCTTCCTGTTTGGATGGATACTCTGCCTCCATCGATTTGTCTTGGATAATCTTTTTCGAAGACGAACTATTATTATTTGTAGTGGCATTCACTGGCGGAGATTGAGTTTTTGCTGGTATTGTGAGAGGCGTATTATTTGCTTGGTCTGAGTGCTTAACGGCACTGGACTGTTGCTGAGAGAGAACAGCCCGAGCCCAGTCAGAGATGGAAGTGTTTGAAGGTACGGTAACATCGGTTTGTGTGGCAATGGTTTGATATTTTTTTGTAATATTGGCATAGGTACGGTTAGGTATACTCGGTGCAATTAATTTTCTAGCCTCCTGATAACTAACTCTGTTTTCAACTTTATATTTCACAATTTTTTTCTCTGTTTTCCACCTCTCACATGTCTTAGAGTAGGCCGGATGGTTGCCTTTGCAGTTGGGACAGATCATTTCTTTCACCGAACAATCACTTTGAATGTGATCGGAGGATCCACAGTTGGGACAAACTGGGTTGCTTCTGCACGTTGTTTGAGAGTGGCCATACTTCTGGCATTTATAACATCTCAACGGATTGGGTATGAAAGGACGAGTGCGGCAAAGTAGATATCCAGCTTTTATTGATGTGGGTAGGTTTGGACTGTTGAATGTAAGAATGATATTTCTGGTAGGTGTGAGAATATTGTCTTTTTTTATCATAATTCTTTTTACAGATATTACATTTTGCTCCTGAAGCTCTTCTTTAATTTCTTCCTCCGTCACATTCATCAGGTCCCAACTAGATATTACACCCTTTGATGTATTTAGGGTTGCATGTGGAGTTACTTTCACTGGAATACCAGCGAAAGTTGTCTTTTTAAGTAATTTTTCAGAGTGTTTGCCATTTATGGTTTCAATAAGTAAGTCCCCTGATTGCAGTCTCTTAACCGTCTTGGGAGACCCTGCAATACTTTCCAGGTGTTTTTGGATTAAAAAAGGGGATAGCTTACTGAGAGGCTGATCAGATAGCGAGTGCATGATTAAGAATGCAGGTAAGTCTGTCGCCGAGGGATTGGTTTTCAACCTCTTTGCTTGCGACGAATCATGGTTCATTTCTGTGTTTGGCCGACAGCTCGACGGCTCTAGAGTTGGAAACATACTTTGTTCCATGTTGGCTCCTCTTAGCCCCTGGCAGATGAACTTTTCTGCCAAGGTTACCGGCCCCGCCACGGGGAGGCAGGAGCAGTGCCTGGTGTGACCAAGCGAAAAGTAGTAAGTGGTTAGTAGTAAACTAGAAGAAATAAAGAAAGGTGCCTTTCCTTTCTTGCTCTGTACAAGTGTTTTTGTTACAAGAGCTGTTTTTAAATGAATAGATTTATTAACGTGAAGAACTCAAAATAACTATAAATCACTTTTGAGAAATCGCAGTAATAGCACAGAGAAATCGCTCAGTCACAATCGCTTGGCACCCGGGGCCTAAAAAAGAAGCATGGGCACGTTTCGCTTCCACCATAAACAGATCCACAGATACTTCTAAAATATGGAAAAAGATCAAACGAATTAATGGCAAATACACACAAACAATTTCTCCTATTCTACTCGTAAGAGGGAAGGAAATTTCTGAACCTCTGGAGATTGCCAATATCTTAGGTAATTCATTTGAAACACTTTCAGCTGTTGCCACATATGAACCAGCATTTCAATTGTTAAAATCCCGGACAGAAAAATACAAACTAAAATTTAATACTGCCGTCCCATATTCGTATAACCTACCTCTGACCATGATTGAATTGCGCAGTGCACTTTCCCAATTAAAGAATAGTGCTCCAGGCCCCGATGGAATTTTTTACACCATGATCTTTCATTTAAGTGAGGATTCATTAACTGCCCTATTACAACTGTATAACAGAATTTTTCTAGAGGAGTATTACCCTGCTAGCTGGTGCCATTCTTATGTGCTAGCTTTCCCGAAACCAGGAAAAGACCACACAGATCCCAGAAACTACCGCCCTATTTCTCTAACCAGTTGTCTGGGAAAAACATTAGAAAAAATAGTTAATGCTAGATTGACGTGGTTTCTAGAAACGGAAAACATTCTAAGTCCAAACCAACATGGCTTCCGGAGAAGAAGATCTACACTTGATCTCATTATCAAAGCAGAAACAAATATCCGGAACGCTTTCCTCAGAAACGAGCACCTAGTCATGATATGCGTTGACATAGAGAAAGCCTTCGATACAACTTGGCGATATGGGATTCTTCAGGACTTACATAAATGTGGACTTCGGGGTCATCTGCCGATATTCATTAAAAACTTTCTAGGCAATAGATCATTTCAAGTCCGATTCCATTCATCATTGTCTCGAGCATATGTACAAGAAGAGGGAGTTCCCCAAGGTTCAGTGTTGAGCGCTACACTCTTTGCCATTAGGATTGATGCCATAACCAAGTGTATACCTAATACAGTTGATGCATACCTATATGCTGACGATCTTGCCATCTCATGTCACTCTCAAAATATGCGACTAATTGAAAGACAACTACAAGGTACTATTAACAAAATAGTCTCTTGGGCCAAAAACAACGGATATCGACTTTCTAAACCAAAAACAACAGCAGTACACTTCTGTCGCAAACGTTCTTTACATCCTGATCCAGACCTACAGTTAGATTCTCATCGTATTACTTTCCAGCCTAGTATTAGATTCCTTGGTGTAATTTATGATAAAAAATTAAACTTCCTGGAGCATATAAAACATATCCGTACAAGTTGTCTTAGAAAACTAAACTTCTATTCAAAAGGGCTTGAATCTTATAACAAGCCCTTTTCACAGGAGGAATTAAATGCTGCACTCTTTCTCACGCACGCAAGTGCTGTGGGGCCCGATGACATCCACTATGAAATGGTAAAACACCTCACACCACAATGTAAGGATCACCTGTTAATTCTGTTTAACAGAATTTTTCTTAATAAACAATTTCCGGATTCCTGGCGGAAGGCAATCGTTCTTCCCTTCCCAAAACCAGGAAAGGATCCTAGAAATCCAAGTAACTACCGTCCTATTGCTCTGACAAGCTGTTTGTGCAAGATCCTGGAAAGAATGGTAAATTCTCGCCTGGTATGGTATTTAGAAACAAATGGTCTGCTTTCCAGGACACAGTGCGGCTTCCGAAGAAATAGATCCACTCTGGATCATTTAATCCGATTGGAAACGTCCATTCGTGATGCTTTTATTAAATCCGAGCATTTGGTAGCAGTTTTCTTTGATATTGAAAAAGCGTACGACACAGCCTGGCGATTTGGGATTTTAAAAGACCTCTATAACTTTGGTCTTAGAGGTAATATTCCTCTTTTTATTAAAAACTTTCTTTCGAATCGCCAGTTTCAAATCCGTTTAGGATCCACCCTCTCTCGAGTTTTCTCTCAGGAAGAGGGAGTCCCACAAGGATCCGTTCTAAGTGTCACGCTTTTCGCAATCAACCCCTCAACGTGGGCACCTGTACGTGGTGAGGGGACCTCCCAGTGACGCTGCTGGACTTCCAGACTAGCATCACTGGGATCCAACGCCCACAGCCTAGGTTCCGGGCTTACATCAATGGAATCCGGCGTGTTTGCCGTGCGCTGCGACCCGTGGAAATTCGGAAAGGGGGATCCTGGTGGTTGAGGGGCCCAGCTTCAATACACCACTTTGGCCCCTGCTTCGACAAGACGGGTGGTCCTGGAAGGCCCGGCTAGGATCAATCGGCTAGTAGGCTCGCCTGCGAGGGTCAACCGTGTCAATGCCACGCCCCTACCCTCATGGTCCGAGGGACAGGATTCAGGCTGGCGGCGGTGCGGGTATAGTGTCTGGGTAGCCCTGGCGTCCCACTCCCGAGCGCATTTATTGCATGCCGGGTAGTGGGCGTCCCTTTGGGCTCCGTGGTGGGTGGGGAGCCCGGGCACCGAACAACTAAATAAACTTACTTCTTCAGGGGCCCCAACCCGGTCCCTATCTGAAAAATTAGACGGAGAGGCAGATAATATTATCGCAACAAAGAGGCAGCGAACGGAAACACCATCATCAGGGCCTGTCCCAAGATTTCTTATTATGCATTCTACCACTGAAAAACCGATTGGTAAAATGTCGCCCTTTTTTATTCAAAAAGGGTTAGATGGGTTAGTAGGTTCTCCCAACTCAGTTAAGAGGCTCCGTTCTGGAGACCTCTTAATTGAAACTAAAAATGACAGGCAATCCGAACATCTACTCCGAGTAACATCAATCGGAGGAATCCCTATAACAGTGACACCACACAGAACACTCAATTATTCTAGAGGTGTCATTTCGGAGTGGGACCTTCTTGACGTATACGAGGAGGAAATCTGCTCCGAATTAAAACCACAGGGAGTCATTGCCGTCAAGAGAATCACTGCGCGAAGGGATGGAAAAATTGTTAAAACCAGGAGCGTTATCCTGACTTTTAACACTCCTAAACCTCCTGACGAGATTAAAGCTGGATACATCAACTGTTCAGTGCGTCCATACGTTCCCAACCCTTTACGGTGCTTTAAGTGCCAGAAGTATGGACATTCTCAAATGGCCTGCCGTGGAGTCCTTGCCTGCGCTCGATGCGGTGCAAAGGACCACGAAACAACAGCATGTTCAGCCACAAAACCCACCTGTATTAACTGTGAGGGCGAACACCCGGCCTACTCACGAGCAGGCCAGAGGTGGAAAGAAGAAAAAGAGATTCAACGGCTGAAGGCAGAGCTTAACATATCATACCAGGAGGCAAGGAAATCGGTCAAACCCCTGAATATCAACAAACCTACCTACGCCCAGAAGGTAGCAGGGAGATGTTCCGTCGGAACTCAGACGGACATGACCATTCCTCCAAAGGAGTCTTTCACTCCCATCGCGCGATATCTATTAAGTTCTCAAAAACCTGCACAAAAGGACCAATCAGCTGCCACTCCTATATCGGTACCTCCTAATGCTCCACAAGTTCCAAAGGTAACTGCGAAAGAAAAGAATAAAAAAGGGGAAGTCCCCCCTACTACCCAAGAAAAGATGGATGTCGAGCAGAAGGAGGTACCCGAAGAGTCAGTCTTGGAACTCTTTGCGGAGGAGGAAATGGACACGGGACAGCGTCCATTCTTCCCCAAAAAAGATAAATCCAAGACTGACAAAAGTAAGCCCTCAGCACCTCGGAAGCCGCCTGATGGACCCACCAAGCCAAAATAATGGCTAAATTCCTACAATGGAATTGTCGTGGATTTCGGCGAAATATAGATGACATCAAGGCCCTCCTGCAAAAGCACGAGCCAGTTTGCTTTTGCTTGCAGGAGACTTATCTAAAGGCAAATGATGATCCCACCATGCACAACATCAAATTTTTTCGAAAGGATAGAATTGCGGATGGCCCTGTACATGGGGGAGTGGCTATCCTTGTGGGTAACCAGACCCCAGTGCAGCCCTTGCTAATTACAACCAGCATAGAGGCCGTTGCAATTCGCCTTTCAGTGGGATTCTTATTAACTGTATGCTCTATTTATTTGCCACCTGGGACTGACATCTCCCAGGCAGACCTTGATGATCTTCTAATGCAGCTGCCTCCTCCTTTCTTACTTCTTGGGGATTTTAATGGACATAACACCCTGTGGGGTAGTGCTAACATCAATGGAAGGGGACGAGTCATAGAGCGTATGCTCAATGACAATGACCTTTCCCTTCTAAATACTGGAACAAACACCTTTTTCCACATGCCTACCCGTACTTTTTCTGCCATTGATCTCTCTATCTGCTCTCCTTCTCTACTCCCTTCACTCACCTGGGAAGTGGAGGAGAGTCCATACGGTAGTGATCACTTCCCCGTGATAACCTTGCTACACAGTGGGAGACCATGTCTTCCCTTCAGGTTACCACGGTGGAAGATTGATCGGGCTGACTGGTCTGCCTTCCAACACCAGGCAAATTTTGATCTTAGTACAGTCAGTCAAGAGCCTATCAATGATGCAGTTAAGTACATCACAGAAAATATTGTCCAAGCAGCTGCTAATGCTGTCCCAAAAACATCAGCCCGGTTTCCACCATTTCCTAAACCTTGGTGGAATTCACAATGCACAGCAGCAAAAAAGGCTCAAAACAAAGCGTGGGGGATATTTCGCCGATATCCCACCACGAACAACCTTATAGCCTTCAAACGTGCACGAGCCAAAGCACGCTACATCCGTCGTCAGAGTCAAAAGGAATCGTGGATCCGTTTTACATCATCTATTAACCAGTCTACCAACTCTAAGGTAGTCTGGGATAAAATCCGGAAAATGAAGGGAAAATATACATCCCACCCTTCCTCAATCCTAGATTATAATGGATGCGCTATAGCAGATCCAACTGCAATAGCCAATGCTCTTGGGGAAACATTCTCTAACATCTCTTCAACATCTTCGTATTCCCCAGAGTTCCTGGTCCTGAAATACAAAACCGAAAAACAGGCACTCACCTTTAAATGTAAGAGCATCTATCCCTACAACGGGGATTTCACTATTCTGGAACTCAAAAGAGCCCTCGCTCTTTCCAAAGCAAGTGCCGTTGGACCAGATGGCATCCATTATGAAATGATTAAACATCTTTCACCAAAATCTATGGATTGTCTGCTCCTTCTGTATAACAGAATCTTTACTGAGGGGCAGTTTCCGGATTCCTGGCGAAAGGCAATCGTTCTTGCCTTTCCTAAGCCAGGAAAGGATCCAAAAGTTACCACCAATTATCGTCCCATTGCTCTGACTAGCTGTCTGTGCAAAATCCTGGAGAGAATGGTCAATTCTCGTTTAATATGGTATTTAGAATCAAATGACCTTCTCTCCAGCATCCAGTGCGGCTTCCGAAGGAACCGGTCCACTTTGGACCATCTTATTAGATTGGAAGCATCCATCCGGGATGCTTTCCTAAAACGCGAACACTTGGTGTCGGTGTTCTTTGACATGGAGAAAGCGTATGACACAACTTGGAGATTTGGCATTTTAAAAGATCTGCATAGCCTTGGCCTTAGGGGGTATCTCCCCTTTTTTATTCAAAACTTTTTAGCCAATCGATCTTTCCAAGTTCGTGTGGGATCCTCACTCTCTCGTCCCTTCAGCCAAGAGGAGGGAGTACCACAAGGATCAGTATTAAGTGTCACGCTTTTTGCCATCAAAGTCAATTCCATCACAGAACAACTTCCTCCAACTGTAAACTGTGCCCTCTATGTTGATGACTTTAGCATTTTTTGCCAGGGCCCCAAGTGCCAAGCGATAGGGACCAAGCGATTTTCTTAAGCGAATTATAAAGTGATCCTTCCAAGTGATTTTGTTCTCTTTCATTTCTAGCCGCTCTTATTCTCAGTTCATTGTAAGTGGTTCTTCACTTAGCAGATTTTAAGTAGAACCCAGGAAGGAAAATCACCTTTCTTTTTTAGGATAATTATCCATTTTCTCACTAACAAACTAATCCGCCAGCCGCTTGGTCACTAGGTGGCACTGCTCCTGCCTCCCCGTGGTGGGGCCGGAAACCTGAAAGGAAAAATAATCCTTTCAGGGCTAAAAGGAGCAACAATGGACTTGACAAACCAGGCTTCTCCTGGAATTATGGATCAAACTGATCACAATCGGCAGCAAGATGATCTTAATCCATCTACTGCCAAAAGACAAAAGAAAGATGTGACCCAAACCATCTCGCCACTCTTTCTAATTGTTCATTCCCTATCAGACCAACCAGTTAGTAAACTTTCTCCCTTTGTTATACAGAGGTGTCTAGAACATATAGCTGGTCCACCGAAAATGGTTCGCCGCTTGAAATCAGGCGACCTTCTGATAGAAACGACAAATCATCGACATTCTGAGCTTCTTCTTGAAACTAAAACTTTTGGAGGGTTTCCCATCAAAGTCACTCCACATGCCACTTTAAATTCATCTAAAGGGGTTATCGTGGAATGGGACCTCCTAAATAGCTCTGAAGAAGAAATCGTACAAGAGCTACAAAATCAGAATGTCACACATGCCAAAAGAATCCTTATTAAAAAGGATGGAAACCTCGTTCCAACCCGCACCATCATACTTACTTTCAGTACTCCAACTCTACCATCATCAGTCAAAGCCGGGTACCTGAATTGCCAGGTAAAGCCATATATCCCCAATCCAATACGATGCTTCAAGTGTCAAAAATATGGCCATTCCCAAACAGTATGCAGAGGACAAGCTATTTGTGCCACTTGCGGCTCAAAAGAACATACCTGTAAAGAATGCAATACACAGTCTCCTCTCTGCCCAAACTGCAAAGGAGACCACCCTGCCTATTCCAGAGACTGTAATATATGGAAAAGAGAAAAGCAAGTTCAAAAATATAAAACTGAACATAAGGTAACATATCAAGAAGCCAAAAAGCAGATACCACTATTTCCAGCAGTGAGATCATATGCAGCAGCAACAGCAGCAACTACAGTGCAGAAAACAAAGGTAATTGCAATACAGACTGACATCACAATCCCGCCTAACATCTCAATAGCAGACTGGGCACGTAACATTCTTTTACAACCAAAACAAAAAGTTGATCAGGCAATTAATACACCCATTGTAATCCCACCAGATGCTAAAGATCCAACACCAACAAGCAGTACAAATTCTACCAAACCTGTTGAAAAAACACAAAAAAATACTGACACTATGGAAATTGATGAAAAGGAGAAAGAAGATGAACCAGTTCTGGAACTTTACGCAAATGATGACATGGACAGTGTTGGCCGACCAAGCTTCCCCAGAAAAGAAAAAATCAAAACAGATCGATTAAAACAAGCAACTCATCGTAAGTCATCTGAATCAAGTACTAAACCCAAATAATGCGTACACTTCTACAATGGAATTGTCGTGGCATTCGAAGTAATCTAAGCGATATCAAAGATCTAATTTCTGTATATGCTCCCGCAAGTATCTGTTTGCAAGAAACAAACCTAACTTCGAACATTAGTATTTCAATCAAGAACTACAATATATATAGGCAAGATCGAAAAACCAATACAGGTCATGGAGGAGTCGCCATTCTTGTTGACTCTAATGTTCCATCCAAGCATATTCAGCTACAAACACCCCTTGAAGCAGTCGCGGTACGCATCGTGACTGGAATTACCTTGACTATGAGTTCGCTCTACCTTCCACCTAATCATGCGTACACACTGCAAGAATTTGAGGACTTAATTGAACAATTACCATCTCCTTTTTGTTTGATGGGGGACCTTAATGGGCATCATACCATCTGGGGATCACTTCATACAGACAAAAGAGGACAGATGATTGAAAAACTTATAAATAATAGGAACCTAACACTCTTAAACACAGGTACCCACACCCATGTCCACTTACCAACAGGAACTACCTCTGCAATTGATCTCACCATCTGTTCCCCAGCTCTCTTTCCTCTCCTTGACTGGTCTGTTTCCGATGATCCTTATAGCAGTGATCATTACCCAGTTGTTTGTCACCTACTAGCAAATGATGTACAGCAACCTATAAGAGGTATAAAATGGAAATTTTGCAAAGCAAACTGGGAAAAATACCAATATGCTGCTTCTTTAGATGAGAAAATCATAATACATACTGATATCAATAATGCTGTTACTCATATCACCCCTCGACGTGGGCACCTGTACGTGGTGAGGGGACCTCCCAGTGACGCTGCTGGGCTTCCAGACTAGCATCACTGGGATCCAACGCCCACAGCCTAGGTTCCGGGCTTACATCAATGGAATCCGGCGTGTTTGCCGTGCGTTGCGACCCGTGGAAATTCGGAAAGGGGGATCCTGGTGGTTGAGGGGCCCAGCTCCAATACACCACTTTGGCCCCTGCTTCGACAAGACGGGTGGTCCTGGAAGGCCCGGCTAGGATCAATCGGCTAGTAGGTTCGCCTGCGAGGGTCAACCGTGTCAAAGCCATGCCCCTACCCTCATGGTCCGAGGGACAGGATTCAGGCTGGCGGCGGTGCGGGTATGGTGTCTGGGTAGCCCTGGCGTCCCACTCCCGAGCGCATTTATTGCATGCCGGGTAGTGGGCGTCCCTTTGGGCTCCGTGGTGGGTGGGGAGCCCGGGCACTGAACCACTTAAAAAAACTCATGAATCCTGATAAACTTACTTCTTCAGGGGCCCCAACCCGGTCCCTATCTGAAAACATAGACGGAGAGGCAGATAATACTATTGCAACAAAGAGACAGCGAACTGAAACACCATCATCAGGGCCGGTCCCAAGATTTCTAATCATGCATTCCACCACTGAAAAACCGATTGGAAAAATGTCACCCTTCTTCATACAGAAAGGGTTAGATGGGTTAGCAGGTTCTCCCAAATCAGTTAAGAGGCTCCGTTCTGGAGACCTTTTAATTGAAACTAAAAATGACAGGCAATCTGAACATCTCCTCCGAACAACATCAATTGGAGGAATCCCTATAACAGTGACACCACACAGAACACTCAATTCATCGAGAGGTGTCATTTCGGAGTGGGACCTTCTCGACGTATACGAGGAGGAAATCTGCTCCGAATTAAAACCGCAGGGAGTCATTGCCGTCAAGAGAATCACTGCGCGAAGGGATGGAAAAATTGTTAAAACCAGGAGCGTTATCCTGACTTTTAACACTCCTAAACCTCCTGATGAGATTAAAGCTGGATACATCAACTGTTCAGTGCGTCCATACATTCCGAACCCTTTACGGTGTTTCAAATGCCAGAAGTATGGACATTCTCAAATGGCCTGCCGTGGAGTCCTTGCATGCGCTCGATGCGGTGCAAAGGACCATGAAACAACAGCATGTTCAGCCCCAAAACCCACCTGTATTAACTGTGAGGGAGAACACCCGGCCTACTCAAGAGCATGCCAGAGGTGGAAAGAAGAAAAAGAAATACAACGGCTGAAGGCAGAGCTAAACATATCGTACCAGGAGGCAAGGAAAGCGGTGAAACCTCTCAACATCAACAAGCCTACCTACGCCCAGAAGGTAGCAGGGAGGTGTTCCATCGGAACACAGACGGACATGTCCATCCCTCCAAAGGAGTCTTTCACTCCCATCGCGCGTTATCTGTTAAGTCCGCAAAAACCTGCACAGAAGGACCAATCAACTGCCACTCCTGTATCGGTACCTCCTAATGCTCCTCAAGTAACAAAGGCAATCACCAAAGAAAAAAATAAGAAAGGTGAAGTACCTCCTACTTCCCAAGAAAACATGGAGGTCGAACAGAAGGAGGTACCCGAAGAATCAGTCTTGGAACTCTTTGCGGAGGAGGAAATGGACACGGGACAGCGTCCATTCTTCCCCAAAAAAGATAAATCCAAGACTGACAAAAGTAAGCCCTCAGCACCTCGGAAGCCGCCTGATGGACCCACCAAGCCAAAGTAATGGCTAAATTCCTACAATGGAATTGTCGTGGATTCCGGCGAAATACTGATGACATCAAGGCCCTCCTGCAAAAGCACGAGCCAGTTTGCTTTTGCTTGCAGGAGACTTATCTAAAGGCAAATGATGATCCCACATTGCATAACATCACAATCTTTCGTAAGGATAGAATTGTGGATGGTCCTGCTCATGGAGGAGTGGCTATCCTTGTGGGTAATCAGACCCCAGTTCAGCCGTTGCTAATTACAACCAGCATTGAGGCTGTTGCAATTCGCCTGACAGTGGGATTTTTATTAACTGTGTGCTCTATTTATTTGCCACCTGGGACTGACATCTTCCAGGAAGACCTTGATGATCTTGTATCGCAGTTGCCTCCCCCTTTCTTACTTCTCGGGGATTTTAACGGACATAACACCCTGTGGGGTAGTGCTAACATCAATGGAAGGGGACGGGTCATAGAGCGTATGCTCAATGACAATGACCTTTCCTTTCTAAATACTGGAACAAACACCTTCTTCCACATGCCTACCCGTACCTTTTCTGCCATTGATCTCTCTATCTGCTCTCCTTCTCTACTCCCTTCACTCACTTGGGAAGTGGAGGAGAATCCATTTGGAAGTGATCACTTCCCTGTGATAACCTTGTTACACAGCGGGAGACCATGTCTTCCCTTCAGGTTACCACGGTGGAAGATTGATCAGGCTGACTGGACTGCCTTCCAACATCAGGCAAATTTTGAACTCAGTACGGTCAGTCAGGAGCCGATCAATGATGCAGTAACGTACATCACAGAAATTATCGTCCAAGCAGCTGCGAATACTGTTCCAAAAACATCTACCCGGTTTCCACCATTTCCCAAACCTTGGTGGAATTCCCAATGCACAGCAGCAAAAAAGGCTCAAAACAAAGCGTGGGGGATATTCCGCCGATATCCTACCACAAACAACCTTATAGCGTTTAAACGTGCACGAGCCAAAGCACGCTACATCCGCCGTCAGAGTCAAAGGGAATCGTGGATCCGTTTTACATCATCTATTACCCAGTCTACCAACTCTAAGGTAGTCTGGGATAAAATCCGGAAAATGAAGGGAAAACATACATCCCACCCTACTTCAATCCTAGATTATAATGGATGCGCTATTGCAGATCCAACTGCAATAGCCAACTCTCTTGGGGAAACATTCTCTAAAATCTGTGCAACATCTTATTCCCCAGAGTTCCTGGTCCTGAAACAAAAAATAGAAAAACAGGCACTTAATTTTAAGTGTAAGAGCGACTGTCCCTACAACAGGGAATTCACTATACATGAACTGAAAAGAGCCCTCACTCTTTCCAAAGCAAGTGCTGTTGGACCAGATGGCATCCATTATGATATGATTAAACATCTTTCACCAAAATCTATGGATTATCTGCTCTTTCTGTATAACAGAATCTTTACCGAAGGGCAGTTTCCGGATTCCTGGCGCAAGGCAACCGTTCTTGCCTTCGCTAAGCCAGGAAAGGATCCAAAAGTTACCACCAATTATCGTCCCATTGCTCTGACTAGCTGTTTGTGCAAAATCCTGGAGAGAATGGTGAATTCTCGTTTAATCTGGTATTTAGAAACCAATGACCTTCTCTCCAACATCCAGTGCGGCTTCCGAAGGAACCGGTCCACTTTGGACCATCTTATTAGACTGGAAACATCCATCCGGGATGCTTTCCTAAAACGTGAACACTTGGTGTCGGTGTTCTTTGACATGGAGAAAGCGTATGACACAACTTGGAGATTTGGCATTTTAAAAGATCTGCACAGCCTAGGCCTTAGAGGGCATCTCCCCGTGTTTATTCAAAACTTTTTAGCCAATCGATCTTTCCAAGTTCGTGTGGGATCCTCACTCTCTCGCTCCTTTAGCCAAGAGGAGGGAGTACCACAAGGATCAGTATTAAGTGTCACGCTTTTCGCCATCAAAATAAATTCCATCACAGAACAACTTCCTCCAACTGTACACAGTGCCCTCTATGTTGATGACTTTAGCATTTTTTGTCAGTCATGCAACATGAGGGTTATTGAAAGACAACTGCAGAAAGCCATTGACCGCCTCAACTCCTGGGCACTTGCAAATGGCTTCAGGTTCTCGCCGGAGAAGACCGTTTGCGTACATTTTTGTCGTAAGCGTAATCTTCATCCTGAACCTGAATTAATGCTCGGACAAAATGCTATTCCAGTAGCAGCGGACACAAAATTCTTGGGACTCGTATTTGATAAAAAGTTGACCTTTCTGCACCACATCCGTCAACTTCGCACAAAGTGCACACGCGGGCTTAATATTCTCCGCTCGCTCTCCTCTACATCTTGGGGAGCGGACCGATGCACGCTTCTTCGGCTTTACCGTGCACTTGTGCGATCCAAACTTGATTATGGGTCCCAGGTATATTCTTCAGCCAGAGACAGTGCCCTTCGATGGCTGGATCCTGTCCATCACCAGGCTCTTCGCATCGCTACTGGAGCATATAGAACATCTCCTGTCCAGAGTTTATACGTCGAAGCAAACGAACCACCGTTATCGCTTCGACGTAAGCAGTTGTGTCTAAACTACGCTTTTAAACTGAAATCCCTGCCAGACCATCCTACGTGGCTATCCGTTTTTGAGCCACGATGGGAAAATTTGTACAATACCCGTAAGACTGCTAATCGTCCTTTTGGTATTCGTCTCCAAGAGCTACTCATAGAACTTGATATCAAGGTAGACAACGTTGCCCAAACACCGAAGCAACCCCTTCCACCCTGGCATGCTCGTATTCCAATATGTGACTTGTCCCTTAAAAATTGGGGAAAGTCGGACACTCCATCATCGGTCTACCTGCAGCTTTATTCAGCACACCGAGCTGAATATTCTGACTTCGCGCCAGTTTACACAGACGGTTCGAAGTCAGAATCATATGTGAGATCTGCTGCTGTCTTTAGGGACACCACTACATCGGAGCAGATTCCCTCTGAATGCAGTATATTTACTGCAGAGCTGCACGCTATTGAGTTAGCTTTGGATCACATCAGTAAATGCCAAAACCAACGGTTCATTTTATATTCTGATTCTCTTAGTGTGTTACAGGCTTTAATAACCGTGAGATTTAATTCTCATCCAGTTCTGTCTAGCATTCAGCAGAAGATTCACTTCCTCCGTGAACGTGAATATGATATCCGCTTTTGCTGGATTCCTAGCCACATTGGGATTAAGGGAAATGATTTGGCTGATACCGCAGCCAAATCAGCAATTCCCAGAAATAATCGCTGCCTGTCAGTCCCCTATACAGACTACAGGCAAAGAATACTCGAGAAAATACACTCCCAATGGCAGGACTCGTGGAATAGACAGACTGGAAATAAACTATATCGTATAAAGCCTGTAATTGAACCGTGGCAGTCTAGTCTGCGCAGGAACCGTAAGGAGGAAGTTGTTCTTGCCCGGACCCGCATAGGACACAGTCATTTAACTCATTCATTTTTGCTGAGGGCTGATGACCCTCCTATGTGTGAGTCTTGTGGCACAGTTTTATCAATTAGACACATTTTAATCGAATGTCCAGTTTTTAGCAGTATCCGTCTTACCGCTTTTAATGATCTGACTGAGCCATATACACTCAGTCAGATTTTATCCCACAATGACAATGTGTCTGCTATTTTTAGATTTTTAAAGTCAATAAATATTTTTACTCGTTTATAAAATTTACATTTTCTTATACTTCTTGACATAGTGACCTAACCAATTAGGTCACTGAAAGTTTAAATTATTTTATAAATGACATGGTCTTGGCGCATTATAGCCTTAGTAGCTAATGCGCCAATAAAACCAAAACAAACCAAACAAACCAAACCAAAGCCACCTGGGACTGACATCTCCCAGGCAGACCTTGATGATCTTCTAACGCAGCTGCCTCCCCCTTTCTTACTTCTTGGGGATTTTAATGGACATAACACCCTGTGGGGTAGTGCTAACATCAATGGAAGGGGACGAGTCATAGAGCATATGCTCAATGACAATGACCTTTCCCTTCTAAATACTGGAACAAACACCTTTTTCCACATGCCTACCCGTACTTTTTCTGCCATTGATCTTTCTATCTGCTCCCCTTCTCTACTCCCTTCACTCACCTGGGAAGTGGAGGAGAATCCATACGGTAGTGATCACTTCCCCGTGATAACCTTGCTACACAGTGGGAGACCATGTCTTCCCTTCAGGCTACCGCGGTGGAAGATTGATCAGGCTGACTGGACTGCCTTCCAACAACAGGCAAATTTCGATCTTAGCACAGTCAGTCAAGAGCCGATCAATGACGCAGTAAAGTACACCACAGAAATCATCGTCCAAGCAGCTGCTAACGCTGTCCCAAAAACATCAGCCCGGTTTCCACCATTTCCCAAACCTTGGTGGAATTCCCAATGCACAGCAGCAAAAAAGGCTCAAAACAAAGCGTGGGGGATATTTCGCCGATATCCTACCACGTACAACCTTATAGCCTTCAAACGTGCACGAGCCAAAGCACGCTACATCCGTCGTCAGAGTCAAAAGGAATCGTGGATCCGTTTTACATCATCTATTAACCAGTCTACCAACTCTAAGGTAGTCTGGGATAAAATCCGGAAAATGAAGGGAAAATATACATCCCACCCTTCTTCAATCCTAGATTATAATGGATGCGCTATTGCAGATCCAACTGCAATAGCCAATGCTCTTGGGGAAACATTCTTTAACATCTCTGCAACATCTTCGTATTCCCCAGAGTTTCTGGTCCTGAAATATAAAATCGAAAAACAGGCACTTAACTTTAAATCTAAGAGCATTTATCCCTACAACGGGGATTTCACTATTCAGGAACTGAAAAGGGCCCTCGCTCTTTCCAAAGCAAGTGCCGTTGGACCAGATGGCATCCATTATGAAATGATTAAACATCTTTCATCAAAATCTATGGATTGTCTGCTCCTTCTGTATAACAGAATCTTTACTGAAGGGCAGTTTCCGGACTCCTGGCGAAAGGCAATCGTTCTTGCCTTTCCTAAGCCAGGAAAGGATCCAAAAGTCACCACCAATTATCGTCCTATTGCTCTGACTAGCTGTCTGTGCAAAATCCTGGAGAGAATGGTTAATTCTCGTTTAATTTGGTATCTAGAAACAAATGACCTTCTCTCCAACATCCAGTGCGGCTTCCGAAGAAACCGGTCCACTTTGGACCATCTTATTAGAATGGAAGCATCCATCCGGGATGCTTTCCTAAAACGGGAACACTTGGTGTCGGTGTTCTTTGACATGGAGAAAGCGTATGACACAACTTGGAGATTTGGCATTTTAAAAGACTTACATAGCCTAGGCCTAAGAGGGCATCTGCCCGTTTTTATTCAAAACTTTTTGGCCAATCGATCGTTCCAAGTTCGTGTGGGATCCTCACTCTCTCGCTCCTTTAGCCAAGACGAGGGAGTACCACAAGGATCAGTACTAAGTGTCACGCTTTTTGCCATAAAAATAAATTCCATCACAGAACAACTTCCTCACAGCTGTAGGTGCTGCAGCAGTCTCCTCCAACTTCTCAGTAGCTGTTTCCCTTCCCACTGAATGCAGTATTTATACTGCAGAATTATTCGCAATAAAACTGGCTCTAGATAATATAAACAAGTACCATATCAAGGAATCCTTGATATATTCAGACTCCTTAAGCGCTATCACTGCCATTCAATCTACTTTTTGTCCCTCTCACCCCATTCTTAAAGAGATCCGATCTAAGTTATTTCACAATGAAACAGTCAATCAGAAGGTTACCTTCTGCTGGATCCCTGGTCATGTTGGCATCTCAGGCAATGAACATGCGGATGCTGCTGCAAAGCATCCCGACGCTGGATCTTCCAGACAAATAAAAGTTCCCTACACCGATCACAAATCTGTCATTAAAACAACATGCAGGAAACAATGGTCTCTCCTTTGGAAAACTCAAACCAATAATAAATTACTGCAGATAAAAAAAGAGCCACAACTGTGGACATCTAGTTCCAGGAGAAGCAGGCGACAAGAAGTGATTCTAGCAAGGCTCCGCATCGGCCATTCGCACCCAACTCACCTGTTTTTGCTTATGGGAGAGAATCCTCCTCAGTGTTTCTTCTGTCAGTCGCAGCTCACAATAAAACACATCCTCATAGAATGTCCCCAACTTTCAACAGTCAGAAAATCAAGCTTTAGCTCCCTGTCCAACTTAAAGGAACCATTAACGTTATTTGATATTCTTGGCAATGAAGCAAATTTCGAGGAACTGTTTACTTATTTGAAGCACATAAATCTGTATGATAGACTGTGATCAAAGTGACAAACAAATCCTGAATAGGCACAATATGGCCCAAGAGGCCCTTGTGCCAAAAAACCCCAATACAACAACAACAACAACAACTTCCTCCAACTGTAAACAGTGCCCTCTATGTTGATGACTTTAGCATTTTTTGCCAGTCGTGCAACATGAGGGTTATTGAAAGACAACTGCAGAAAGCCATTGATAGTCTGAATTCCTGGGCATTTAAAAATGGCTTCAGGTTCTCGCCGGAGAAGACCGTTTGCGTACACTTTTGTCGCAAGCGTAATCTTCATCCTGAACCCGAATTAAGGCTCGGACAAAATGCTATCCCAGTAGCAGCAAACACAAAATTCTTGGGACTCATTTTCGATAAAAAACTAACTTTTTTGGATCATATTCGTCAACTCCGCACAAAGTGCACACGTGGACTTAATATTCTCCGCTCGCTCTCCTCTACATCTTGGGGAGCAGACCGATGTACCATTCTTCGGCTCTACCGTGCACTTGTGCGATCCAAACTAGATTATGGGTCCCAGGTATATTCCTCAGCCCGAGACAGTGTCCTGCGGTGGCTGGACCCCGTCGATCATCAGGCTATACGCATCGCTACTGGAGCATTTCGAACATCTCCTGTCCAGAGCTTATACGTCGAAGCAAATGAACCACCGTTATCACTTCGACGTAAGCAGTTGTCTCTAAAGTACGCCTTAAAACTGAAATCCCTGCCAGACCATCCTACGTGGCCATTCGTTTTTGAGCCACGATGGGAAAATTTATACAATACTCGAAAGACTGCCAATCGTCCTTTTGGTATTCGTTTCCAAGATCTACTCAAAGAACTTAATATGAAGGTAGACAAGGTTGCCCAAACATCAAAGCAACCCTTTCCACCCTGGCATGCTCGTGTCCCGGCATGCGACTTGTCGCTTAGAAACTGGGGAAAGTCGGACACTCCATCATCTGTCTACCTGCAGCTTCATTCAGCACACCGAATTGAATATTCTGACTTCGCGCCAGTCTACACAGACGGTTCGAAGTCGGAATCATATGTGGGATCTGCTGCTGTCTTCACAGACAGCACTATATCAGAGCAGATTCCCTCTGAATGCAGCATATTTACTGCAGAGCTGCACGCTGTAGAGTTAGCCTTGGATCATATTAGTAAATACCAATACCAACGGTTCATTTTATATTCTGACTCTCTTAGCATGTTACAGGCTTTAATATCTGTGAGGTATAATCCTCATCCAGTTCTGTCTAGCATTCAGCAGAAGATTCACGTTCTCCATGAACGCGAATATGACATCCGCTTCTGCTGGATTCCCAGCCACATTGGGATTAGGGGAAATGATTTGGCTGACGCCGCAGCCAAATCAGCAATCCCGAATAAAAACCGCTGCCTGTTAGTCCCCTATACAGACTACAGGCAAATAATAGACGAGAAAATACATTCCCAATGGCAGGATTCGTGGAATAGACAGACTGCGAATAAATTATATCGTATAAAGCCTGTAATTGAACCGTGGCAGTCTAGTCTGCGCAAGAATCGTAAGGAGGAAGTTGTTCTAGCTCGTCTCCGCATAGGACACAGTCATCTTACACATTCTTTTCTGCTGAGGGCAGATGACTGTCCTATGTGCGAGCAATGTGACACCATTTTATCCATTGAACATATTTTATGTGATTGTACCAGTTTTAGAAATGCTCGTTTTACCGCTTTTAACCATCTGACCGAGCCCCATACACTCAGTCAGATTTTATCTGACAATGACCATGTGTCTGCTATTTTTAATTTTCTAAAATCAGTAAACCTTTTTACCAATATTTAAAAAAAAAAAAAAAAAAAAAAATCTTATTGTTATTTACTGATATTTGTCTTTTACAACTTATACTTGCTTTTTTACCCGGACTTAGTGACCTAATTCTTTAGGTCACCGAAAATTTTACCTTTTATAACAAGTTTTTGGCGCATTATAGCCTTAGTTGCTGATGCGCCAATAAAACTCAATCAATCAATCAATCAATCAAACTCATATCACAAATCAAATAATTTCTGCCGCAAACATTGCAATACCAAAGACAACTAACCAGTCTCATAAACATTACAAGCAGTGGTGGAATGAAGAATGCTTGGAAGCAAAGAAAGAAAAAAATAAGGCTTGGAATCAATTCAGAAAGTATCCCACCACCACCAATCTCATAAAATATAAGAAAGCCAGAGCAAAAGCACGCTATATACGCCGGAAATCTCAGAAAGAATCATGGATATCCTTTGCAAGCAAAATTAATAGAAATACGGACAGCAGAATAATATGGAATAAAATTAGACAAATTTCAGGCAAATATACAACCGTCCCTAAACCGATCATAAGCTGGAAAGGTCATGACATAACTGAACCAGAAAAAATTGCAAATCTACTAGGAGAAACATTTGAGGAATTGTCAGCAACAACGTCATACAGACCAATCTTTCAAACATATAAAGCTCAAATTGAAAAATACAAAATTAATTTCCATGCAGCTCATGAGATTTCATACAATCAATCCTTCACTATAAATGAATTGCATAAAGCCCTAGCCAAATCTAAAGAAAGCGCAGCAGGTCCGGATGGAATCCACTATCAAATGATTAAACGCCTCTCTAAAAATTCTTTATGCCTGCTGTTACTGCTATATAATAGGATATACCTTGAGGATACATATCCAGACTCTTGGCGACATTCGTTTGTACTGGCCTTTCCAAAACCTCGGAAGGACCATTCAAATCCATATAATTATCGTCCCATCGCACTCACCAGCTGTCTAGGTAAAATTTTAGAAAAAATGGTGAATGATCGGTTAACATGGTTTCTTGACTTCCATAACCTCCTGAGTCCTAGTCAATATGGTTTTCGGAAAAATAGATCCACAATAGACATAATGACAAAAGCTGAATCAAATATTCGCAATGCCTTTCTCCGAAACGAACACCTTGTAATGATATGCCTCGACATTGAAAAGGCGTTCGATACTACGTGGAGATATGGTATCCTTCATGAATTGTACAAATTAGGTCTTCGAGGCCATCTACCAAAGTTTCTTCAGAATTTCATGACTAAAAGAACTTTTCAAGTCCGTTATCATCATATTCTGTCTCTAATATACAATCAAGAACAGGGGGTCCCCCAAGGCTCAGTCCTCAGTGCAACCCTTTTCGCTATCAAAATAAACCCTGTAACAGAAGTTATTCCAGCAACAGTTGAAACCTACCTATATGCCGACGACCTCACAATATCATGTCACTCACAGAATATGCGGACAATCGAGAGGCAGCTCCAATGTGCTATTAACAAAATAGAGTCCTGGTCCACCTATAATGGGTATCGAATCTCAGTACAAAAGACAGTGGCAATACACTTCTGCAGAAAACGAAAGATGCATCCTGATCCAGAACTAAGGATAAGCAATCAACAAATTCCACTCAAACAGAGCATCCGGCTACTAGGACTAATCATGGATCAAAAATTAAATTTCCTAGAACACATAAAATATCTACGTACAATGTGCTTAAAGAAATTAAACATTCTACGAGCTGTATCAGCCATGACATGGGGAGCTGATCGTTACTCACTTTTGCATGTTTATCGTGCAATGATAAGATCTAAATTAGATTATGGTTCACCCATTTACTCCTCAGCTAGGAAAAGTGTGTTGAACTGGTTAGATCCAATTCATCACAATGCACTACGTGTTGTTTCAGGAGCCTTCCGTACCTCACCTGTGTATAGTCTATACACAGAGATCCATGAACTCCCACTCAGTCTTCGTAGACAAGTTCTTCTTATGAACTATGCTGCGAAGGTTCAAAGCCTTCCTGGACATCCAACATGGCAATATCTTTATAAACCGAAATGGGAAAATTTATATACGAACAAACCAAATATATGCAAACCTGCAGGCATCCGACTAAAAGAAATACTCTCACAATTGAACTTAAGTATGGATAAAATCTACCAAGATACCCCCACAGCCCTTCCACCTTGGGAAATCAGTTCAGTTGACTGTGACATGGTCCTCATAAAATCGAAACAGAACAATATCCCAAGTCAAAATATAAAACAGCTACATTCCTCTTATGTAACACAATTCTCTGACTATTCTCATTTGTACACTGATGGATCCAAGACGGCCACACACGTCCCCTCGACGTGGGCACCTGTACGTGGTGAGGGGACCTCCCAGTGACGCTACTGGACTTCCAGACTAGCATCACTGGGATCCAACGCCCACAGCCCAGGTTCCAGGCTTACATCAATGGAATCCGGCGTGTTTGCCGTGCGCTGCGACCCGTGGAAATTCGGAAAGGGGGATCCTGGTGGTTGAGGGGCCCAGCTTCAATACACCACTTTGGCCCCTGCTTCGACAAGACGGGTGGTCCTGGAAGGCCCGGCTAGGATCAATCGGCTAGTAGGCTCGCCTGCGAGGGTCAACCGTGACAATGCCACGCCCCTACCCTCATGGTCCGAGGGACAGGATTCAGGCTGGCGGCGGTGCGGGTATAGTGTCTGGGTAGCCCTGGCGTCCCACTCCCGAGCGCATTTATTGCATGCCGGGTAGTGGGCGTCCCTTTGGGCTCCGTGGTGGGTGGGGAGCCCGGGCACTGAACCATATAAAAAACTCTATGAATCCTGATAAACTACCTTCTTCAGGGGCCCCAACCCGGTCCCTATCTGAAACCATTGACAAAGATCCAGATAGCATTATTGCTAATAAGAGGCAGCGAACCGAACTACCATCAGGGCCAGTCCCAAGGTTCCTAATCATGCACTCAACCGGTGAAAAACCGATTGGTAAAATGTCGCCCTTCTTCATACAGAAAGGGTTAGACGGGTTAGCAGGTTCTCCCAAATCAGTTAAGAGGCTCCGTTCTGGAGACCTCTTAATTGAAACTAAAAATGACAGGCAATCCGAACATCTACTCCGAACAACATCAATCGGAGGTATTCCTATAACAGTGACACCACACAGAACACTCAATTCATCTAGAGGTGTCATTTCGGAGTGGGACCTTCTCGACGTATACGAGGAGGAAATCTGCTCCGAATTAAAACCACAGGGAGTCATTGCCGTCAAGAGAATCACTGCGCGAAGGGATGGTAAAATTGTTAAAACCAGGAGCGTTATCCTGACTTTTAACACTCCTAAACCTCCTGATGAGATTAAAGCTGGATACATCAACTGTTCAGTGCGTCCATACGTTCCGAACCCTTTACGGTGCTTTAAGTGCCAGAAGTATGGACATTCTCAAATGGCCTGCCGTGGAGTCCTTGCATGCGCTCGATGCGGTGCAAAGGACCACGAAACAACAGCATGTTCAGCCGCAAAACCCACCTGTATTAACTGTGAGGGCGAACATCCGGCCTACTCACGAGCATGCCAGAGGTGGAAGGAAGAAAAAGAGATTCAACGGCTGAAGGCAGAGCTTAACATATCATACCAGGAGGCAAGGAAATCGGTCAAACCCCTGAATATCAACAAACCTACCTACGCCCAGAAGGTAGCAGGGAGATGTTCCGTCGGAACTCAGACGGACATGACCATTCCTCCAAAGGAGTCTTTCACTCCCATCGCGCGGTATCTATTAAGTTCTCAAAAACCTGCACAAAAGGACCAATCAGCTGCCACTCCTATATCGGTACCTCCTAATGCTCCACAAATTACAAAAGTAGTTATGAAAGAAAAGAATAAGAAAGGGGACGTCCCACCTAGTACCCAAGAAAAGATGGATGTCGAGCAGAAGGAGGTACCCGAAGAGTCAGTCTTGGAACTCTTTGCGGAGGAGGAAATGGACACGGGACAGCGTCCATTCTTCCCCAAAAAGGATAAATCCAAGACTGATAAAAGTAAGCCCTCAGCACCTCGGAAGCCGCCTGATGGACCCACCAAGCCAAAATAATGGCTAAATTCCTACAATGGAATTGTCGTGGATTCCGGCGAAATATAGATGACATCAAGGCCCTCCTGCAAAAGCACGAGCCAGTTTGCTTCTGCTTGCAGGAGACATACCTAAAGGCAAATGATGATCCCACCATGCGCAACATCACAGTTTTTCGGAAGGATAGAATTGCGGACGGCTCTGTACATGGGGGAGTGGCTATCCTTGTGGGTAACCATACCCCAGTGCAGCCCTTGCTAATTACAACCAGCATAGAGGCTGTTGCAATTCGCCTTTCAGTGGGATTCTTATTAACTGTATGCTCTATTTATTTGCCACCTGGGATTGACATCTCCCAGGCAGACCTTGATGATCTTCTAACGCAGTTGCTTCCCCCTTTCTTACTTCTCGGGGATATGAATGGACATAACACCCTGTGGGGTAGTGCTAACATCAACGGAAGGGGACGAGTCATAGAGCGCATGCTCAATGACAATGACCTTTCCCTTCTAAATACTGGAACAAACACCTTTTTCCACATGCCTACCCGTACCTTTTCTGCCATTGATCTCTCTATCTGCTCCCCTTCTCTGCTCCCTTCACTCACTTGGGAAGTGGAGGAGAACCCATACGGAAGTGATCACTTCCCTGTGATAACCTTGTTACACAGTGGGAGACCATGTCTTCCCTTCAGGTTACCACGGTGGAAGTTTGATCAGGCTGACTGGACTGCCTTCCAACATCAGGCAAATTGTGATCTTAGTACAGTCAGTCAAGAGCCTATCAATGATGCAGTTAAGTACATCACAGAAAATATTGTCCAAGCAGCTGCGAATACTGTTCCAAAAACATCTGCCCGGTTTCCACCATTTCCCAAACCCTGGTGGAATTCACAATGCACAGCAGCAAAAAAGGCTCAAAACAAAGCGTGGGGGATATTCCGCCGATATCCTACCACGACCAACCTTATAGCCTTTAAACGTGCACGAGCCAAAGCACGCTACATCCGTCGTCAGAGTCAAAAGGAATCGTGGATCCGTTTTACATCATCTATTAACCAGTCTACCAACTCTAAGGTAGTCTGGGATAAAATCCGGAAAATGAAGGGAAAATACACAGCGCACCCCTCATCGGTCCTTGAATATAATGGATGTACTATTGCAGACTTTACTGCAATAGCGAATGCTCTTGGGGAAACTTTTTCTAAAATCTCCGCAACATCATCTTACTCCCCAGAGTTTCTGGTCCTAAAGCGCAACGCTGAACAGCAGGCCCTTAAATTCACATCGAAGGGATCCCACCCATACAATGGGCCATTTAATATCCATGAGCTGAAAACAGCACTCGCCCGTACCAAGGCTACCGCTGTTGGACCAGATAACATCCATTATGAAATGATCAAACATCTTTCACCAGAATCCATGGACCGTCTGCTCCTCCTGTACAACAGAATCTTCCTCGAGGAGCACTTTCCGGAAACCTGGCGCAAGGCAACTATTCTTGCTTTTGCTAAGCCAGGAAAGGATCCTAAATATCCAAAAAACTATCGTCCTATTGCTCTGACCAGCTGTCTGTGCAAAATATTGGAGAGAATGGTCAATGCTCGGCTCCTATGGTATTTAGAGTCGAATGACCTTCTCTCCCGCTTTCAGTGCGGCTTCCGAAGAAATAGGTCCACATTGGACCACTTAGTTAGACTGGAAACATCTATCCGAGATGCTTTCCTAAAAAGAGAACATTTGGTGTCGGTGTTCTTTGACATGGAAAAAGCGTACGACACAACTTGGAGATTTGGTATTTTAAGAGACCTATACAATCTCGGTCTGAGAGGCCACCTTCCCATTTTTATTAAAAATTTTTTATCCTGCCGTTATTTCCAAGTTCGTGTAGGATCCTCCCTTTCGCGGCCTTTTTGCCAAGAGGAGGGGGTACCACAAGGATCTGTCTTAAGTGTTACGCTTTTTGCCATTAAAATAAATTCTATTTCAGAACAACTTCCTCCAACTGTAAACAGTGCACTCTATGTCGATGACTTCAGCATATTCTCTCAATCATGCAATATGAGGGTTATTGAGAGACAACTGCAACAAGCTATTGACCGTGTTAACATCTGGGCCACGGCCAGTGGTTTCAGGTTCTCACCGGAGAAGACCGTTTGCGTCCATTTTTGTCGCAAACGTAACCTCCACCCTGAGCCTGAATTACGACTTGGACAAAGCACCATCCCAGTCGTATCAGAGGCCAAATTCCTGGGACTCATTTTTGACAAAAAGTTGACATTTGTTCAACACATTCGTCAGCTACGTACGAAGTGTACGAGAGGGCTTAACATCCTCCGCTCTCTCTCTTCTACCTCTTGGGGTGCAGACCGATGCACTCTACTACGTCTGTACCGTGCACTTGTACGCTCAAAATTAGATTATGGGTCTCAGGTGTATGCATCTGCCAGAAATAGCGCCGTTCGTTGGCTTGACCCCATCCATCACCAAGCCATTCGAATCGCTACTGGTGCATTCCGAACATCACCTGTCCAAAGTCTGTATGTCGAAGCAAATGAACCATCGTTGTCGCTTCGACGAATGCAGTTGTCTCTACAATATGCCTTCAAGCTGAAGTCCCTGCCGGACCATCCCACGTGGACATCCGTTTTCGAGCCACGATGGGAAAATCTTTATAACACACGGCGGACCACCAATCGCCCATTCGGCATTCGTGTTCAAGAGCTACTCAATGAGCTTAACATCTCGGTAGACAAGGTCGCTCGATCACCAAAGGAGCCCCTTCCACCCTGGCATGCACAAACACCAGCATGTGACTTCTCGCTCAAACTTGCGACGAAGTCTAATACTCCAGCCTCTGTCTACCTTCAGCTCTATTCACAACACCGTGCAGAACATTCTGACTTCTTGCCAGTTTACACAGACGGCTCGAAGTCAGAATCGTATGTGGGATCTGCTGCTGTCTTTCCAAATAATACCGTATCAGAGCAGATACCCCTTGACTGCAGTATTTACACTGCAGAGCTGCATGCCATAGAGTTAGCTCTAGATCACATAAGAAAACACCGTTACCAACGGAGTATTATATATGCCGACTCAATGAGTGCACTACAGGCTTTATCAGCGATGTCACACACTAATCATCCAACCCTGTCCCGAATCCAGCAGATAATATACAGCCTCTTTGTAAGTGGATTCGATATCCGATTCTGCTGGATTCCCAGTCACATCGGGATTAGAGGAAATGATTTGGCTGACACTGCAGCTAAATCGGCAGCCCTGACGGATAATCTTGACCTGTTAGTCCCCTATACAGACTACAGGCAAGTGATCCGTAGTAACCTACAATCTCAGTGGCAAGATTCGTGGCATCGACTGATTACTACAAACAAACTATGTCGAATTAAGCCTATGATCCATCCATGGCGGTCCAGCTTACGCAGGGATCGCAAAGAGGAAGTTGTTCTTGCTCGGCTCCGCATAGGACACTGTCATCTAACACACGCCTTTTTGCTGAGGGCTGATGACCCTCCTATGTGCGAGCAGTGCGACACCATTTTATCCATCAAACATATTTTATGTGACTGTACCAATTTTAGAAATGCTCGTTATACCGCTTTTAACCATCTGACTGAGCCGTATACACTCAGTCAGATTTTATCCGACAATGACCATGTGTCTGCTATTTTTAGTTTCCTAAAAACAGTAAACCTTTTTACTCGTATTTAAAAAAAAAAAAAAAAAAAAAAATCTTATTATTCTAAGGTTTACTATTGTTACTCGTTTACAGATATTTGTCTTTTACAGTTTATACTTGTTTTTATACTCTGACTTAGTGACCTAATTCATTAGGTCACTGAATGTTTTACTAATTTTGCTGACAAAGTTTTGGCGCATTATAGCCTAAGTTGCTGATGCGCCAATAAAACTCAACTAACTAACTAACCACACACGTTGGTGCCGCTGTTGTATTGCCAAACAGCATAATCTCACAGTCTCTTCCAATAGAGTGCAGTATTTTTAGTGCTGAACTATTTGCAATTAGTCTCGCCCTAGATCACATTGCCAAAACTTCCCTCGTAAAAAGTATCATTTTCACAGACTCATTAAGTGCAATATATGCTTTACAGACAGAAGATCATCCATCTCATCCGTATGTAAGAAAAATTCTTTCCTCCTTATCACACCTTACGAAAAACAAACAAAGAGTTAGATTCACTTGGATTCCTGGACATTCTGGAATACTAGGCAATGAACGTGCGGATGATGCTGCAAAAAATCCGTCTAACAAAAATTCTCACTTGCATAAAATACCGCTCAATGACTTTAAAAACATCAATCTAAAAGCCTCTGAAAATATATGGACGCAGACCTGGAAATCTCAAACAAACAATAAATTATACCAAATCAAACAACAGCAGAAATCCTGGAAATCAAGTTTTCGGTCAAACAGACATGAAGAGGTTATCCTCGCCCGACTTCGCATCGGACATACATATTTAACACACTCTCACCTCCTAAGGAAAGACGATCCTCCACAATGCCCTCAGTGTCTGACCACACTAACAGTGAAGCACATCATCTTAGAATGTCCACGATACCAAATTGCTCGCCAATCAGCTTTCAAATCGCATTCAAATGAACCATTAAGCCTTGAACTCATTATGGGAGAAAAATCAAACGTCAGTGAACTCCTTTCATACCTCAGCTTAATAAACTTAACTAATCATATCTAATATGTTAAATCAGTAACAATATGACAGGAAATAACAAAACTTGAACAGGCGCAATATAGCCGAAGTTGCTTTTGCGCCATTAAACCCCAAACAACAACAACAATTTTTTGCCAGTCGTGCAACATGAGGGTTATTGAAAGACAACTGCAGAAATCCATTGATAGTCTGAATTCCTGGGCACTTGCTAATGGCTTCAGGTTCTCGCCGGAGAAGACCGTTTGCGTACACTTTTGTCGCAAGCGTAATCTTCATCCTGAACCTGAATTAAGGCTCGGACAAAATGCCATTCCAGTAGCAGCGAACATAAAATTCTTGGGACTCATATTCGATACTAAATTGAACTTTTTGGATCATATCCGTCAACTCCGCACAAAGTGCACGCGTGGGCTTAATATTCTCCGCTCGCTCTCCTCTACATCTTGGGGAGCAGACAGATGCACCCTACTACGGCTGTATCGTGCACTTGTGCGATCCAAACTAGATTATGGGTCCCAAGTCTATACTTCAGCCAGAGACAGTGCCCTTCGATGGCTGGACCCTGTCCATCATCAGGCTCTACGTATCGCTACTGGAGCATTTCGAACATCTCCTGTCCAGAGCTTATACGTCGAAGCAAACGAACCACCGTTATCGCTTCGTCGTAGGCAGTTGTCTCTAAAGTACGCCTTAAAACTGAAATCCCTGCCAGACCATCCTACGTGGCCATTCGTTTTTGAGCCACGATGGGAAAATTTGTACAACACCCGTAAGACTGCCAATCGTCCTTTTGGTATTCGTCTCCAAGAGCTACTCAAAGAACTTAATATGAAGGTAGACAAGGTTGCCCAAACACCAAAGCAACCCTTTCCACCCTGGCATGCTCGTGTCCCGGCATGTGATTTGTCCCTTAGAAATTGGGGAAAGTCGGACACTCCATCTTCGGTCTACCTGCAGCTTTATTCAGCACACCGAGCTGCATATCCCGACTTCGCGCCAGTCTACACAGACGGTTCGAAGTCGGAATTATATGTGGGATCTGCTGCTGTCTTTACAGACAGCACTACATCGGAGCAGATTCCCTCTGAATGCAGCATATTTACTGCAGAGCTGCATGCAATTGAGTTAGCCTTGGATCACATTAGTAAATGCCAATACCAACGGTTCATTTTATATTCTGATTCTCTCAGCGTGTTACAGGCTTTAATATCCTTGAGATATAATCCTCATCCAGTTCTGTCTAGCATTCAGCAGAAGATTCACGTCCTCCACGAACGCGAATATGACATCCGCTTCTGCTGGATTCCGAGCCACATTGGGATTAGGGGAAATGATTTGGCTGACGCCGCAGCCAAATCAGCAATTCCCAATAATAACCGCTGCCTGTTAGTCCCCTATACAGACTACAGGCAAATAGTACATCAAAAGTTACATTCCCAATGGCAGGATTCATGGAATAGACAGACTGCGAATAAATTACATCACATAAAGCCTGTAATTGAACCGTGGCAGTCTAGTCTGCGCAGGAATCGTAAGGAGGAAGTTGTTCTTGCCCGGACCCGCATAGGACATAGTCATTTGACTCATTCATTTTTGCTGAGGGCTGATGACCCTCCTATGTGTGAGTCCTGTGGCACAATTTTAACAATTAGACACATTTTAGTTGAATGTCCAGATTTTAGCAATATCCGTTTTACCGCTTTTATTCATCTGACTGAGCCGTATACACTCAGTCAGATTTTATCTGACAATGACAATGTGTCTGCTGTTTTTTGCTTTTTAAAAACAATAAATATTTTTACTCTTATATAAAATTTTTACTTTGTGCTTTTATATATTTGTTATACCTTTTTGACATAGTGACCTAACTAATTAGGTCACTGAAAATTTAAAAAAAAAAAAAATTTTTTATAAATGACCTGGTCTTGGCGCATTATAGCCTTAGTCGCTAATGCGCCAATAAAACCCAAACCAAACCAAACCAAAAGCTTCCCAGTTTGCAGCATTTGTCTGGTATCGGGGAAAGTTGTAAGGATTTATTCTCTGGGCCTGGTTTGTTTGTGCTGTTAGATTGAAGGTGATAACTGAGTGGTCACTAGCTGACCATGCCGGGTGAACTTTCCAGTTGCTGATTTTCCTACTTACTCCTTGTCCTGTCAGAGTTATGTCAATGTATGATTGCCCTGATGGGGAAGAAAAGGTGGGTGGATGGCCTTGTGTGTTTAGGACCACCATGTTCCTAGAAGCAATCAATTCTTCCAGGTGTTCTCCCCTGCTGTCTGTATTGGGGCTGTTCCATACTCTTGAATAAGCGTTGCTGTCAGTCATTATCAGGTAGTTGTTGTCTGATATTTTGTCTAGTGCTGCTTCAATGTGATGCAGGCTTGGGTTAATATCCTCATCTCTTGTTGTCTTTCTCATGTATATAGAGAAGATATAGTATCTTCCTATATTGCCTTCTATGCACGCCACTGCCGCATACTCCGTGCAGAGGCAATTGATCCTGGTGACTGTGAGCGTTGGGTTTACTATGACGAGGGCAGCCCAGACCCTGGAAGTGGCATTCCCTCCTACTCCGTCAGTTGATGGGTTTGCCTGTACTATTCTACAGCTATAGGGTAGTCCTTTTGTTTTCCCTTTATAGGAGTATACTTCTTGTAGCCCCAAGATATCCAGTTTTTTTTCCTGGATGAGTTTTGACAAGTCCGTCATTACCGAGGCCGATCTTTGGCAATTAAGTTGTAGGAATTTTAATTTGTTGTCTGAAGTTGGTACAGGTTGGTTTTTAGCCATAGTTGGTTCTTTGTTTGGTTATGTCTTGTGCCCTTTTAAATTCTGGGCACAATGGGTCTCGGTATGAATGTTGACTATTTGCCTGTCTGCCCTTACAATTTGGACAGCAAACAGGTGCCTCTGGTGTTGGACAGTTGTTGGCTTGGTGGCCTGAGAGACCACAGTGCCCACATGTGTGCTCCTTTTGTCTACAATTAGTTGTAGAGTGGCCATATGCCAGGCATTTGAAGCACCTGGGGGCTACTATAAAATCTTTGATGCTGTGTACCTGCCAGCCGACATATATTTTGCCTTGTGAGGTCATTAGGTGTCTTCTAATTCTCGGTGTAACTTCCAGCACCCAGTGTTTGTGTGCCTTCATTTTAGAGTTCATTTTGAACCTAATTTTCACCTCCTTGTTAAAATCCTCCTGTGTAATTTGGGTGTTCCTCAAGTTTTTCCCATGTAAATCTTCCAAAAATTCTTTCTCCTCTGCGTCTTCTTGAATGTTGTAAATAATTAGTGTGGGGTTCAATTTTTTCGGTGTCTCCGCCATTAGGTTCAAGTCCTCTAGCTTCTTACAGGTTTTGATGTTATTTAGGTCCTTTAGTGTTGCCGCTTCTATGGCCACTCCATTATTTCTTATGTTCCTTATCTTTTTTATTTTAATGTGCCTAAATTCATCCTTCAGAGTAGATATTAGGGCATTATTGACTTCTTCACTTGTTTTTAGGCCAGAATTCTGCGTGGGTCTGATTATTACCACATGTTGGGAATCAGTGCCCTGTGGAGTCTGGTCTATGTTGTTTTTCTTGTCTTTAATAGGTGTTGTAGCAGTTGCGTATGTTCTTGTTGGGGTGGTGTTTATCCCAGTTTCCAACCCTTTTTTGGATTTGGTATTCTGACAGCATTTCAGTTTTTCTAGTTCAATTGTTGATTCTATTATTAGTGTTTCCATGTTGCCCCACAGTTTGCACAGTTGTATTACCATGGTTGGGGTTACCACGTTACCTGCTTGGAATATGTCGAAGAATTGGGTTCTATAGTCTTTCATGATCTCAATGTTCGTGGTTTTGTTGGTGGTTCCTGGGTTCACCTGTTCTTTTCCCGCATCTATTACTGTGGCGTCATGTGTACTCTCAGTATCAATCATATGTACCGTGTACGTAGCTTCTCCTGTTTTTGCCTCTTCTTTGTCTTTCTTTTTGTTTAATTGGTCATTTTGGCCCTTGTTTGTATTCTGCACCTTGGGAGTGGAGCTTTTTGGTTTGGCCTTGCGGGAGCGCAATACCATCCTCTCCTCCTCTGCTTCCGGTTTTCCAGCTCCCTTTGGGCTTGGTGCAATCGTTAAATTTCCTGGCATTTCCAGGGAGAAGGTATCTACTGATGAGGTGTCACTTGTCGTTGTAGTAAGCTGTTCCATTGAGGAACTAGTGATAGAAATGTCGGATGCTTCTGAATTTCTCTCAGGGTTTTCTGCAGGGGTCATTGATGCCATGGTTCAAATTTGGGTCTTGTAAGTTAATTGGTTCCTGAGTTATTAATTTTTTCCAGTTCTCCACTTTTTCTTCCGCTAGGGGGCGCTGAAAGTCGGGGGGGAAGGTGGCAGGGAGGGTACCCGTCAGACTTCCAAGTTTCAGCCTCCTAGGACGTCAGGGGGCCAAGATATGCCCGTTTGTAAAAGGATGGTGATGTTCCTGTCCCTATGCTCTGTGGTGTATTTCAGTTTGTCTGAACCTTCTGTTGGAGGTCTGGGAAGGCCTATGCCCAATCTCCAGGCTTACAGACGTCCGGCCCCTCGACGTGGGCACCTGTACGTGGTGAGGGGACCTCCCAGTGACGCTGCTGGTTTTCCAGATTAGCATCACTGGGATCTAACGCCCATACCTTGGTTTCAGGGTTACATCTTTGAAATCCGGCGTGTGCAGCCGTGCGCCGCGACCCGTGGAAGCGGAAAGGGGGATCCTGGTGGTTGAGGGGCCCAGCTTCAATACACCACTTTGGCCCCTGCTTCGACGAGACGGGTGGTCCCGGACCGGCCCGACTGGGATCAATCGGCGGGTGGTATTACACTGCTAGGGTCAACTGCGTTCCAATAAGTCTCCCTCCCTTTGGTCCTGGGACGGGATAAAGACCTATTGGAAACGTGGGTATGGTGTTCTAAGCGAACTCGGCGTCCCATTCGTGTACGCAGTACCTGCTAGTTCACGAGTGGGCGCCCCCTCGTAGGGCTCCGTGGTGGGTGAGGTACTTAGGCATCAGACACTTTTTCTTTACTCTTATGAGTAATTTAAATTCTATTTCTTCTGGGGCCCCAACAAGGCCCCTACCTAACCGAGACGAAACCACAGAAAATACTTGTGCAAAAAGAGCCAGAACTGAGGATACACCACCATCTGTCACACCGCTTTTCCTCATTCTCCATTCCACCGGAGAGCAGGCACTCGGGAAAATGTCACCCTTCTTCATCCAGAAAGGATTAGAAGGGTTGGCTGGATCACCGAAATCTGTAAAACGGCTGCGTTCTGGCGATCTTTTAGTCGAAGCTTCAAGCACGAAGCAAGCAGACAGAATCCTCAACGCGACATCCATAGGGGGAATACCGATCAGCGTAACCCCCCACAAAACATTGAACTCTTCACGAGGTGTCATTTCAGAGTGGGATCTTCTTCACGTTTCTGAAGAGGAGATCTGCTCTGAATTAAAAGACCAAGGAGTGACGGCTGTCAAGAGAATATCAATGCGGAAGGATGGGAATCTCGTCCCTACCCGAGTTCTCATCATAACATTTAACACCCCACGGCCTCCAAGTTCCATCAAGGCAGGCTACTTAAACTGCCCAGTGCGGCTTTACATTCCGAACCCACTGAGGTGTTTTAGATGTCAGAAATACGGCCATTCACAAACAGCTTGTCGTGGTAATCCTGCCTGCGCTCGATGTGGTACGAAAGACCACGAGAGCAAGGAGTGTTCAGCTTCCAAACCAATTTGTATAAATTGTCAAGGAGAACACCCTGCCTATTCTAGAGCATGCCAGAAGTGGAAGGACGAGAAAGAAATTCAAAAAATAAAAACAGAACTGAACATATCCTATCAGGAGGCCAGAAAACGCATTCAACCAATAAATAGCGGGAAACCTTCATACGCCCAGAAGGTTTCTGCAAAGTGCACCATCGGTACACAAACGGAGATGACTATACCACCAAAAGAGTCATTTACTCCGATTGCACGCTATTTATTGCATTCACAAAAGCCCACCCAAAAAACACAGTCAGCTGCCACTCCTATTTCCGTACCTCCTAATGCTCCACCACTACCAAACCCCTCGACGTGGGCACCTGTACGTGGTGAGGGGACCTCCCAATGATGCTGCTGGTTTTCCAGATTAGCATCACTGGGATCTAACGCCCATACCTTGGTTCCAGGGTTACATCTTTGGAATCCGGCGTGTGCAGCCGTGCGCCGCGACCCGTGGAAGCGGAAAGGGGGATCCTGGTGGTTGAGGGGCCCAGCCTTAATACACCACTTTGGCCCCTGCTTCGACAAGACGGGCGGTCCCGGACCGGCTCGACTGGGATCAATCGGCGGGTGGTTCTATACTGCTAGGGTCAACTGCGTTCCAATAAGTCTCCCTCCCTTTGGTCCTGGGACGGGATAAAGACTTATTGGTAACGTGGGTATGGTGTTCTAAGCGAACTCGGCGTCCCATTCGTGTACGCAGTACCTGCTAGTTCACGAGTGGGCGTCCCCTCGTTGGGCTCGGTGGTGGGTGAGGTACTTAGGCATCAGACATTTTCTTTTTACTCTTATGAGTAATTTAAATCTTTCAAACCCCTCTGGGGCCTCTACGAGGTCCCTACCTGAAATTGATGATGATAATATAACATCAAAAAAGAAACACCGAACAGAAGCTGCACCACCTCCTGTACCTCGATTCCTTATCATACATTCTACCGGTGAAAAGGATATAGGTAAAATGTCGCCCTTCTTCATTCAGAAGGGTCTTGAAGGGCTGGCAGGGTCCCCGAAGTCGGTAAAACGACTTACATCGGGTGACCTTTTAGTTGAAACTTCCTCAGTGCGACATTCAGAATCGCTCCTCCAAGCAACATCTCTTGGGGGAATTCCAATTAAGATATCACCACACAGGACATTGAATACATCGCGTGGCGTAATTGCCGAGTGGGATCTCCTTGAAACATCTGAAGAGGAGATATGCACCGAACTGAGAGATCAAGGAGTTACAGCTGTTAAGAGGATATTTATGCGTAAGGAGGGAAAACTAGTTCCAACTAGGGTTCTTATCCTTACATTTAACACACCTAAACCGCCTACTTCCATCAAGGCTGGTTATTTGAACTGTCCTGTAAGGCTGTATATTCCAAACCCGTTGCGATGTTTCAAATGCCAAAAATATGGCCACTCTCAGATGTCATGTCGTGGATCACCTGCTTGTGCCCGCTGTGGAGCAAAAGAACATGACACAAAGGAATGTTCTGCCTCGAAACCAGCATGCTTGAACTGTGGCGGTGAACACCCTGCATATTCAAGAGCATGCCAAAGATGGAAAGACGAAAAACAAATTCAAAAAATCAAGACGGAACAGAACATCCCATATGTGGAAGCGAAGAAACAGGTAACACCAGTAAACAGTGGAAAATCTTATGCACAAGCAGTTTTGAGGAAGGTTTCAATTTCGACGCAAACTGATATTTCAATATCGCCACGTGATTCTTTTGCACCCCAAGCTAGATACTTGTTGACACAAGCACAGCAAGATAAAGCAGTCGCTACTCCCATTTCAATACCACCGAAGGAAGTAGCACCTAAAGGAAAATCACCTCCAACAAAAACCCCGCCTGTTATTAGTGAGGTACAGGAGGAAATGGAGGTAAATGAAGAAGCTGAAAGTGCAGAAGAATCTATTCTGGATCTTCATCCAGAGGAAGAAATGGATATTGGGCGCCCTCAATTTCCCAAAGGCAGAATAAAACCCAAAGCGGGCCAATCAAAACCCGCATCACTTCGGAAGCCAGTCAACGGATCCACTAATTCCAAGTAATAATGGCTAAATTACTGCAATGGAATTGTCGTGGATTGCGACGAAATATGGAGGATGTCAAAATGCTAATGCGCAAATATGAACCTATTTGCTTTTGCTTGCAGGAAACGTACCTAAAGGCAAATGATGACCCCATCTTTCGAAATCTTTCTGTTGTTCGTAAAGACAGAAACGGGGATGGCCCGGCCCATGGAGGAGTCGCAATCCTTGTGGGCAACCATACCCCTTTCTCACAAGTTCAATTGAACACTAATTTAGAAGCAGTAGCCATTCGTTTAGCAATAGGGTCTTTACTTACAATATGTTCTATATATTTGCCTCCTGGTACACACATTTCCCAGGTAGATCTCGACGATCTTATTACGCAATTGCCCTCTCCTTTTTGCCTTCTTGGAGACTTTAATGGACATAGTACCCTGTGGGGTAGTGCAGAAACTAATGAACGAGGTCGTATTGTTGAACGTTTTCTCGACAATAACGGCCTGTCGTTACTAAATATGGGAATAAACACCTATTTCCATATGCCTACCCGTACTTTCTCTGCCATCGATCTTTCCATCTGTTCGCCTTCTCTGCTACCTTTGCTTTCCTGGGAAGTGGAACAGAATCCTTATGGAAGCGACCATTTCCCCGTAATATCTACCATTGTGAATGGACAACCTTGTCATCCATTTAGAATTCCACGCTGGAAGTATGATGAAGCAGACTGGAGTAAATTTTCACTACTCACTGAATTTGATCCTGTACAAATTCAGCAGGAATCAATTGATGAAGCAGTGAAGTATATCACAGAGTATATTATCCACGCAGCGGCAACTGCAATCCCAAAAACATCCTCCCGATTTCCACGCTTTCCTAAGCCATGGTGGAACCAAGATTGTAAAGAAGCAAGAAAGTTACAAAATCGGTCATGGGGAAAATTCCGACGTTACCCCACCACCGCAAATCTTATAGCTTTTAAACGTGCCCGTGCTAAAGCACGATTTATACGCCGACAGAGCCAAAAGGAATGCTGGGTCAAGTTTACATCTTCAATTAACCAGATGACCAGTACCAAAGTTGTCTGGGATAAAATTCGGAAGATGAAGGGTAAATACAAATCAGCTCCTTCATCTATGTTACAACATAATGGTTGTACATTAGCAGACCCAACTGCTATTGCCAACGCTCTAGGAGAAGTATTCTCCACTATATCTGCTGAAACTTCATACTCTGCTGAGTTTCTAGTGTTAAAGAAGAAAGCGGAGAAACAAAAACTTCAATTCGCTTCAAGCAAAGCCGAAACTTATAACCTGCCTTTTAGTGAAGTGGAATTAACCATTGCACTTGCTACCTCGAAAGTGAGTGCCGCAGGGCCAGATGAAATTCAGTATGAGATGATAAAACATCTATCATCTCACTCTCTAGAGCTGTTGCTACATCTCTACAACCGAATTTATTTGGAGGATCAATTTCCCGTTTCTTGGCGTAGGGCAACTGTCCTCGCTTTTCCAAAGCCAGGAAAAGATCCCAAAATTCCTAGCAACTATCGTCCAATTGCTCTGACCAGTTGCTTATGTAAGATTTTGGAAAAAATGGTGAATGCCCGCCTTATATATTACCTTGAGGCAAATGACCTTTTGAACAAAATTCAGTGCGGCTTCCGAAGGAATCATTCCACTTTGGACCATTTAATCCGACTGGAAACAGCGATTCGCGATGCGTTTTTAAAGCGTGAGCACTTGGTATCAGTCTTCTTTGACATGGAAAAAGCTTATGACACAACCTGGAGGTACGGTGTTTTAAAAGACCTCTATTCTTTTGGTCTGAGAGGCCACCTCCCTATTTTTATCAGAAATTTTTTATCTAAACGACTCTTCCAGGTTCGTGTTAAATCCAGTGTGTCTCGCCTCTTTTGTCAAGAGGAAGGAGTTCCCCAAGGCTCTGTCCTCAGTGTTACGCTGTTTGCAGTCAAAGTTAACTCCATTACAAAACAGCTTCCTCCTTCAGTAAATAGTGCCTTGTACGTTGATGATTTTAGTATTTTCTGTCACTCCTGTAGCATGAGAGTTATTGAACGACAATTGCAACAAGCACTCAATTACCTTAGTTCCTGGGCTTTAACCAATGGGTTTACGTTTTCTGCGCAAAAGACCGTTTGCATACACTTCTGCCGCAAACGGAATCTACATCCTGACCCGGAACTTAGACTGGGACAAAATCCAATTCCTGTGGTAGCAGAAACAAAATTTTTGGGACTTATCTTTGATAAAAAACTGACATTCCTACACCATATCCGTCAGCTTAGAGCAAAATGCATGAGGGGTTTGAACATGCTCAGTGCTATCTCCTCCCCCCTCGACGTGGGCACCTGTACGTGGTGAGGGGACCTCCCAGTGACGCTGCTGGACTTCCAGACTAGCATCACTGGGATCCAACGCCCACAGCCTAGGTTCCGGGCTTACATCAATGGAATCCGGCGTGTTTGCCGTGCGCTGCGACCCGTGGAAATTCGGAAAGGGGGATCCTGGTGGTTGAGGGGCCCAGCTTCAATACACCACTTTGGCCCCTGCTTCGACAAGACGGGTGGTCCTGGAAGGCCCGGCTAGGATCAATCGGCTAGTAGGTTCGCCTGCGAGGGTCAACCGTGTCAATGCCACGCCCCTACCCTCATGGTCCGAGGGACAGGATTCAGGCTGGCGGCGGTGCGGGTATAGTGTCTGGGTAGCCCTGGCGTCCCACTCCCGAGCGCATTTATTGCATGCCGGGTAGTGGGCGTCCCTTTGGGCTCCGTGGTGGGTGGGGAGCCCGGGCACTGAACAACTAAATAACCTTCATGAATCCTGAGAAACTTACTTCTTCAGGGGCCCCAACCCGGTCCCTATCTGAAAATATAGACGGAGAGGCAGATATTATTGCAACAAAGAGGCAGCGAACTGAAACATCATCATCAGGGCCTGTCCCAAGATTCCTAATTATTCATTCCACCAGTGAAAAACCGATTGGTAAAATGTCGCCCTTTTTTATTCAAAAAGGGTTAGATGGGTTAGTAGGTTCTCCCAAATCAGTTAAGAGGCTCCGTTCTGGAGACCTCTTAATTGAAACGAAAAATGACAGGCAATCCGAACATCTACTCCGAGTAACATCAATCGGAGGAATCCCTGTAACAGTGACACCACACAGAACACTCAATTCATCGAGAGGTGTCATTTCGGAGTGGGACCTTCTTGACGTAACCGAGGAGGAAATCTGCTCCGAATTAAAACCCCAGGGAGTTATTGCCGTCAAGAGAATTACTGCGCGAAGGGATGGAAAAATAGTTAAAACCAGGAGCGTTATCCTGACTTTCAACTCTCCTAAGCCTCCTGACGAAATAAAAGCTGGATACATCAACTGTTCAGTGCGTCCATACGTTCCGAATCCTTTGCGGTGCTTTAAATGCCAGAAGTATGGACATTCTCAAATGGCCTGCCGTGGAGTCCTTGCATGCGCTCGATGCGGTGCAAAGGACCACGAAACAACAGCATGTTCAGCCGCAAAACCCACCTGTATTAACTGTGAAGGCGAACACCCGGCCTATTCACGAGCATGCCAGAGGTGGAAAGAAGAAAAAGAAATTCAACGGCTGAAGGCAGAGCTAAATATATCATACCAGGAGGCAAGGAAATCGGTCAAACCCCTGAATATCAACAGACCTACCTACGCCCAGAAGGTAGCAGGGAGATGTTCCGTCGGAACTCAGACGGACATGACCATTCCTCCAAAGGAGTCTTTCACTCCCATCGCACGGTATTTATTAAGTTCACAAAAACCTGCACAAAAGGACCAGTCAGCTGCCACTCCTATATCGGTACCTCCTAATGCTCCACAAATTACAAAAGTAGATACGAAAGAAAAGAATAAGAAAGGGGAAGTCCCCCCTAGTTCCCAAGAAAAGATGGATGTAGAGCAGAAGGAGGTACCCGATGATTCAGTCTTGGAACTCTTTGCGGAGGAGGAAATGGACACGGGACAGCGTCCTTTCTTCCCCAAAAAAGATAAATCCAAGACTGATAAAAGTAAGCCCTCAGCACCTCGGAAGCCGCCTGATGGACCCACCAAGCCAAAATAATGGCTAAATTCCTACAATGGAATTGTCGTGGATTCCGGCGAAATATTGATGACATCAAGGCCCTCCTGCAAAAGCACGAGCCAGTTTGCTTTTGCTTGCAGGAAACATATCTAAAGGCAAATGATGATCCCACCATGCACAACATCACAGTTTTTCGAAAGGATAGAATTGCGGATGGCTCTGTACATGGGGGAGTGGCTATCCTTGTGGGTAACCAGACCCCAGTGCAGCCCTTGCTAATTACAACCAGCATAGAGGCTGTCGCAATTCGCCTTTCAGTGGGATTTTTATTAACTGTGTGCTCTATCTATTTGCCACCTGGGACTGACATCTCCCAGGCAGACCTTGATGATCTTCTAACGCAGTTGCCTCCCCCTTTCTTACTTCTCGGGGATATGAATGGACATAACACCCTGTGGGGTAGTGCTAACATCAACGGAAGGGGACGAGTCATAGAGCGAATGCTCAATGACAATGACCTTTCCCTTCTAAATACTGGAACAAACACCTTCTTCCACATGCCTACCCGTACTTTTTCTGCCATTGATCTCTCTATCTGCTCCCCTTCTCTACTCCCTTCACTCACTTGGGAAGTGGAGGAGAATCCGTACGGAAGCGATCACTTCCCTGTGATAACCTTGTTACACAGTGGGAGACCATGCCTTCCCTTCAGGTTACCACGGTGGAAGATTGATCAGGCTGACTGGACTGCCTTCCAACATCAGGCAAATTTTGATCTTAGCACAGTCAGTCAAGAGCCGATCAATGATGCAGTCAAGTACATCACAGAAAATATTGTCCAAGCAGCTGCGAATGCTGTTCCAAAAACATCTGCCCGGTTTCCACCATTTCCTAAACCTTGGTGGAATTCACAATGCACAGCGGCAAAAAAGGCTCAAAACAAAGCGTGGGGGATATTCCGCCGGTATCCCACCACGACCAACCTTGTCATCTTTAAACGTGCACGAGCCAAAGCACGATATATCCGCCGTCAGAGTCAAAAGGAATCGTGGATCCGTTTTACATCATCTATTAACCAGTCTACCAACTCTAAGATAGTCTGGGATAAAATCCGGAAAATGAAGGGGAAATATACATCCCACCCTTCTTCAATCCTAGATTATAATGGATGCGCTATTGCAGATCCAACTGCAATAGCCAATGCTCTTGGGGAAACATTCTCTAACATCTCCGCAACATCCTCGTACTCCCCAGAGTTCCTGGTCCTGAAACATAAATTGGAAAAACAAGCACTTAATTTTAAGACCAAAGGCCTCTATCCCTACAACGGGGCGTTCACTATAGAGGAACTGAAAAGAGCCCTCACTCTTTCCAAAGCAAGTGCTGTTGGACCAGATGGCATCCATTATGAAATGATTAAATATCTTTCACCAAAATCTATGGATTGTCTGCTCCTTCTATATAACAGAATCTTTACTGAAGGGCAGTTTCCGGATTCCTGGCGAAAGGCAATCGTTCTTGCCTTCCCTAAGCCAGGAAAGGATCCAAAGGTCACCACCAACTATCGTCCTATTGCTCTGACTAGCTGTCTGTGCAAAATCCTGGAGAGAATGGTCAATTCTCGTTTAATATGGTATTTAGAATCAAATGACCTTCTCTCTAGTATCCAGTGCGGCTTCCGAAGGAACCGGTCCACTTTGGACCATCTTATTAGAATGGAAGCATCCATCCGGGATGCTTTCCTAAAACGCGAACACTTGGTGTCGGTGTTCTTTGACATGGAGAAAGCGTATGACACAACTTGGAGATTTGGCATCTTAAAAGATCTGCATCGCCTTGGTCTTAGGGGGCAACTCCCCATTTTTATTCAAAACTTTTTAGCCAATCGATCGTTCCAAGTTCGTGTGGGATCCTCACTCTCTCGCTCCTTTAGCCAAGACGAGGGAGTACCACAAGGATCAGTATTAAGTGTCACGCTTTTTGCCATAAAAATAAATTCCATCACAGAACAACTTCCTCCAACTGTAAACAGTGCCCTCTATGTTGATGACTTTAGCATTTTTTGCCAGTCGTGCAACATGAGGGTTATTGAAAGACAACTGCAGAAAGCCATTGATAATCTGAATTCCTGGGCACTTGCTAATGGCTTCAGGTTCTCGCCGCAGAAGACCGTTTGCGTACACTTTTGTCGCAAGCGTAATCTTCATCCTGAACCTGAATTAAGGCTCGGACAAAATGCTATTCCAGTAGCAGCGAACACAAAATTCTTGGGACTCATATTCGATAAAAAATTGACCTTTTTGGATCACATTCGCCAACTCCGCACAAAGTGCACAAAAGCCCTTAATATACTCCGCTCGCTGTCCTCCTTATCCTGGGGTGCAGACCGATGCACCCTTTTACGGCTTTACCGTGCACTTGTGCGATCCAAATTAGATTATGGGTCCCAAGTATATTCTTCAGCTAGAGATAGTGTCCTCCGATGGCTGGACCCTGTCCACCATCAGGCTATCCGTATCGCTACTGGAGCTTTTCGAACATCTCCTGTCCTGAGTCTATACGTCGAAGCAAACGAACCACCGTTATCGTTTCGACGTAAGCAGTTGTCTTTAAAGTACGCTTTAAAACTGAAATCCCTGCCAGACCATCCTACGTGGCCCTTCGTTTTTGAGCCACGATGGGAAAACTTGTACAATACCCGTAAGACTGCCAATCGTCCTTTTGGTATTCGTGTCCAAGAGCTACTCAACGAACTCAATATCAAGGTAGACAAGGTTGCCCAAACATCCAAGCAACCCTTTCCACCCTGGCATGCTCGTGTCCCGGCATGCGACTTGTCGTTTAGAAACTGGGGAAAATCGGACACTCCATCATGCGTCTACCTGCAGCTCCATTCAGCACACCGAACTGAATATTCCGACTTCGCGCCAGTCTACACAGACGGTTCGAAGTCAGAATCATATGTGGGATCTGCTGCTGTCTTCACAGACAGCACTATCTCAGAGCAGATTCCCTCTGAATGCAGCATATTTACTGCAGAGCTGCACGCTGTAGAGTTAGCCTTGGATCATATTAGTAAATGCCAATACCAACGGTTCATTTTATATTCCGACTCTCTTAGCATGTTACAGGCTGTAATATCTGTGAGGTATAATCCCCATCCAGTTCTGTCTAGCATTCAGCAGAAGATTCACGTTCTCCATGATCGTGAATATGACATCCGCTTCTGCTGGATTCCGAGCCACATTGGGATTAGGGGAAATGATTTGGCTGACGCCGCAGCCAAATCAGCAATTCCCAATAATAACCGATGCCTGTTAGTCCCTTATACAGACTACAGGCAAATAATACATCAAAACATACATTCCCAATGGCAGGACTCGTGGAATAGGCAGACTGCGAATAAATTATATTGTATAAAGCCTGTAATTGAACCGTGGCAGTCTTGTCTGCGCAGGAACCGTAAGGAGGAAGTTGTTCTAGCCCGTCTCCGCATCGGACACAGTCATCTTACACATTCTTTTCTGCTGAGGGCAGATGACTGTCCTATGTGCGAGCAATGCGACACCATTTTATCTATTAATCACATTTTAACCGTATGTCCACGTTTTAGACACGAACGTGATTTATACTTTACCGTTTTTAGTCATCTGGCTGAGCCTTATACACTCAGTCAGATTTTATCTGACAATGACCATGTGTCTGCTGTTTTTAGCTTTTTAAAATCAATAAACATTTTTACTGCCATATAAAATTTACATTTTATTGTTCTTTTCCATTGATTTATCTTTTACACATTTGTTATTATTTATTTTGACATGGTGACCTAACTAGTTAGGTCACTGAAAGTTTAAATTTTTATTAATGACATGGTCTTGGCGCATTATAGCCTTAGCAGCTAATGCGCCAATAAAACCAAACAAACAAACAAACAAACAAACTCGTTGAATGTACCTTATACACTGATGCCCGAAAAGCTTCATACAGTAATCTCCAACAACCTTTGACACTCCAACAGTTCATAGGTAATGATGCAAATCTCCCGGAATTTTTCCGCTTCTTAAAACGCATAAATCTGTATAATTGTCTCTAACTGTTTTTTACAGACACCGTGAAATCCTCACCTCGTTTATAGGCGCAATATGGCCTAAGTAGCCCTTGCGCCAGAAATAACCATACCAATACCAATACCATTCTGAAACGAATCGGTTTATATAACCGTTTCTAACTGCTTCCATAGAAGCCAATACAATTAGTACTAACTACTATGATAGGTGCGGCCCCAGGTGCCAAGCGATTTTGTGATCAAGTGTCTTTGCCAGTGAATTTGCGCTCTCTTGAATAAATAAAATCGTCTTCTTTATTTACAGCGTTACACTAACAATCAATTAAATAAGCTTCAGTAAAGAAATCACTTTACTTGAACAGGAGGAAAAGTAACCTTCTTTCTTTTTTTTCTTTTATTTTTGCATTACTACTAACCCACTACCGCTTGGTCACAAAGGTGGCACTGCTCCTGCCTCCACGTGGCGGGGCCGGTAACCTGGAGGGGAAAAGGTCTCCCTTCCAGGGCGAAATGGAGCAAGAAGTCCGTAAAACCCAGAAAAACACTGGGTGCATAGAAGAAACCTTGACAAGGCAAGAACAAGAGGAGTCTGGTTCTGTCGCAGCAAAACGTCAAAAGACTGACGTAGGCAGAATCCGAACTCCAACATTCTTGATTATTCATTCAACTGAAGAACAACCAGTTGGAAAGCTCTCTCCATTTCTAGTGCAGAAATGCCTAGAAAGCACAATAGGAACTCCAAAGACAGTCCGTCGTCTAAGATCAGGTGACCTACTAGTTGAAGTTGCCACTGCTCGACAGGCTGAGCAACTACAAAAACTGAAAACTTTTGGTGGAACTTCTATCACCGTTTCACCCCACATTTCCCTGAACACGTCAAGAGGTGTCATCACCGAATGGGACCTCATGAACGTGTCAGACGAAGAACTAAAACAAGAATTACACGACCAAGGAATCATTAATGTCAGACGAATTATGACAAAGAAAGATGGCATACTAGTTCCTACACGGAACATAATACTTACTTTTGACAATCCCAAGCCACCAACAGTGATAAAAGCAGGCTACCTTAACTGCCGAGTTAAACCGTACATCCCGAACCCATTACGCTGCTATAAATGCCAGAAATTTGGGCACTCACAGACAGTCTGCAGAGGAGTAGCTGCCTGTGCCACGTGTGGATCCACTGAACACATTAGTACTGACTGCACAGCCACAAGACCAATCTGTCTGAACTGTAAAGAGGCACACCCAGCATATTCCAAAGAGTGTTCCCTTTGGCAGCGTGAAAAAAAGATACAGCGGTACAAAACCGAACATAACGTAACCTACCAAGAGGCCAAAAAATCCCTACCGGTTCCAAATACTAATAAGCCCACTTATGCACAAATAACCACAAAACACATATCAATTTCTACCCAAACGGAAGTATCTATACCACCAAGTAAATCACTAGCTGAATGGGCAAGGTCACTGTTGTCCCCAGTACCAACGCCCCAAACGAAAAACAAACAAAGCAAAGCCATAAATACACCAATCTCAGTACAACCTGATGCCATTCAACAGAATACCACAGTATCTTCTACTCCTGACTCAAACCAAACAGAATACATGGACTCAGAAGACAATTTAAATCACGACGAACAGGTTCTAGAACTGTTCTCCAATGAGGATATGGATACAGGGAAACCTTATTTCCCAAAGAAGGGAAAAGTTAAACTTGACCGAGGCAAATCTTCTGTCCCTCGAAAAGAAGTCGAGGGTTCCACTAAACCCAAATAATGCTTACTTTCTTACAGTGGAACTGCAGAGGCTATCGCAGTAACTTGTCCGACATCCAAGATCTTCTTTCACAATATGACCCTATTGCCTTTTGCTTACAGGAAACCAATCTGACACCAAATATAAATGTTTCCCTTCGGAAATACATAATACATCGTCAAGATCGTGTTGCACAAAATTCGAACAATCCTGCCCATGGAGGAGTAGCACTGATTATCAATGCCCAGATACCCTCAAAGCCACTCCCACTAAAAACAAACCTTGAGGCAGTTGCTGCACGAGTCCATATCAACTTTGATCTAACCATAGTCTCACTATACTTGCCACCTAACCAAAATATAAGCTATGCCGATTTAGAAGACTTAGTAATACAACTTCCCAAACCCTACTGTATCTTAGGAGACCTCAACAGTCACCATCCGCTGTGGGGAAACCACAATCTGGACAAGCGTGGACAAATCATTGAAAAATTACTCGATCAACAGAATCTGATAACTCTCAATAATGGGGCTCACACCTATACACATCTTCCGACAGGATCCACATCAGCTATTGATGTCTCTCTGTGCACAGCAACCATATATCCTCTATTTGGATGGACTATTCACAGCAATCCACTGGGCAGTGATCATTATCCTGTGATATGTCGCATTAACACAAGCATTCCCCACCTCTCTTATCGGATCCCCAAATGGAACTTCTCAAAAGCTGAATGGGATGTGTACAAGCAGCTAGCAATACTAGAAGAAAACCAGATTCAACAAAAATCCATAAACCTGGCAGTAGAATACATATCTAATCAAATACTGCAGGCAGCAGACAAAGCAATTCCAAAACAATCCACAAAAATATCGGCCAAATCAAAAGTGTGGTGGAATGATGAATGTAATGCAGCTAAAAAACAGAAGAACAAAGCATGGAACATCTTCAGGAAGTTCCCCACAACAGAAAACCTCATCCGCTTTAAACAGGCAAGAGCAAGGGCAAAACGAGTCAGGCAGACTAGTAGAAGGGAAGCATGGAGACGCTTCGCATCCACAATCACAAGCACGACAAAAACTCAAACAATATGGGCAAAAATACAGCGAATGTACGCAAAATACCCACGTGTCAACTGTCCCATGCTCACTGTCAATGGCCACGATATCACAAAACCTGAGGATATCGCAAACACCCTGGGTAAAACTTTCATGAATATATCAGCCGCAACATCATACTCGCAATATTTTCAGGCACACAAAGCACAAGCTGAAAAAAAACGTATCAATTTTGAATCAGCATCAATTTCTGCGTACAATCTCCCCTTCACAATGTCAGAGTTGCATCATGCTCTATCGTCTACTAAACTCAGTGCAGCAGGGCCAGATGGAATCCACTACATCATGATAGCAAAACTCAGCGAACCGGCTCTCAAGACTCTGTTACTCCTCTATAACAGAATATTCAAAGAAAACACGTTCCCCGACAAATGGCACCACGCGTACATTCTGGCTTTTCCAAAACCAGGCAAAGACCCTACAAATCCGCAAAATTATCGACCTATTGCACTCACTAGCTGTATGAGCAAGGTCATGGAAAAAATGGTTAACGCCCGCCTAACCTGGTTTCTAGCTGAAAATGATCTCCTAAATCCTGTGCAATGCGGTTTCCGGGAAGGCAGATCCACTCTTGACCTTTTGATCAAGACAGAAATAAACATCCGGGATGCCTTCGTCCGAAAAGAACATCTTGCAATGGTCTTCTTTGACATCGAAAAAGCATTTGACACTTCTTGGAGATATGGTATTATGCGAACCCTATACGATCTGGGATTTCGCGGACACCTACCACAGTTTATCAGAAACTTCCTGCATTGCCGCTCTTTTCAAGTTAGAGTTCACAACCAGTTATCTTCAAAATTCATCCAGGAAGAAGGAGTACCACAAGGGTCAGTGCTAAGTGCTACTCTCTTTAGTATAATAATGAATTCAATAACACACGACCTACCACAAACGATATCCACTACCCTGTACGCTGATGACTTCAGTATCGCCTGCCATTCGCCTAACATGCGAATGATAGAAAGGCAGTTGCAATGTGCTATCAATAAAATAGCCAAATGGTCCCAAAACAATGGTTTTCGTCTCTCACACCAAAAAACAGTTGGGATACATTTCTGTAGAAAGCGTAACCTACACCAACATCCGGAACTTAGACTAGAAAATCAGGTCATACCAGTGGTCCCTAGTGTTCGCTTTCTGGGTGTGATATTCGACCAAAAACTCACTTTCCTTGATCATATAAAAACGCTCCGGACTAACTGTCTTAAAAAGCTTAACATTCTAAGAGTTCTATCGGGCACAACGTGGGGAGCTGACCGTTACACGCTGCTAAATCTCTACCGTGCACTAATTCGGTCACGTCTGGATTATGGTTCTGTCGTATATAGCTCTGCTAGACCAAGCGCTTTACGTTGGCTTGATCCTGTACACCACAGCGCCCTTCGTCTTGCACTGGGGGCGTACCGTACATCACCGGTACAGAGCCTATATACCGAAGCGCATGAAACACCCTTACAGCTACGGAGACAAATGCTTTTATTAAATTATGCTGCAAAACTCAAAGGGCATCCAAACCACCCTACTTGGAATGGTGTTTTTTATCCTAAATGGGAAAACCTTTATAGAGCTTACCCATCAATAAACCCACCAACTGGGATACGTCTTCGCTCACTACAAGTTGACTGGCAAATTGACCTGAGTAAGATACAGCCTACTACCTCTCATGCAGTCCCACCATGGATGTATCATATACCGCCGTGTGACTTTTCATTCACAGCCTGGGGAAAACACACCATGTCCCAACAGAACGTGCTACAAATACATGCCGCACTGAGAACCCAGCACGGCCAGTACACACCGATCTACACAGATGGATCTAAAACTGAAAAGCATGTCGGTGCAGCAGCAGTATTTCCTAACATCACTTTGTCCAAAAAACTCCCCACCGAATGTAGCAGCTATACTGCAGAACTCTGTGCTATCCACATAGCCTTAAACTACATACTCTCAAGAACAAGACTCCACAGCGTTATTTATACCGACTCCATTAGTGCTATCCAAGCTATACAACACAATACAAAAAATGATAACCCCTTACTTAGACAGATCTGGAATACTCTGACCAAGTTAAACCAGAAGAAACAACAGGTTCTGTTATGTTGGATCCCTGGTCACGCTGGCATTTCCGGAAACGAACAGGCCGACCTAGCTGCCAAAACTGCTACCGATCCTATAGACCAATCCTTCACTACACCTATATCTGACTATAAATACATTATAAATAAGCGATGCCTTGAACTATGGCAACATATCTGGCAGAATCAAGCCAACAATAAGCTACTTGGCATAAAAAAATATCTAAAACCATGGAGATCTAGTATCCGTGAGAACCGACATGAAGAAGTCGTATTAGCCCGATTAAGGATAGGCCACACACACCTGACACATCTTTATTTGCTGGCAGCCACTGACCCACCACTGTGTACAAACTGCAACACTCAGCTCACTGTCCACCATCTACTTATTGATTGTCCCAAGTACAGTATTCAGCGACAGGCTCTGTTTATTTCATTTCCCACGACGAACACCTCTCTCAGCATTTCTGATCTACTAGGAGACACACCACAGGTGTCCAAAATTTTTGATTTCCTCAAACATATAAAACTATACAACACAATATAAATATAAATTTGAACAGCATCTATACGGACGCAATTCAAGATTTAACATCACCATAGTTAGGCGCATTATGGCCTTTGCTGTCCTTGCGCCGTAAAGCCCCCAAACAACAACAACAACATATGATAGGTGCAATATGGCCTAAGTAGCCTTTGCACCAGAAAAATCCAAGCACAACAGTACTGCTGGCCCTGGAATCTATTACGAATGTTATGTCATTCGAGTGAAGAGTCAGAGTCTGCTCTTCTGAAACAATAGAATCTTTCTTGAGGATTACTACTCTATTAGCTGGTATCATTCCATTGTACTAGCTTTCCCAAAACCAGGAAAGGACCATTCTTCTCCAACAAATTACAGACCTATTCCTTTAATCAGTGGCCCCGGGTGCCAAGCGATTGTGACTAAGCGATTTCTCTGTGCTTTCACTGTGATTCTCAAAAGGTGAATTCTAGTTCTCTTTTACGTTCTTCTCCTTAATAAATCCTTTTATTTAATAGCAGCTCTTTTTTCAAAAGTACTGATCGAGAGCAAGAAAGGAAAGTAACCTTTCTTTTTTCATATTTAATAGACTAATCACTACTAACTTCGCTTGGTCACACCAGGCACTGCTCCTGCCTCCCCATGGCGGGGCCGGTAACCTTGGCAGAAAAGTCCATCTGCCAGGGGCTAAGAGGAGCCAACATGGAAAAAAATATGTTTCCAACTATAGAGTCGACAAGCTGTCGACCAGATACCGAAAATAAACATGACTCGTCACAAGCAAAGAGGTTGAAAACAAATCCCTCGGTGACAGACTTACCAGCATTTTTAATAATGCACTCACTATCAGAACAGCCTCTCAGTAAGCTATCCCCTTTTCTAATCCAAAAACATCTGGAAAGTATTGCAGGGTCTCCCAAGACGGTTAAGAGACTGCAATTAGGGGACTTACTTGTTGAAACTCAAAACCACAGGCATTCTGAAAAACTACTAAAAATGACAACATTTGCTGGTATTCCAGTTAACGTAACTCCACATGCAACCCTAAATACATCAAAGGGTGTAATATCTAGTTGGGACCTGATGAATGTGACGGAGGAAGAAATTAAAGAAGAACTTAAGGAACAAAATGTCATCGCTGTAAAAAGAATTATGGTCAAAAGAGACAATATACTGATACCTACCAGAAATATAATTCTCACCTTTAACAGCCCAAATCTGCCCTCATCAATAAAAGCAGGATATCTTCTTTGCCGCACTCGTCCTTTTATACCAAATCCGTTGAGATGTTATAAATGCCAAAAGTATGGCCACTCTCAAACGACATGCAGAAGCAACCCAGTTTGTCCCAACTGTGGATCCTCTGATCACATTCAAAGTGATTGTTCAGTGAAAGAAATGATCTGTCCCAACTGCAAAGGCAACCATCCGGCCTACTCTAAGACATGTGAGAGATGGAAAACAGAGAAAAAAATTATGCAATATAAAGTCGAAAATAAAGTTAGTTATCAGGAAGCAAGAAAATTAGTTGCACCCATTATACATAACCGTACCTATGCCAGTATCGCAAAAAAGTATCAGACAATAGCCACGCAAACTGATGTTACCATTCCACATAACATATCAATCTCCGACTGGGCTCGAGCTGTCCTCTCTCAGCAAGAGTCCAATACCCTGAAGCACTCAGACCAAGCCAGTAATACGCCTCTTAAAATTCCAGCAAAATCTCCTCCTCCACCAGTGATTGCTACTACTTCAAATAATCTTAATTCATCCACAAAAAAGATTATTCAGGACACATCAATGCATTCAGAGTATTCACCCAAACAGGAAGATCCAGTTCTGGAAATATTTGTAGAAGAAGAAGATATGGACACAGGTCGCCCTACATTTCCAAAAAGAGACAAACCAAAGCCAGAACGCCATAAGACAGCCACGTCAGGTACAGCTTCTTCTTCTAAATTCAAGTAATGCCTAACATCTTACAATGGAATTGCAGAGGCTTTCGTGGCAACATTGACGACATTCATTACTTAATTAACCGCTACTCTCCAGTTGGTTTCTGCCTGCAAGAAACCTATTTAACTCCTCAAATTTCCATTTCCATAAAAAACTACTCAATCTATCGACTAGATCGGAACACATCCAATTCTGCTCGAGGTGGTGTAGCTATCTTAATTAACACAAGGATTCCAGCTAGGCAAATCACTCTCCAAACCCAAATCGAAGCTGTCGCTGTGCGTCTGATTAGTCAGACTGCTTTAACTCTAGTCTCAGTTTATCTCCCACCAAATCATACTTACTCTTATACTGATCTTAAAGAACTTTTATTACAGCTCCCCTCCCCTATCTGCCTGCTAGGGGATTTCAATGGCCACCACCCTTTATGGGGATCAACTAAATTAGACCCACGCGGCCGACTGATCGAAACTTTGCTGGATAAAGAAAACCTCACTCTTCTTAACAGTGGTTCGCACACCCATATGCAGTTACCTAATGGACAGACTTCTGCCATTGACCTATCGATTTGCTCCCCAATACTGTTTTCAGTCATGCAATGGTCCGCTCTGGATAATCCCATGGGCAGCGACCATTTTCCAATTGTTTGTAATCTGATGACTACACAACCACCATTAGACGAACCCTGCAGGAAATGGAAATTTTCTAAAGCTAATTGGGACAAATTTCAGTCAGCAATCACATTGGACAAAAAACTTATACAACTACATCCCATAGATGAAGTTACCGACTATATCACTTCCTGCCTTTTATTTGCAGCTAAAAGCTCAATTCCAATATCAAACTCAAAGACTCGACGCCATTTCAACTGTTGGTGGAATGAGGAATGCACAAAAGCGAAGAAAGAACAAAATAAAGCATGGAATTTATTTCGGCGAACTCCAACTACAGTTAATCTTATTCAATACAAGAAACTAAAGGCAAAAGCTCGTCTCATTCAAAGACAAGCCAAGAAAGATTCTTGGACTCGGTTTGCATCCACTATCAATAGAAACACGAACCCACGATTAATATGGAAGAAAATAAGGCAGCTTTCCGGGAAGTTTCCAACTGTTCCTTCCCCAATTCTCTCCTGCAATGGTCTAAACGTTTCTGCTCCTCTGGATATAGCAAATGCCTTAGGCAAAACGTTTGCTGACGTCTCAGCTGCTTCCACCTACTCTCCGGAATTTCAGAAAACTAAGAGCACCGCAGAACAGAGACACATCAACTTTCGAACTTCACTGCTACTTCCATATAACCAGCCGCTCCAAAAATGTGAACTTATGCAAGCCATCAGAACAACACGCAACAGTGCCGCTGGGCCAGATGGGATATATTATGTTATGTTACAGCACCTTGATGAAGAAAACTTACAAATGCTGCTAGCCTTTTTTAACCGAATCTTCCTGGGAAATGTTGATCCCACTTCTTGGCACCATGCTACAGTTCTGGCCTTTTTGAAACCTGGAAAAGACCCCTCCAATCCTAATAGTTACAGACCAATATCTCTGTCCAGTTGCCTCGGTAAAATTCTTGAAAAAATGATCCACAGTCGACTCGCTTGGATCATTGAAAGCGAACATCTACTAAGTAATAGTCAGCATGGCTTTCGCCAAAACAGGTCCTCCTTTGATCTGATGATCAAGGCTGAATCCGAAATTCGCAATGCCTTTGTTAAAAACGAACACCTAGTTATGGTCTCCATAGATATAGAGAAGGCATTCGATACTACCTGGCGTTATGGAATTCTTCGTGACCTCCATAATCATGGTCTCCGTGGCAACCTGCCTATATTTATTAAGAACTTCCTCAAGAGCAGATCCTTCCAGGTGCGATATCAAAATTCCCTTTCTACTACATTCTTGCAAGAAGAAGGTGTGTGTGTGTGTGTGTTATGGGGGTTTAATGGCGCATAAGCTGCTGTGGCTATAATGCGCCTATTCACATGAAAATGCTAAACACAAAATTTAAGCATAGCTAAAAACATAATTTAGGCATAACAGCTTGGTTGCGTTTACAGAGATACTTTAGAATTTATCATAAAGTCCAATTATTTTCAGATAAGAGAAAAACTCGTTGATGTTTGCATCATCTCCAATAATATGTTGCAATGTCATTGGTTCTCGTAGATTTCTCAGGGAACAGAGGACGGATGTTCTGTCCTGTTGATATTGAGGGCAGTCTATCAGAATATGTTTTACTGTTAAATTTTCTGAACAGTATGGACATTGAGGAGGATCTTCGCCTCTGAGCAGATGGAGGTGGGTCAGATATGTGTGTCCAATACGTGCCCGTGCAAGAACCACTTCTTCTCTTCGCACTGTTTTGGTGCTAGAGCGCCAATGCTTTGGATCCTGTTTCAACTGATAGAGTTTATTATTCTTTTGTGTGTGCCATAGCTCTTTCCACTTCGCGAAACCTGCTGTTCGTATGATGTGACAGTAGTCAGAGGCTGGAACTGGACTGGAGGTTAAATCAAAGGTTGACGGATTTTTAGCATTTTCATCAGCAAGTTCGTTACCCTTTATCCCCGAATGTGCTGGGATCCAGCAAAAGGTCACTGATTGATGACGTTCTTCAATTTGTAATAGGAGTCTTCCGATTTGATTTAACACAGGATGAGCCTTGTAGGAGGAGTTTTGCATTGCAGTTATTGAGCTGAGAGAGTCTGTGTATACAACATATTTTACAGATGGGTTGAGATTCAGGTTTTCTAAAGCTAATTTTATTGCATGAAGTTCTGCGGAGAAGCTGCTGTACTCAGGTGGAAGGGCAGCTGAGATGATAGTAGAGGGAAATACTGCCGCTGCTCCAACGGCTGAATGTGATTTGGAGCCATCAGTATATATGGGCAAAAAATCAACGTATTTCTGAATATGGCTTGCATGGAGTTGCTTCATATTGAGTGTTGGTAGACGATTCTTTCCCCATTTGTCAAGATAAGTATCGAAATATAACTGAGGAGGCGGAATCCATGGCGGTTGGGAGTAATTCATTAAATGTTGCCTGTTGAAAATCTGAACATTCCAACTCTGCATTAACTCAATGAGGCGTAAGCCTGCTGGTCTTATTTTACTGGGTTTATTTCTATAGAGGTTTTGAAGTGGTGGATTAAAGAGGTATGGCTGAACAGGATGATGACCACAATTTTGTATTCGGGCTACGTACTTTAGAAGCAGCGTTTTTCTGCGGAGGTGAAGGGGGGGCTCATCAGCTTCAATGTACAAGCTATGAGTAGGAGATGTCCTGAAAGCACCAAGTGCAATCCGCAATGCGCTATGCTGTATAGGATCCAGCCATTTCAATGTACTCTTACGGGCGGAATCATAAAGAGGAGCACCATAATCCAATCGGGATCTGATCAATGCTCTATATAAGAGCAACAAAGATGTACGATCTGCTCCCCAAGACAAGGCAGATAAAGCTCTTAGTATGTTCAGCTTTTTGAGGCAGGATATACGCACAGATTTAATGTGCTCAAGGAAATTCAGTTTCCTGTCAAGGATTAAGCCCAAGAATTTGATGCTGTTAGTCACTGGAACAGTAAAGTTTTGCATCTGAAGTTCGGGATCTGTATGCATTTTCCGTTGATTACAAAAGTGGATTGCAACAGTTTTCTGCTGTGATAGATGATAGCCATTTAACTCTGCCCACCTTTGGATTTTATTTAAACATATCTGCAGCTGCCGTTCAATGGATCTCATATTCAGAGAATGGCAAGAAATAGAGAGATCATCGGCATAAAGGTAGGTCTCAACAGTATTTGGAAGATCTTTTGTGATGGAATCGATTCTTAGGGCAAACAGGGTTGCACTAAGTATGGACCCTTGTGGCACTCCTTCTTCCTGTAAAAATGTCATAGAAAGCGAGTTGCGGTATTGAACTTGGAACGAACGAGTCCTGAGAAAGTTCCTGATGAATATAGGAAGGTTGCCTCGTAGACCTAGAGCATGGAGGTCACTGAGAATGCCACGACGCCAGGTAGTATCAAATGCCTTTTCTATGTCTATGGAAACCATAACAAGATGTTCGTTTTTCACAAAGGCATTACGAATTGCAAACTCAGCTTTGATCATGAGATCTAAGGAGGACCTGTTCTTTCGAAAGCCATGCTGATTATTGCTAATTAGTTGTTGCGTTTCGATGATCCAAACAAGGCGATTATGGATCATTTTTTCAAGTAATTTACCGAGGCAACTGGATAGAGAAATAGGTCTATAACTGTTAGGACTGGTAAGATCTTTACCGGGTTTCAAAAAGGCAAGAACTGTGGCATGATGCCAAGAGCTGGGATAAATGTTTTCCATAAATATCCGGTTATAATAGACCAGCAGTATTTGTAAATTTCTCTCACCAAGGTGTTGTAACATAATGTAAGAGATTCCATCTGGTCCAGCGGCACTGTTGCGTGTTGTTTTAATGACATGTATAAGTTCATGATATTGCAGAGGCTGATTATATGGAAAGAAAACTGAAGTTCGAAAGTTGATGGCTCGTTGTTCAGTCTGGGTCTTTATTTTCTGGAAATCCGGAGAATAATTTGATGCCGCAGAAACTTCGGCAAAAGTTTTAGCCAAGGCATTTGCAATGTCTTGAGGAGCAGATAGTTCTTGCCCATTCCATGAAAGAATTGGTGAAGGGGTGGTTGGAAATTTTCCAGAAATCTGCCTGATTTTCTTCCATATTAACCTGGAGTTAGTGTTTCTGTTTATGGTGGATGCAAACCGAATCCAAGAATTCTTCTTTGCTTCTCTTTGAGTGCGACGTGCTTTTGCTCTTAGTTTCTTGTAATTGATAAGATTAGCTGTGGTTGGGGATCTACGAAATAAATTCCACGCTTTATTTTTTAACTTCTTAGCTATTGTGCATTCTTGATTCCACCAATAGTTAAGGTGCCGTCGGGACTGGGGATTCGACAATGGAATCGAACATTTAGCTGCAGATATTATATGTGAAGTGATATACTCTGTGGCTTCATCTATCAACTGTGTTTGTATATATTGTTCATCCAGGGTGACAACTGATTGAAATTTGACCCAGTTGGCTTGAGAGAACTTCCATTTCCTGCAGGGTATGATTAATGGTGGTTGTGCAGTGAGCAGGTCGCAAATAATCGGAAAATGGTCGCTGCCCATGGGATCGTCTATAACAGACCATTCTATAATTGGATACAGAATCGGGGAACATATTGATAGATCGATTGCAGAGGTTTGTCCAGTTGGTAGTTGTATGTGAGTAGGTGCACCAGTATTAAGAACAGTAAGGTTTTCCTTATCCAGAAAGGTTTCAATTAAGCGGCCATGGATATCTAATTTTGTCGATCCCCATAAGGGATTGTGGCCATTGAAATCACCCAAGAGACAGACAGGGGGTTCTAGTTGCATTAGCAGGTTTTCAAGGTCTTGGTAAGAGAAGGTATGACTTGGTGGGAGATAGACTGATACCAGTGTTAAAGCAATCTGGGTTATCAAACGTACGGCGACAACTTCAATTGTAGTTTGCAAAAAAATTTGCTTGGTCGGGATATTTGAGCTGACTAAGATGGCCACACCCCCACGGGCAGTATTTGAATTATTACGATCGTGCCGATAGATTACATAGTTCTTTATGTTGGTGGAAATTTGCGGAGTTAGATAGGTTTCCTGTAGGCAGAAACCAACTGGAGAGTAGCGGTTAATTAAGACTTGAATATCGTTAAGGTTGCTACGAAATCCTCTACAATTCCATTGTAGAATGTAAGGCATTACTGATGTTTAGTAGAAGAAGCTGCTTCTGACTGTTTTTTTAATGTGACTGTCTTGTGACGTTCAGGCCTTGGTTTATCTTTTTTTGGGAATAATGGTCGACCGGTGTCCATTTCTTCTTCCGCATATATTTCTAAGATCGGTTCTTCCTGTCTGGATGAGTCAATAGTATCCATAGACGTTTCTTGGATATTCTTTTTTAAATTTGAGTTGCGATTATTCGGTATAGAAGAAATCACTGGGGAAGGAGAAGAAGTTGTAGCTGGTACTGTAAGTGCAGTATTACTTGCCTGGTTCAACTGTTTCGGGACATTGGACTGTTGCTGAGAGAGAACAGTCCGAGCCCAGTCAGAGATTGAGGTGGTAGAAGGGACTGTAACATCAGTTTGAGTGGCTACTGATTGATATTTTTGCGTAATATTGGCGTACGTACGTTTATTCATACTGGGAGCAATTAATTTCCGTGCTTCCTGAAAGCTCACTTTATTTTCAATCTTATATTTAACGATTTGCTTTTCAGTTTTCCATCTATCGCACGTCCTTGAGTAGGCAGGATGGTTTCCCTTACAGTTGGGACAAGTCATTTCTTTTGCCAAGCAGTCAGTTTGGGTGTGGTCAGCGGACCCACAATTAGGACAAACCTGGTTTCCTCTGCATGCCGTTTGAGAGTGGCCATACTTCTGGCACTTAAAACATCTCAATGGGTTAGGTATATATGGTCTAATGCGGCAGAGTAGGTAGCCTGCTTTTATCGATGGTGGTAGATTTGGCGTGTTAAAAGTTAGAATAATATTCCTTGTAGGTGTGAGTATATTTTCTCTTTTCACCATAATTCTTTTCACAGCAGTGACATTTTGATCTTGAAGCTCTTGTGTTAACTCCTCCTCCGTGACATTCAATAGATCCCAGCTGGATATAACACCCTTAGATGTATTTAGGGTGGCATGGGGAGAAACCTTTACTGGAATTCCAGCAAAACTTGTAAGTTTTAGCAGTTTCTCTGAATGTCTACTGTTCGCTGTTTCCAATAGCAGGTCGCCTGATTGTAATCTCCTGACTGTCTTAGGAGATCCTGCCAAACTTTCCAGTTGTTTCTGGATAAGGAACGGAGAGAGCTTACTGAGAGGCTGATCTGCAAGAGAGTGCATTATAAGAAATGCAGGACAATTTGTCGCTGAGGAAGTGGTTTTCAACCTCTTGGGTTGCGACGTATTATGGTCAGGGTCTAACTCTGGCCGAGAGCTTGTCGGCTCGAGAGGCGGAAAGGCATGTTGATCCATGTTTGCTCCTTTTAGTCCTTGGCAGATGAGCTTTTCTGCCAAGACTTCCGGCCCCGCCACGAGGAGGCAGGAGCAGTGCCCGGTGTGACCAAGCGTAGAGTATTAAGTGTTAGTAAAAGAAGTATGAAAAATAAAGAAAGGTAGCTTTTCTTTCTTGCTCTGTACAAGTACTTTTTGTGACAGTAGCTGATATAAAAAATAAATTTCTTAAGGGCAGTAACTTAATATAACTTTAAATCGCTTTTATATAATCACTTTTTAAGCACAGAGAAAACGCTCGATCACATTCGCTTGGCACCCGGGGCCGCAAGAAGAAGGAGTTCCACAAGGGTCAGTTTTGAGTGCAACCCTGTTTGCCCTCAGAATTGATTCTATCACAAAAGAACTTCCAAATACTGTAGAGGCGTACCTTTACGCTGACGATCTCTCTCTTTCTTGCCATTCACAGAATATGAGATCTATTGAAAGGCAATTGCAGATATCTCTCAATAAAGTACAAAAGTGGGCTGAGCGCAATGGATATCGTCTTTCCCAACAAAAAACAGTTGCGATCCACTTTTGCAATCAACGCAAACTGCATACGGATCCTGAACTTCGGATATCAAATACCACCATTCCGATCGCCAGCAATATCAGATTCTTGGGACTAATCCTGGACAGTAAGCTGAATTTCTTTGAGCATGTTAAATTGTTACGTACTACCTGTCTCAAAAAGATCAACATGCTAAGAGCTTTATCTGCCCATTCTTGGGGAGCAGACCGTACAACTCTGCTGCTCTTATATAGAGCATTGATCAGATCCCGTTTAGATTATGGTGCTCCAGTTTATGATTCTGCCCGAAAGAGTGTACTACGCTGGCTGGATCCTATTCAACATAATGCACTGCGGATTGCAATTGGTGCGTATAGGACATCTCCAACTCATAGTCTATACATTGAAGCTCATGAGCCCCCTCTGCATCTCCGCAGAAAAATGCTGTTACTTAAATATGCAGCCAAAATACAGACTTGCTCTTTGCATCCTATTCAGCCATACCTTTTTAATCAACCACTAATTAATCTCTATAGAAATAAACCAAGTAAAATCCGACCAGCTGGCCTACGGCTTCTTGAAATATCACAGAACTGGAATGTTCCTCTCCACAATAGGCAACAGATAGAGAATTACTCTCATCCTCCATGGACCTCGTTTCCTCAACTAACCTGTGATACTTATTTTCTACAATGGGGAAAGAATCGCCTACCGACACCGAATGTGCAACAACTCCATGCTAGCCATCTTCAAAGCTGTGCTGACTTCTTGCCGGTATATACGGATGGTTCCAAATCTCTTTCAATTGTTGGAGCAGCAGCAGTGTTTCCCTCTGCTATCATATCAGCTTCTCTTCCACCTGAGTATACCAACTTTTCAGCAGAACTGTATGCAATACAATTAGCTCTAGAAAATTTGACTCTACACCCATCTGCAAAATATATAGTTTACACTGACTCTCTCAGCTCAATTAGAGCAATGCAGAATCCCTTTCAAAAGAATCACCATATTTTAGTTAAAATCAGGAGTTTGCTATCGCAAATTGACCACCGTCAACAACTAGTGAAGTTTTGCTGGATTCCGGCACATTCAGGCATAAAAGGAAATGAAATAGCTGATATATCTGCTAAAAATCCATCAACCTTAGACTTAACCTCTGCCTTCATTCCAGCATCGGATTATAATATCATAATTCAAACAGCATACCATGCACAGTGGACAGCGCTGTGGCATAAAGAAACAAATAACAAACTTTTTCAATTGAAACGGGACCCAAAATTATGGCACTCATGCACTCAGAAAGTTCGACGAGAAGAAGTGGTACTCACACGGATAAGAATAGGGCACACCCATCTGACTCACCTCCATTTACTCACCGGCAATGATCCTCCACAGTGTTCACACTGCTCTGAACATCTAACAGTCAAACATATTTTGATTGACTGTCCACACTATCAACCACATCGTACCTCAACACTTCAAAATCTGGCTAATCTTCATGAACCGCTGACACTACATCATATCATAGGAGAGGAGGCAAATATTAAGGAACTTTTCTGCTTTCTGAAACAAATTAGAGTATATAATCTTTTATGAATAGCGCTCAGTACTGAAATGAATTTGAATTGTTACGTTCTTTATTATTTTCTGATATAACTACGAATAGGCGCACTATAGCCATAGCAGCTGATGCGCCAAAAAACACCCATATCTCACACACACACCCTTTAATCAGCTGTTTAGGAAAGACATTAGAGAAAATGATTAATGTCAAGTTGACATGGTTCCTAGAGACGGAAAATAACCTAAGTCGAAATCAATATGGCTTTCGAAAAAGATCGACACTTGACCTCAAAGCTGAAGGAAATATTCGAAATGCGTTTCTCATTAACGAACACCTAGTGATGATATGTCTTGACATTGAAAAATGATTTCGACAACCTGGTGATATGGGATTCTTCACGAACTCCATGAACCCGGTCTTCGAGGTCATCTTCCGAAATTTATCCAGAACTTTTTGAGCATTAGGTCCTTTCATGTAAGTTTTCATTCTGCTCTCTCGCAGACATTTGTGCAAGGAGTCCCTCAGGATTCTGTGTTTAGTGCCGCGCTCTTCTCCATCAGGATTAATTCAATAACCACACGCATTCCTGACTCAGTGGAAACATACCTATATGCAGACGATCTGGCAATCTCATGTCATTCTCAGAACATGCGAGTAATTGAAAGACAGCTTCAAGTCACAATTAACAAGCTTTTTCAGTAAACAAAAAATAATGGATATCGACTCTCAAAGCAAAAAAAAAAAAAAAAAAAAACAGCAATACACTCTTGCCATAAACAACATCTAAATCCCGATCCACAACTTGATTCTTATCTAATTACTTATCAACAAAGTACTAGATTTCTTGCCCCTCAACGTGGGCACCTGTACGTGGTGAGGGGACCTCCCAGTGATGCTGCTGGTTTTCCAGATTAGCATCACTGGGATCCAACGCCCATACCTTGGTTCCAGGGTTACACCATTGGAATCCGGCGTGTGCAGCCGTGCGCCGGGACCCGTGGAAGCGGAAAGGGGGATCCTGGTGGTTGAGGGGCTCAGCCTTAATACACCACTTTGGCCCCTGCTTCGACGAGACGGGTGGTCCCGGACCGGCTCGACTGGGATCAATCGGCGGGTGGTATTATACTGCTAGGGTCAACTGCGTTCCAATAAGTCTCCCTCCCTATGGTCCTGGGACGGGATAAAGACTTATTGGTAACGTGGGTATGGTGTTCTAAGCGAACTCGGCGTCCCATTCGTGTACGCAGTACCTGCTAGTTCACGAGTGGGCGCCCCCTCGTAGGGCTCCGTGGTGGGTGAGGTACTTAGGCATCAGACACTTTTTCTTTACTCTTATGAGTAATTTAAATTCTATTTCTTCTGGGGCCCCAACAAGGCCCCTACCTAACCGAGACGAAACCACAGAAAATACTTGTGCAAAAAGAGCCAGAACTGAGGATACACCACCATCTGTGACACCGCTTTTCCTCATTCTCCATTCCACCGGAGAGCAGACACTCGGGAAAATGTCACCCTTTTTCATCCAGAAAGGATTAGAAGGGTTGACAGGATCTCCAAAATCTGTAAAAAGGCTACGTTCTGGAGACATTTTAGTCGAAGCTGCAAACCAAAAACATGCACAGCAACTACTGAAAGCCACATCGTTAGGGGGACTACCTATCGTCGTTACCCCCCATAAAACCTTGAATTTCTCACGCGGTGTTATATCAGAGTGGGATCTTCTTCATGTTTCTGAAGAAGAGATCTGCTCTGAACTTAAAGACCAAGGAGTGACGGCTGTCAAAAGAATATCGATGCGGAAGGATGGGAATCTCGTCCCTACCCGAGTTCTCATCGTAACGTTTAACACCCCACGGCCTCCAAGTTCCATAAAAGCAGGCTATTTAAACTGCCCAGTGAGGGTTTATATCCCCAACCCACTGAGGTGTTTTAAATGCCAAAAGTATGGCCACTCTCAAACAGCTTGTCGTGGCAACCCCGCCTGTGCTCGCTGTGGTGCTCAAGACCACGAGAGCAAGGAATGTTTAGCTTCTAAGCCAAGTTGTACAAACTGCCAAGGGGAACACCCTGCATACTCTCGAGCATGCCAGCGGTGGAAAGAGGAGAAGGAAATTCAGAAACTAAAAACAGAGCTAAACATCTCCTATCAGGAGGCCAGAAGACGCATCCAACCTATAAATAGCGCCAAGCCCTCATATGCCCAGAAAGCTTCTGGGAAAAGTACCATTGGTACTCAGACTGATATGAGTATTCCACCAAGGGAGTCTTTTACCCCCATTGCGCGCTATTTATTAAGTTCCGAAAAGCCCACCCAAAAATCACAGTCAGCCGCCACTGCTATATCCGTACCTCCTAGTGCTCCACCACTTCCAAAACAGAGTACTAAAGAAACCAAGAAGAAAGGGGAACAGACATCTACAATTCAAGAGACAATGGATGTCGAAAATAAGGAGGTACAGGACGACCCTGTCCTGGAACTCTTTGCGAAAGACGAAGAAGAAATGGATACAGGCCAACGTCCAGTCTTTCCAAAGAGAGATAAACCCAGGACTGAGAAAATGAAGCCCTCAGCCCTTCGGAAGCCACCAGACGGACCCAGTAAATCAAAATAATGGGTACATTTAAATTTCTCCAATGGAATTGCCGTGGATTTCGTAGAAATAGAGATGACATCAAGGCTCTCCTGAGTAAGCATGAACCAACTTGCTTTTGCTTACAGGAGACGTATTTAAAGGCAAACGAGGACCCTTACGTAACTGCTCAGTTATTCGCAGTGACAGAGCTGGGGATGGACCTGCCCACGGAGGAGTCGCTCTCCTTGTGGGTAACCATAACCCCTTTCAAGTTGTGCTTCTCACCACTAATCTGGAGGCTGTAGCAGTTCGTCTTACAGTTGGGTTCCTTTTAACTGTTTGCTCCATATATTTGCCACCTGGGAACGACACCGCCCAGGCAGACCTTGATGATCTCATTAAGCAACTGCCACCCCCTTTCCTATTATTAGGGGATTTTAATGGGCATAATCCGCTGTGGGGTAGTCCTGACATCAACAGAAGGGGTCGGATTATCGAGCGATTGCTTGAAAACAATGACCTGGCCCTTCTAAATGTGGGATCTAACACCTTTTTCCACACGGCTACCCGTACATTTACTGCCATTGATCTTTCCATCTGCTCCTCTTCCCTCCTGCCTCTGAGTACATGGGAGGTTGAAGATAACCTTTATGGTAGTGATCACTTCCCCGTGTTATCCACCATTTCAAATGGGAGACAATGTCATCAGTCGAGGATACCACGTTGGAAGATCGATCATGCCGACTGGAATGCCTTTCGTCATCTGGCAACATTTAATACCACTATAGTCGGCCAGGAGCCAATTAATGAGGCAGTAAAAGACATCACAGAAAGTATAGTCCAGGCAGCAGCAGTTGCAATTCCCAGGACATCGTCCCGCTTTCCACGTTTTCCAAAGCCATGGTGGAATGGAGAATGCACAGCAGCTAGGAAGGCTCAAAACAAAGCATGGGGAATATTTCGTCGTTACCCCACCACAGATAATTTAATAGCCTTTAAACGTGCACATGCCAAAGCACGGTACATTAGACGTCAGAGCCAAAAAGAATCTTGGATCAAATTTACATCTTCCCTTACACAGGCCGCCAATCCCAAAGCCATCTGGGACAAAGTTCGGAAAATGAAGGGCAAATATAACTCACACCCTTCATCGATCCTGGAACATAATGGATGTACAATTGCAGATCTAACTGCAATTGCAAATACTCTAGGGGAGACATTTGCTCAAGTGTCTTCAGAAACTGCTTACCCCCCCAGAGTTCCTCGCACACAAGCAGAGAGCAGAAAAACATCACCTAAAGCTGTCCTCTAACAATCGCGAGGAATACAATCAGCCCTTTACACAGTGGGAGCTGAAAGCAGCACTCTCGCTATCCAAGGCGAGTGCTGTTGGGCCAGACGACATCCATTATGAGATGATAAAACACCTTTCATCTGAATCTATGGATCATTTGCTCCGTCTCTATAATAGAATATATATTGAAGAGACATTTCCGGACTCATGGCATATGGCAACCGTCCTTCCCTTTCCGAAACCTGGAAAGGATCCAAAAATACCAAAAAATTATCGCCCTATCGCTCTGACGAGCTGCTTGTGCAAGATTCTGGAAAGAATGGTCAATGCTCGTCTTTTGTGGTATTTAGAAGCTAACGACCTTCTTTCCAGAATACAGTGTGGCTTCCGAAGGAACAGGTCAACACTTGACCATTTAATCCGCTTGGAAACATCTATACGTGATGCTTTCCTGAAACGTGAGCACCAGGTGTCGGTTTTCTTTGATATGGAAAAAGCGTACGACACGGCTTGGAGATATGGAATTCTAAAAGACATACATAACTTTGGTCTTAGAGGACACATTGCCCTCTTTATCAAAAACTTTCTTACAGACCGGTCTTTCCAAGTTCGTGTAGGATCCACCCTCTCCCGGCCATTCTGCCAAGAAGAGGGAGTTCCACAAGGATCAGTTTTAAGCGTTACGCTTTTTGCAATCAAAGTTAACTCTATAACTGAACAACTTCCTCCAACCGTAAACAGTGCCCTCTTTGTAGATGACTTTAGCATCTTTTTGCAATCATGCAATATGAGGGTCATTGAAAGGCAATTGCAGCATGCCATAGACCACGTCAACTCTTGGGCAGTGACTAATGGGTTTAGGTTCTCGCCACAGAAGACAGTCTGCGTACACTTTTGTCGCAAACGGAACCTTCACCCTGAACCAGAACTAAAACTCGGACAAGACATCATTCCAGTAGCACCCGAGACAAAATTCTTGGGGCTCATTTTCGACAAGAAGTTGACATTTTTACCTTATATTCGTCAACTGCGGACAAAGTGCACAAGAGGGTTGAATCTTCTACGCTGTATTTCCTCGAATAAATGGGGAGCAGACCGCTCCACTTTACTCAGCCTCTACCGTGCACTTGTCCGATCTAAACTAGACTATGGGTCCCAAGTGTACGCATCGGCTAGAAACAGTGTACTTAGGTGGCTGGACCCAGTTCACCACCAAGCCATTCGTATCGCTACTGGAGCATTTAGAACATCCCCTGTCCAGAGTTTATATGTTGAAGCAACTGAACCGTCACTGTCATTTCGACGAAAGCAATTGTCTTTAAAATATACGCTTAAATTAAAATCCCTGCCAGACAACCCTACGTGGACATCTGTTTTCAAGCCACAATGGGAAAACCTATATAACACTCGTCAGACTGCCAATCGGCCTTTTGGTATCCGTGTCCAAGAGCTGCTCAGAAAGCTCAACATCATGGTAGACAATGTTGCCCAGTCACCAAGGCAACCACTTCCACCCTGGCATGCTCGCCTACCATCGTGCGACTTCTCCCTTAAAAATTGGGGTAAGTCCATAACTCCATCTTCTATCTACCACCAACTCTATGCTGCCCACCGGGCCGAATACTCCGACTTCTTGCCTGTCTTCACTGATGGCTCGAAGTCGGAGTTGTCTGTTGGATCTGCTGCTATCTTTCCAGGTCTTTCTATATCTGGAAAGATTCCCCAACAATGCAGCATATATACAGCTGTGTTGTATGCTATAGAGTTAGCCTTGGACCACATTAAAACCCATAGGTATCAAAAGTGTATGGTGTACACTGATTCTCTAAGTACACTGCAGGCTTTATCGGGTAGGAGGTATAATCCTCATCCATTTGTGACCCGGATTCAGCAGACGTTGCATTCCTTGTTTGAGTGTTCATTTGACATTCGTTTCTGCTGGATTCCAAGCCACATTGGGATAGTGGGAAATGAACTGGCAGATGCTGCGGCCAGGTCACCCGAACCCCACAACACTGATTGCCTGCTAGTCCCCTATACAGACTACAGGCAGTTAATACATGATAAATTACTGTCCCAATGGCAACAATCCTGGCATGAGCAAGTGACAAACAAGCTCTATCAGATAAAGCCTGTAATCCGACATTGGCAGTCTAGTCTGCGCAGGAATCGCAGAGAGGAAGTTGTTTTAGCTCGTCTCCGCATAGGACACAGTCATCTTACACATGCTTTTTTGCTGAGGGCAGATGACTGTCCTATGTGTGAGAATTGTGACACCTATTTAAGCATACGCCACATTTTAACCGAGTGTCCACGTTTTAGACACGAACGTGATTTCTATTTTACCGCTTTTAGTCCTCTGGCTGAGCTTTATACACTCAGTCAGATTTTATCCGACAATGACAATGTGTCTGCTGTTTTTAACTTTTTAAAATCAGTAAACCTTTTTAATCGAATTTAAGATTCATTTGGCATTCCTTTGTTCATATGTTTTGTACTTTTACTCCTTTTATATCTCGACATGGTGGCCTACCTACTTAGGTCACTGAATGTTTTCACTTTTATATATGACCGGTATTTGGCGCATTATAGCCTCAGTTGCTGATGCGCCAATAAACTCCAAACCAAACCAAACCAAACCAAACTAGATTTCTTGGAATAGTTCTGGATAAAAATCCCTCGACGTGGGCACCTGTACGTGGTGAGGGGACCTCCCAGTGATCCTGCTGGTTTTCCAGATTAGAATCACTGGGATCTAACGCCCATACCTTGATTCCAGGGTTACATCGTTGGAATCCGGCGTGTGCAACCATGCGCCCCGACCCGTGGAATTCGGAAAGGGGGATCCTGGTGGTTGAGGGGCCCAGCCTTAATACACCACTTTGGCCCCTGCTTCGACAAGACGGGTAGTCCCGAACCGACCCGACTGGGATCAGTCGGCGGGTGTTTCTTACTGCTACGGTCAATTGCGTTCCAATAAGTCTCCCTCCCTTTGGTCCTGGGGCAGGATCAAGGCTTATTGGAAACGTGGGTATGGTGCCTCTAAGCTAACTTGGCGTCCCATTCGTGTACGCAGTACCTGCTATATCACGAGTGGGCGTCCGCTCGTAGGGCTCCGTGGTGGGTGAGGTACTTAGGGCATCTGAAATTTTTATCTTACTCCTATGAGTAATTTAAATCCTTCTTCTGGGGCCACAACAAGGCCTCTACCTAATCGAGACGATGACATAGAAAACACCTATGCAAAAAGAGCCAGGACTGAGGATGAGACACCGCTTTTCCTCATTCTCCATTCCACCGGAGAGCAGTCAATTGGGAAAATGTCACCCTTCTTCATCCAGAAAGGATTAGAAGGGTTGGCAGGTTCACCAAAATCCATAAAACGACTGCTTTCTGGCGATCTTTTACTCGAAGCATCAAACACAAAGCAAGCAGAAAGAATGTTAAATGCGACATCCATAGGGGGAATACCGATCAATGTAACACCCCACAAAACTTTGAACTCTTCACGAGGTGTCATTTCAGAGTGGGAACTTCATCATGTCTCTGAAGAAGAGATCTGCTCTGAACTAAAAGACCAAGGAGTGACAGCTGTCAAGAGAATATCGATACGAAAGGATGGGAATCTCATCCCTACCCGAGTTCTTATCCTAACATTTAACACCCCACTGCCTCCAAGTTCCATCAACCATCAAGGCAGGCAATCTAAACTGCCCAGTGAGGATTTATATCCCAAACCCACTGCGGTGTTTTAGATGGCAAAAATACGGCCATTCACAAACATCTTGTCGTGGTAACCCTGCCTGTGCTCGATGTGGTGTTAAAGACCATGAGAGCAAGGAATGTTCAGCTCCAAAACCGATCTGTGTCAATTGCCAAGAAGAGCACCCCGCTTACTCTAGAGCATGCCAGCGGTGAAAGAATGAAAAATAAATCCAAAAACTGAAAACAGAGCTGAATATCTCCTACCCAGAATCGAGAAAACGTACCCAACCAATAAATAGCGGGAAACCTTCATATGCCCAGAAGGTTTCTGCTAAGTGCACTATCGGTACGAAAACTGAGATGACTATACCACTAAGAGAGTCATTCACTCCGATTGCACGCTATTTATTGAGTTCACAAAAGATCACCAAAAAAACAGCCAGCTGCCACTCCTATATCAGTACCTCCTAGTGCTCCACGATTACCAAAACTAAGTGGTATTGAAAAGCTAAAACGTTCAGAAGAGTCACTCGTGATACCAGAAACAATGGATGTAGAGAATAAGAAGGTACCGGACGAATCAGTCTTGGAACTCTTTGCAGATGAAGAAATGGACACGGGTCATCTTTTCCCCAAAAAAGATAAATCCAAGACTGACAAAAGTAAGCCCTCGGCACCTCGAAGGCCGCCTGATGGACCCACCAAGCCAAAATAATGGTTAATTCCTACAATGGAATTGTGGATTCCAGCGAAATACTGATGACATCAAGGCCCTCCTGCAAAAGCACGAGCCAGTTTGCTTTTGCTTGCAGGAGACTTATCTAAAGGCAAATTATGATCCCACAATACATAACATGACAATTTTTCGTAAGGATAGAATTTCGAATGGTCCTGCTCATGGGGCTATCCGTGTGGGCAACCAGACAACAGTGTAGCCCTTGCTAGTTGCAACCAGCATAGAGGCTGTTGCAATTCGCCTTACAGTGGGATTTTTATTAACCGTGTGCTCTCTTTATTTGCTACCTGGGACTGACAACTCCCAGGAAGACCTTGATGATCTTGTAACGCAGTTGCCTCCCCCTTTCTTACTTGTCGGAGATTTTAATGGACATAACACCCTGTAGGGCAGTGCTAACATCAATGGAAGGGGACGAGTCATCGAGCGTATGCTAAATGACAATGACTTTTCCCTTCTAAATACTGGAACAAACACCTTCTTCCACATGCCTACCCGTACTTTTTCTGCCATTGATCTCTCTATCTGCTCCCCTTCTCTACTCCCTTGGGAAGTGGAGGAGAACCCATACGCAAGTGATCACTTCCCTGTGATAACCTCGTTACACAGTGAGAGACCGTGTCTTCCTTTCAGATTACCACGGTGGAAGACTGCTCAGGCTGACTGGACTGCCTTCCAACATCAGGCAAATTTTGAACTCGGTACCGTCAGTCAGGAGCGTATCAATGATGCAGTAACGTACATCACAGAAATTATTGTCCAAGCAGCTGCGAATGCTGTTCCAAAAACATCTGCCCGGTTTCCACCATTTCCCAAACCTTGTTGGAATTCACAATGCACAGCAGCAAAAAAGGCTCAAAACAAAGCGTGGGGAATATTCCGCCGATATCCTACCACGACCAACCTTATAGCCTTTAAACGCGCATGGCCAAAGCACGCTGCATCCGCCGTCAGAGTCAAAAGGAATCGTGGTTCCGTTTTACTTCATCAATTACTCAATCCACTAGTACTAAGTTGGTCTGTGATAAAATCCGGAAAAATCAAGGGAAAATATACACCCCACACGTCTTCAATCCTAGGTTATAATGGATGCACTATTGGAGATGCAACTGCAATAGCCAATTCTCTTGGGGAAACATTCTATAAACATCTCTGCAACATTTTCGTATTCCCCAAAGTTCCTGGTCCTGAAACATAAAATCGAAAAACAAGCACTTAATTTTAAGTATAAAAGCGTCTATCCCTACAACGGGTCGTTCACTATACAGGAACTGAAAAGAGCTCTCATTCTTTCCAAAGCAAGTTCTGTTGGACCAGATGGCATCCATTATGAAATGATTAAGCATCTTTCACCAAAATCTATGGATCATCTGCTCCGTCTATATAACAGAATCTTTATTGAAGGGCAGTTTTCGTATTCCTGGCTCAAGGCAATCGTTCTTGCCGGCCCCGAGTGCCAAGCGAGTGATCATAGCGATATTTCCAAAGTGATTTGAAAGCGTCTTTTCTCTAAGCGACAGATTGTAGAGATTGTTAAAACCCTCTTTATTTATAAAATTATTTAATTTTGGCTTTTTCTAAATAAAGAACTTAGCTTCGTATCAAGAAAGGAAAGACACCTTTCTTTATATTTATATATATATAACCAATTTCTCTAACGCACTAACCACTAATCTCTTATCGCTTGGTCACTGGTGGCACCGCTCCTGCCTCCACGTGGCGGGGCTGGTAGTCTGAGTATTAATCTAATACTCAGGGCGAAAAGGAGCAAACATGGATCCATTAATATCACCGACTGTAGAGCCTACGTGCTCGCATGAACTTGAGTCATCTCAAGCAAAAAGAATCAAAAAAGATGATTCTTCACATGACATACCTGCTTTTCTAATTTTACACTCTTTATCAACGAAACCTCTTAGTAGCTTATCGCCATTTCTTGTGCAGAAAAGCATAGAGGCTGTAGCAGGTACTCCCAAAATTGTCAAACGCCTTCGCTCAGGAGATCTTCTTATAGAGACTTCCCATCCCAGTCATTCTAGACAACTCCTGAAGCAAACGACCTTCGGAGGTCTTCCCATTTCAGTAACCCCGCACAGAAGTTTAAACACCTCAAAGGGAGTCATCTCGGAATGGGACCTCCTTAATGTTTCTGAGGAAGAAATTGCCGAAGAACTTAAAGCACAACGTGTTGTCGGTGCTAAAAGAATTATGACCAAACAAGATGGTGTCCTTACACCCACAAGAAATGTTATCCTTACCTTCAGCAGTCCGAATCTACCAGAATCAGTAAAAGCTGGCTACCTTTCCTGTAAGATCCGACCATATATACCAAATCCACTTAGATGCTTTAAATGCCAGAAGTATGGTCATTCTCAAACAGCATGCCAAGGTAAGACAATCTGTCCCCTGTGTGGCTCATCAGACCATTCCCAAACTGAATGTACAGCAGCTACGCCAAAGTGTCCCAATTGCCAGGGTACTCACCCCGCATATTCTAGAACTTGCGAATTATGGAAAACGGGAAAGAAAATAATGAAGTACAAGGTAGAGAAAAATGTATCTTACCAAGAGGCACGTAAACAGATATTAAATGTGATCCCTGCCAAAACATATTCCAATGCTGTTAAAAACACTAAAGAATTTTCTTCTCAGACTTATATTACTATTCCTCCTAAATTATCTCTTATTCAATGGGCTAGATCCATCCTTGCGGATGGTGAGACACTAACAGCAACAAAGACAAAGAGTACATCAAATACTACTAATACAAAGCCATCCAAGCCACAACAAGACATTCCAAACTCAGGCACATTATTAAAGGAGAAAGATGTTCATCGTACACAAAATAAACCAACTGAACGAACCATGGAAACCGATGAGAAATTAGACAATGATGATGCTGTTCTCATGCTTCATGCTGATGATGAGATGGATATTACTCGCCCAGTCTTTTCAAAACGAGAGAAATATAAACAGGATCGAGGGAAAAACAAACGATCAGACAAATCCATCTAACCTAAACCCAAGTAATGCAGAAAATTATTCAATGGAATTGTAGAGGACTAAGAAGTAATCTTGATGAATTAAAATACCTAATGCACCAGCATGATCCTGCATGTATTTGTCTACAGGAAACTTATTTATCATCAAATTATAGCCCACACTTCTCACGGTATACACTATATAGACGTGACAGATGTTCCGATTCTCCAGCAAGAGGAGGAGTAGCAATATTAGTTCGTAGTAATGTACCATCAAAACCCATTCAGCTTTCCACTAATCTAGAAGCAATAGCCGTTCGTATTGTTCTTGGGATTAATCTCACTCTTGTCTCCATTTATATTCCACCAAACGTTTCATGTTCCATTACAGAACTTGATAATTTACATAATCAACTACCCCAACCTGTATGCTTTCTAGGTGATCTAAATGCTCATCATCCTTTGTGGGGTTCCCCGAACATGGATCGTAGAGGGAGGATGATCGAAACTCTACTTGATAACCATCACTTAACACTACTGAATACCGGTGTGCATACTTATATCCACTTGCCTACAGGTTCTAGCTCTGCTCTGGATCTGTCCATATGTTCCTCGTCCATTTATCCTAGCTTTGATTGGACAGTATTAACTGACCTTCACAACAGCGATCACTTTCCTATAATTTGTGAAATACAGACGGATACAAACTATACATCTAACCAAAAAATTACGTGGAATTTTCACAGAGCTAACTGGGAAAAGTTTTCGAAAACAGTGCAATTTGATAACCATTTGATTCTTTCTGCATCTATTAATAATGCCACTAGACATATAGTAGAACAATTACTTGGAGCTACTACCAGCGCAATACCGAAAGTTAACCCTACAAAACAAAGGTATAATAATTGGTGGACAAGGGACTGCTATCTTGCCAAAAGGAAACAAAACAAAGCTTGGAACACTTTTCGCCGAAATGCTACAATGGAGAACCTTATAAACTATAAACGGCTGAAAGCTGAAGCACGCCGAATTCGTCGAAAAGCTAAACAGGATGCGTGGATTCGATTCAGTTCTACCATCTGCAGAAACACTGACCCAAGAATAATTTGGAGAAAGATCCGTACCCTCAGTGGAAAGTGTCAACAAACCAAAGCCCCAATCTTGTCCTGGAAAGGAATAGATATTTTTTCTCCAACTGATATTGCAGAGGCTTTAGCAGAAACATTTGCAGTCACTTCATCATCTCAATCTTATGAAGACTCATTTAGACGTAAAAAAATTTCCATGGAAAAATATAAAATTAACTTTGTTACAAAACAATCTCATTCTTATAACCTTCCTTTCACTATGAATGAACTCAACGAAGCTCTCCAGAATTCTAGAAATAGTTCTGCTGGACCAGATGGCATTTTCTATATAATGCTTTGCCACCTCAACTCAAACTCAAAATCTATACTACTGAAATTTTACAATAGAATCTTTGAGGAGAATGTTTACCCTGATACATGGCATCAGTCAGTTGTGGTAGCCATAGCGAAAGCCGGGAAAGATGCTTCCTCTCCCAATAGTTATCGTCCTATATCTTTGACCAGCTGTTTAGGAAAGATAATGGAAAAGATGATACACAAGAGACTCGTTTGGATTGTTGAAGATCAAGATGCCATATCATGCCATCAATTTGGTTTCCGCCGTAATAGATCTACAACTGATGTCCACGTCAAGGTCGAAGCTCAGATTCGAAATGCTTTTCTTAAAAAACAGCACATGGTAATGATAACTTTCGATATTACCAAAGCATTCGATACAACCTGGAGATATGGAATCCTCCAAGACTTATACAAACTTGGACTTAGAGGTAACCTGCCTAGATTCATTCAGAATTTTCTTCACCTCAGGACCTTTCAAGTAAGATTCCAGAATGAGCTGTCCAAAATTCATACACAAGAAGAAGGAGTACCTCAGGGATCGATTTTAAGTGCCACACTCTTTGCATTACGTACCAGTAGCATTATAAGAGATATCCCATCCACGGTAGAAGTTTATATGTATGCAGACGATCTTGCTATTTCCTGTAAATCATCCAACATGGCTACCATTGAAAGACAACTACAGATAGCAATAAACAAAATTGAAACTTGGACAGAAAGCAACGGCTATCAATTAACCGAGGGGAAAACAGCAGCAATACACTTCTGTAAATTACGCTCGCTTCATCCGGAACCTGTATTAAAACTGAAAGGCAGAGAAATACCAATGACAGACTCCATGAGATTATTGGGTCTGAATTTAGACACCAAATTAAATTTTCGTAAACATGTGACCTATCTACGAACTACGTGCCTCCAGAAACTAAACATCCTTCGTGCAGTATCCTCAACATCTTGGGGTGCTGACAGACAGTCACTGCTCAATTTATATCGTGCTCTAATCCGGTCACGATTAGACTATGGAGCCATAGTATATGCATCAGCTAAAAACAGCATCTTACGGTCTGTGAACACCATTCAACACAGTGCCCTGGCCCCGGGTGCCAAGCGTTTCCGTGGCCAAGCGATTCTTGCGAGTTTATAAAGCGTTTTTCCTCCAAGTGACAGAGTTTTCCTTGTTTTTCTCTTAGAATTAAAATTTTCTGTTAAGTAGCTCTACTTACTTAAAAACACTAAGAAGAGAGCCCAGAAGAAGGCAAGTACCTTTTTCTTTAATTTAACTAGCCGTACTAACTTACTAACTCTACGCTTGGCCACCAAGCGGCACTGCTCCTGCCTCCCCGTGGCGGGGCCGGTAACCTGGGTGGTAAAGGCAAACCCCCAGGGCAAAAAGGAGCAAGCATGGATAAAAATCATTATCCAAACTTAGAGCCTTTGAGCTCAAGAGCGGAAGATTCCAACCCTGACCATGACTCAAGTCAACCTAAAAGACTGCGAAGAGAAGCAGAATGTCATGACGATTGCCCAAACTTCCTGGTGATTCATTCCTTGTCCGCCCAACCTGTGGGTAAGTTGTCACCATTCTTAATTCAGAAAATCTTGGAGTCAATTGCAGGATCACCAAAAATGGTTAAAAGACTGCAATCCGGAGACCTTCTGATAGAAACAGCCACCTCTAAACATTCTGAGCGGCTGTTAAAAACAACAACATTTGGTGGGTTGACAGTAGAAATTACTCCCCACAAAACTCTAAATTCATCAAAAGGTGTCATCAGCGAGTGGGACCTAATTACAGTCTCCGAAGAAGAACTACTCCAAGAACTCAGCAGTCAGAAAGTAGTAAATGTAAAACGGATCATGACAAAAAAAGATGGAAATCTTACTCCAACAAGATCCATCATTCTGACATTTAGCACTCCAGACTTACCATCCTGTATTAAAGCTGGTTATTTAAACTGCCGGATTCGACCATACATCCCGAATCCTGTTCGTTGCTTTAAATGTCAGAAATACGGCCATTCCCAGCAGGCTTGTCGCGGGGAAGCCACATGTCCCATCTGTGGCTCTAAAGATCACACCCAAGCGGATTGTTCAGTCAAAACTCCTGTTTGTCCAAACTGCAAAGGAAGCCATCCAGCCTTTTCCAAAACTTGTGAGCTATGGATAACAGGAAAGAAAATACAAAAATACAAAATTGAAAATAAAGTCACGTTTCCTGAGGCACGTAGACAAGTTATGTCGACCATGCCTAGTGGTCGTTCTTATGCAGCTCGAACTAGAAACTTTGTTTCTACTGCAGCTCAAACGGATGTATCAGTTCCGCCTAACACCTCTCTAGCGAATTGGCTTAAAGTTACACTTTCAACCTCTAAAAAAGATAATCCTCATAATCCTCCAAAAAAAAAAAAAAAAAAAAAAAAAAAAAAAAACTAGCGAAGCCACAAATACTCCAATCAGTATCCCTACTCATACCCCATTGGTCTCGATTGAAAAAGAACAATTAAAATCTCACTCAGTCTCAAAAAAAATGGAAGCGCCTACCAATAATATGGATGTAGATGAGCCGCTACGTAATGAGGAGCCCATTCTAGAACTCCATGCAGATGACACCATGGATCTTGGACGCCCCACATTCCCAAAAAAAGACCGGAAAAAATGTCCCACGAACAAAAAACAGTCAGACGAATCATCCTCAGCCAAAACTAAATAATGTATAACATCATACAATGGAACTGCAGAGGACTAAGTAGTCATTCTGATGACTTAAGGGATTTACTAGCTCAATTCAATCCCATAGGTGTATGCCTACAGGAAACTTTCTTGTCACCCCAAATTTCACCAAAATTCTCAAATTATGTGATATATAGACGAGACAGGAGTTCAAACTCTGCTGCTCGTGGCGGAGTAGCCATTCTTGTTAACTCTGACATTCCATCCAGGCCGATCCAATTGAGAACCACTCTAGAAGTTGTCGCAGCTCGTATTGCAGTTGGTATTTCAATTACCATTGTTTCCATCTACATTTCACCCTCTCTACCACTTCCTCATTCAGAACTTGACAGCCTGATTTCACAACTCCCAACTCCAATTTGTCTCTTTGGTGACTTTAATGGACATCATCCATTGTGGGGGTCTGCTACAATGGATAGAAGAGGCAAATTGGTGGAGGAATTCATGAACAATAATGGTCTTAATTTACTAAATTCTGGATCTCCTACTTACATACACCTAGCAACAGGATCTGTTTCTGCCATCGACTTATCAATTTGTTCACCCTCTGTCTTTCCAATCATGACATGGTCAGTATTAACTGATCCCTTTAACAGTGATCACTTTCCAATTATTTGCTCACTACAAACAAGAGTAACTCCGAATCCTGTTCAACGATCCAACTGGCAGTTTAAAAAGGCAAATTGGGAAGGATATTCTGCCCAAATACTCTTAGACAGATGTTATGTTCAAAGACAACATATTGATGAAGTAAATACTTATATAACCAATCAGATTCTCACTGCAGCTAATGCTTCCATTCCAAAATCCACGCCTTATCACAAACACAGAAATAATTGGTGGAATACAGATTGTTTAATTGCCAAACAGGAAAAAAACCGTGCTTGGAATAATTTCCGCAAGTATCCCACCACTAGTAACCTAATTTCTTATAAAAGACTCAAAGCGAAAGCTAGACAAGTTAGGCGGAAAGCGAAACGGGATTCATGGATTGCTTTTGCCTCAACCATTACCAAAGACACGGATACACGGGTCATCTGGAAAAGAATACAGGCATTAAATGGCAAATTTTCTCGGCTGCCCTCTCCGATACTTCATTGGAGAGGGAAAGACATTTCTACTCCTGAAGAAGTTGCAAATGCATTAGCAGAATCATTTGCAAAAATCTCAGCTTCTGCCACCTATGCGTCTGCCTTTCAGAACATCAAAGCAGGTGCAGAACGGTATAAAATCAACTTCTTCACGCGCCGCTCACTGTCGTACAACCAACCATTTACATTAATAGAACTGCAAGAATCATTAAACAGATCTTCCAATAGCGCTGCAGGACCAGATGGAGTTCACTACGTTATGCTAAAGCATTTACTTGATGAAGACTTGAGAACTCTATTAATTTTTTATAATCGGATCTTCACTGAAAATGCCTATCCTTCTTCATGGCGCCATTCGTTCGTTATCGCCTTACCAAAACCAGGAAAAGATCCTTCCTGTGTTGAAAATTACAGGCCAATATCTCTTACGAGCTGCATGGGAAAAATTTTAGAAAGGATGGTTCATACTAGACTCACCTACATCCTGGAGTCAGAGAATCTTCTTCCAGAACAACAATATGGCTTTCGGAAAAACAGATCAACACTGGACGTGCTTATCAAAGCCGAATCTCATATCCGCAATGCCTTTGTCATGAAACAACATCTAGTCATGGTCAATTTAGATCTTGAAAAGGCATTTGATACAACATGGCGCCATGGTATTATTAGGGACCTTTACCATCTGGGGCTTCGGGGCCATTTGCCGGAAATAATTCAAAATTTCCTGCAATTGCGCTCTTTTCAAGTCCGGTACAAAAACATCCTCTCTACATCTCACATTCAGGAAGAGGGAGTCCCACAAGGATCAATACTCAGTCCAACACTGTTTTCAATCAGAGTTAGTAGTATGACACGAGATATCCCAAAAACTGTACAAACGTATATGTATGCAGATGACCTTACCATTTCCTGTCAATCTCAAAGTATGAATACCATTGAACGGCAGCTACAACTTGCCATAACCAAAATAGAAACCTGGACTTCACTGAACGGTTACAGACTGTCAGAAAAGAAATGCACTGTCACACACTTTTGCAAGAAGCGAACTCTCCATCCCGAACCTGAACTGCAAATAAACAATACTCCAATCCCGCTTGTTAATACCGTTAAATTTCTTGGACTACTATTAGACCGCAAACTAAATTTCCAATCTCACATCACTTATTTGAGAACTACTTGTTTAAGGCATTTGAATATACTTCGTTCTGTCTCATCTATGTCATGGGGAGCTGATCGGTGTACTTTGCTGCATCTCTATAGAAGTTTAATCCGTTCACGACTAGATTATGGTTGTCCAGTGTATGACTCTGCCAGGAGCACTACATTAAAACAGCTAAATATGATCCATCACAGTGCTCTGAGAACTGCGCTGGGAGCTTTCAGGACTTCTCCGATCCAAAGTCTATATATTGAAGCGCATGATCCCCCATTACACCTGCGTAGAAAAACACTACTGCTTCACTACGCTGCTAAGATCCAGAGTCTACCATCGCACCCAAGTTGGGAGTATCTCTATAATACTCGTTGGGATGCCTTCTACGAGAGCAAACCAAATGAAAATAGACCCGCCTCTCTCAGGATCAAAGAACTTGTTCAGACTTGGAATATCAATTTAAATGACATTTTCCAAGACACAACTACACCTGTTGCTCCTTGGACATATGTGTCTGTCTTTCAAGATACATACTTCCTCCAGTGGGGGAAAAATATACCTTCCTGCAATATCAGACAGTTACATTCAGCTCATGCTACGGACAACCATGCCTGTAAAATTTATACGGATGGTTCAAAAACTGAGAGTATGGTAGGTGCTGCGGCAGTTTTTCCTTTATTTACAATTTCAGCCACATTACCGCTTGCTTGCAGCGTCTTCACAGCTGAATTATATGCTATTAAGTTAGCGCTTAGTAAGATAATTGAGCTCTCCATCTCATCTGCCATAATTTACACAGATTCTCTTAGTGCTGTCTCTGCCATAAGGAAGAATTCCTCCATTTCTCACCCTACATTGAAACAGATTCATTCCCAGCTATTCGCTTGCAGTGTGTCCAATCAGTCAATCAGTTTTTGCTGGATCCCTGGCCATTCAGGCATTCCGGGAAATGAAAGTGCTGACTTTGCCGCTAAACATCCCCAATCCCCTCTCTCACAACATCCTCAGGTTCCTTTCTCTGATTTTAAGTCGGTCATACGCAAAGCCTGCTATGATAAATGGTCACAGACCTGGAAAAGTGACCCTAACAATAAACTTTATCAGATAAAAGAAGATCCAAAGCTGTGGCTGTCTGGCTTCCGAAGAAATAGACGAGAGGAAGTGGTACTGGCAAGACTCAGAATTGGACACACTCACTATACTCATCTCTTCCTATTATTGGGGGAAAGTCCACCGCAGTGCTCATCCTGTCAGACGCAACTTACAGTCCGTCATTTCCTGGTTGATTGTCCCTTACATTCAACCATCCGGTCAAACACTTTTCAGTCACTCTCTACATTGAATATATCACCTGATTTATCTCGCATCTTAGGAAATGAAGCAAATATTGAAGAACTTTTATTATATCTAAAACATATTGGTTTGTACAGAAGCATATAATTTAATCTCTCTAACAATACGCTTTTGTGAATTAACGATGAAGAGACACAATTTGGCCGTAGTAGCCCTTGTGTCGTTAAACCGAACAACAACAACAACAACAACAACACAGTGCCCTTCGATCAGCACTAGGCGCTTACAGAACCTCGCCTGTAAAAAGCTTGTATATAGAAGCACACGACCCTCCACTTTATCTTAGAAGACAACGCCTACTCTGCCAATACGCTGCCAAAATAAGAAGCTTTCCAACTCACCCTTGTTGGATATACCTCAACCAACCTTTATGGCCAACACTTTATGAATCTAAGCCTAATGAACCCAGACCTGCTGGGATTCGTCTTCAAGAAATAATAAAAAAGTGGAAACTCGATCTCAATAAAATTGCGGAAAATGAAAATATGCCCTTACCCCCATGGAATAGACATCATATAAACATTGATCTTTATTTCGCTCAGTGGCCAAAAAATACCATTCCACCATGTAATATCCGACAGTTGTATGCCAACTATACTTCGCAACACACTGGGAAACTCATAATCTATACGGATGGATCTAAGAGCCAATCACATGTAGGTGCAGCAGCAGTGCTCCCATCGCATGTAATTTCAAAATCCCTTCCAGTTGAGTGCAGCATTCTAACTGCAGAGCTGTATGCTATACAGCTTGCATTAAGTGAAATATGTCAACACTCGTCCCTTTCTGTCTTAATATATTCAGATTCACTCAGTGCTATTTCAGCCATACAGGGTAAACAACATTCTCGTCATCCTCTCCTACAAGAAATTGACTTTCTAATCAACCTCTGTCAAAAGAAACAATCCGAAATAACTCTTTGCTGGATCCCAGGACACTGCGGAATAGAAGGCAATGAAAAAGCAGACATTGCAGCTAAGTCAGCATCCGAACTGCCAAATAAAACAATGATAGTGCCACACACCGATTTTAGTCCAATCATTATTAGAGAAAGTGAAAATGAATGGTCTCAAATATGGAAAAATGAAATCAACAATAAACTGCAGGAAATAAAACCTAATCCAGAAATATGGAAGTCCAGCATCAGAGAGAGTCGCAGAGAAGAAGTAATACTTGCCAGACTGAGAATTGGCCATACTCATCTTACTCATTTTCATCTATTGGCAAACAAAAATCCCCCACTCTGTGTCCAATGCCAAGTTCAGCTTTCCGTAAAACACATTCTTTTGGTATGCCCTCGATTCAGAAATTCCCGATTGCTTTGTTTTCAGAGTTCATGCAATAACCAGAATCCAGTTACCCTTCAACAGATCTTAGACAATTCTGCGAATATAGAGGAATTGCTTAATTTTATCCGGCAAATCAGATTTGACAAACAAATCTAATAAAAAAAAAAAAAAAAAAAAAAAAAAAAAAGTTTGATTTACAACAAAACTTGGAAAAGACACATCTTGGCCATTGATGCCCTTGTGTCATTAAACCCTTAATCAACAACAACAACGTTCTTGCCTTTTGCTAAGCCAGGAAAGGATCCAAAAGTCACAATAATTATTATTGTTCTATTGCTCTGACTAGCTGTCTGTGCAAAATCCTAGAGAGAATGGTTAATTTTCGTTTAATATGGTATTTAGAATCAAATGACCTTCTCTGCAACATCCAGTGCGGCTTCCGGAGGAACCGGTCCACTCTCGACCATTTTATTAGACTGGAAACCTCTATCCGCCATGCTTTCCTAAAACGTGAACATTTAGTGTCTGTATTCTTTGACATGGAGAAAGAGTATGACACAACTTGGAGATTTGGCATCTTAAGAGATTTGCATAGCCTTGGTCTTAGAGGGCACCTCCCCATTTTTATTAAAAACTTTTTAGCCAATCGATCTTTCGTGTGGGATCCTCACTCTCCCTCGAACCTTCAGCAAAGAGGAGGGAGTACAACAAAGATCAGTATTAAGTGTCACGCTTTTCGCCATCAAAGTAAATTCCATCATAGCACAACTTCCTCCAACTGTAAGTTGGAGGAAGTTGTGCTCTGTAAACTGTAAGCAGTGCCATCTATGTTGATGAATTTAGCATATTTTGTCAGTCATGCAACATGGGGATTATTGAAAGACAACTGCAAAAAGCCATTGATCGCCTTAATTCCTGGGCACTTGCTAATGGCTTCAGGTTCTCGCCAGAGAAGACTGTTTGCGTACACTTTTGTCGTAAGCGGAGTCTTCTTCCTGAACCTGAATTAAGGCTCGGACAAAATGCTGTTCCAGTAGAAGTGGACACAAAATTCTTGGGACTCATATTTGATAAAGAGCTGAACTTTCTGGATCACATCCGTCAACTCCGCACAAAGTGCACAAGAAGCCTGAATATTCTGCGCTCTCTCTCCTCTACATCTTGGGGTGCGGACCGATGCACTCTTCTACGCATTTACCGTGCGTTTGTACGATCCAGGTTAGATTACGGGTCCCTGGTATACAATTCGGCCAGAGACTTCGATGGCTGGATCCTGTCAATCATCAGTCTCTCAGTATCTCTATTGGAGGATATCGAACATCTCCTGTCCAGAGCTTATACGTCGAAGCTAACGAACCACCATTATCCCTTCGACGTTAGCAGTTGTCTCTAAAGTATGCTTTAAAACTGAAATCCCTGCTAGACGATCCTACGTGGCCATTCGTTTTTGAGCCACGATGGGAAAATTTGTACAACACCCGTAAGACGGCCAATCTTCCTTTTGGTATTCGTCTCCAAGAGCTACTCAAAGAACTTAATATTATCAAGGTTGCCCAAACACCAAAGCAACTTCTTCCACCCTGGCATGCTCATATTCGACCATGTGACTTGTCCCTTAGAAATTGGGTAAAGTCGGACACTTCATCTGTGTACATGCAGCTTTATTCAGCACACCGAGCTGAACATTCTGACTTCGCGCCAGTTTACACAGATGGCTGGAAGTCAGAATCATATGTAGGATCTGCTGCTGTCTTTCCAGACACCAACATATCACAGCAGATTCTCCCCGAATGCAGCATATTTACTGCAGAGCTGCACGCTATAGGTTAGCCTTGGATCACATTAGTAAATGCCAATACCAACGGTTCATTTTATATTCCGACTCTCTCAGCGTGTTAAAGGCTTTAATAACTGAGATATAATTCTTATCCAGTTCTGTCTTGCATTCAACAGAAGATTCACTTTCTCCATGAACATTATATCCGCTTCTGCTGGATTCCTAGCCACATTGGGATTAGGGGAAATGATTTGGCTGACACCGCAGCCAAATCAGCTATTCCCAGTAATAATCACTGTCTTTTAGTCACTTCTACAGGCAAATAATACACCAGAAGATACAATCCCAATGGCAGGATTCGTGGAATAGACAGACTGCGAATAAATTATATCAAATAAAGCCTGTAATTGAACCGTGGCAGTCTAGTCTGCGCAGTAATCGTAAGGAGGAAGTTGTTCTTGCCCGGACCCGCATAGGACATAGTCATTCGACTCATTCTTATTTGCTAAGGGTTAATGATCCTCCTGTGTGTAAGTCCTGTGGCACAGTTATATCCATGAGACATTTTAATTGATCGTCCAGATTTTAGCAATATCTGTTTTACCGCTTTTAACCTTCTGACTGAGTCGTATACACTGAGTCAGATTTTATCCGACAATGACAACGTGTCTGCTATTTTTAGCTTTTTTGAAATCAGTAATCCTTTTTACTGATATTTAAAAAATTGTTGCTTATTTACATTTGTGTTTTACCGTTTATACTTGTTTTTATACCTTGTCTTAGTGACCTAATTCATTAGGCCACTGAAAGTTTTACTTTTTCATGACCAGGTTTTGGCGAATTATAACCTTAGTTGCTAATGCGCCAATAAAACCGAACCAATGAACTATATAACTGTTTCAGACTGTCAACACAAAAAAACAATACGCGTACATTTTTTTCGCAAAAGAAATCTCCATCCTGATCCTGAACTGAAATTAGTAGGCAAGAATATACCAACGCAGCTGAAGGCAATTTTTTGGACTAATCTTAGATTAGAAACTCATATTCGTGGAGCATATCCGGGAGCTACGTAAAAGCTGTACAAAGTACCGAAACATACTTAAAATCTTTTCGTCAACAGCATGAGGAGCAGACAGATATTCCTTACTAAACCTATACAAAGCGCTAATTAGATCAAAGTTGGACTATGGAGCCCGAGTGTACTATTCAGCACGGAAAACAGCTCTGAAATGGCTGGATCCAGGTCATCACAACGCACTGCGTATAGCTACTGGCGACTATCGTACCTCTCTCATATATAGTCTCTATGATGAAGCCAACGAACCACTTAACTCTTAGACGAGAGCAACTCGCCTTGAATTATACATTTAAAATAAAACCTGTGCAGGAACATCCTACTTGGAAGACCCTCTTTGATCCCCGTTGCACAAACATATACCAGAATCGCCAACAAGCAAATCGACCACTGGGAATTAGAATGCAAGACTTTTTAACAGTATATAACCTTAATATAGACAGAGAACCACACATGCCAGTTCAATCTCCTCCACCATGGGATTCACATATCCCAATATGCGACTTCTCCTTTCAGAAATGGATTCAAAAAGCGATACCTTCAACAATCTTCCAACAGTTACATGCAGCGCACAGAATTCAATTTCCTGGCTATATTCCAAGATACACAGATGATTCGAAAATACACTTTAGTGGGAGCAGCAGCTGTATTCTCAGATATTACTGTAACGCAACAGCTACCGAAAGAGTGTAGTGTATACACAGCAGAATTATAGACAATAAAAATAGCTTTAACTCATGTACAAGATAAGCATTACAGGAGAAGTGTAATATATACAGATTCCTTGAGTTCCTTACAACCCATGCAAAACATAGGTACACCCAATCCTTTGGCACATACGGCGACAAATACTAACTGACTGTGCCAGAAATTAACAGAATACACTTTTCTGCTGGATCCCAGGACGTACAGGGATTGCTGGAAATGAAGCAGCAGACATGGCAGCAAAAGAAGCCGTACTACAGATCAAAATTTTGCAATTTTTCTTTGTTTGGTCAGTGTTCTTTATCAACATTTCCCTTTAGTTTTATCTCTCTATCAGTGTGGTAAATTAGAGTAGAATTAAGGAGGACACCAATATAAAAATAACATTTATCTGAACAGGAAAGATTTGTCTTATAAACAAGAAACCATAATGCATATTCACATGGGGTTATTCACTCGATGTCAATGATTCTAGTGTGGGAATGAAAAGATGCATAAAGTTTGATAAAGTGGACAAAGGCCGTTCAGTTTTTCCTATTTAAAACATCTCGTTTAAGAATGCAGCATATCATCAGTCTGGAAGCATAGCATCAAGCATCCTTCTGAGTACTTCCAAAAAGGTAAGTATTACTCTTCTGACTTTCTTTTTTGACAATTCTTTTATATTCAAAGCAGTGTAATATCAATACGAATAATGAAAATGGGAAATGCCAAATTAGTTGATATAGGCACGAATTCAATGAGTTTTTTCACCCTCATCAGCCGCTTGATTCCTCTGATGTTGTTCTACTTGCAAGCAACATAAAATTATCGATATGTGAAGTAAAAATAAAATATTCGAGTGTTAGGCGTGATCTAATTCGTCGGCTAGTTCAGTATCTGTTATGATTTTTTTTAAACCAGTTTTTTCAGTGTGTGTCTTGAGCGGCAAAGCAGTAAAGGCTATGAGGTTTTGATATAGATTATTATGCCTGCAATTACATGTATGCTTTTGTCGGTTTGCTGCAATAAAAATCCTGGATTGGAAATAGGCTTTTTCTAAATTAACTCGAGTTTAGGTCCAGAATAAAAAACCTTATTGGATTGATCTAAAACCTTTCCCATCGAGATAAAAAAAAAAAACTTTTCCGAGTAATGTACTCGACAATCCTCAAAAAGAAAGATTATCTAGTGCGTTGACCAATTTACCCGTGTTAAGTACATTTAATATTTGAATTTTTGCATTTGGTCGGTAGGCTTTGGTTGGTGCATCAGCAACTTAGGCCATATTGTGCTAGATATAGTATGTCTGTAAATGGCTTGTTTTCTATAGGCGATTGCTGTTTTCTGGAGAAAAAACTATGCTATCCTCGCATGAGACCTACTAAAGAAAAAGGTGCTTAAAAATCCCTAGCGTCATCGACAGAATTCGAACCCCAGTGTGGGGAGGATGGCGATTCTACTACTTGTTTTATCCACGAGGGCTTTGGACTTGTATTAAAAATTGTTATAGTTATTCAAAGATTAATTGTAATATTAAGTTATTATATTCAAATTGAAAGCATACCTTTCTATTACAACTTTTTGAAGCCACTTTTTTCTCCTTCTGGAGAGTGTGACCGGGCTTTCGCTTAGGCTGTTTAGAAACGACTAGTTGACCTAAAGTATCTAATATCTTTTATAATCAAATTATATTATCCAATAGGCTAATCCTTTATTCATTAAATCTCGAAAGCGGCCGGCTTTGGACATAATTGGGACGCTTAACAGACTACAGGTCAGCTCGGTTAGCATTGAATCTAAAGAACACCCAAACGATGTGTTCAAGTTATCTTCAACGCATCGCTGGGATGCTAGTTTATTTAGATTCGGTACACGTAGCTAATTGAAGTTGTCTGATAAGTTTGATTAGTGACCACAATAGGTCGGTAGCTGGTCACAACACTCTCATCCATTTTGAATGAATAACGATTCACCTAATAGATGATATTATTTCATTCAAAATGATATTAGTCAACGTCAACTCGTGGATTAATGTTGTTAATACACAAAGGCTGAGAAAAGCCAAAGCCTCTTGTCAACCTTTCAAGTCTTCGTTCTTCATTCTTCCTTTTAAGAGCCATTTAGTCTTTTCAAATCTTTAATATTACTTAATCAGAGCCCATCCAAAGCACTACAGTCTTTTATTTGCAACGGTATCAAAAGCGTTCCTGAAATCTAATCAAAATAATTTTTTGCGTCCAGTTCCTTTGTGACAACACAGTAGTATCAACTCAAATTGGTCAGACAATGTTTCCCCTTAAACAAACCCATGCTGTGTCTGAAGTATAATGTCAGCCTTGCTTAGATGATCGTGCATTACTTCTTTAACCAGTGACTCCATTATTTTAACTGGAATAGAAATGAAACTTACAGGACTGTAATTATTCGTGTCACTCTGATACATTTATATAATACTAAGAAATGACAGATCTGTAACACTGTGATTAATATTAATTAATTTATTTATTTCGAACTGCTGTGTTAATTCTTAGTTTATTTTTAATTTCTTCCTAATTTTATCTAAAGAACATTACAGTAGTAATAATAATCGTTCTCTCTTTCTTACTACTAGTGTTTTCAACATGAAGGTGTTCCTAATTGGGTTATTATTTTGCGCGGTTGCTGCTCAAACTCCTTGGATTAATCTTTCAGGTAAGCCCCCATGTCATCGAAATAATGCATTCTGTTATAAAGATACTATGTATATGCAGTGGTTAAATATAAATGCAAATTTATTTAAATTATATATTCTGTGTCAAAGTTCTGGATTAGTCATTTATTTGAAAAATGATAGCTGACTCTGTTTTTAAAATCTGCTTCGTCTGCTTCTGCACCCATCAGGGGCAATTTCCTAAATCGAGAACACCCGGTGTCTGTGTTTTTTGATAGGGAAAACCGTATGATCGATTTGGATATTTTGGCATTTTAAAAGACCTGAACAGTCTTGGGGAGGTGGCCTTCTTTGTGCTTCGAAAATCGAGGTCATCTCTCCTTTTTTATTAAAATATTTTTATCCAAGGGATCTTTCAAAGTTTGTGCAAAATCCACAACATTCTCTCGTGCTTTTTTGCAACATTAGGGAACATCAAGAATCAATTTAAAGTGTTACGTTTTTCACTATCAAAGGAAAATTCATTCACCGAACAATTTCCTCTTTTGATGGCTTAGTCGTGCATCCTGAGCGTAATTGCAACAAGCCATCAGTGGCCTTAACTCCTGGGCACTGGGGAGCATTAAAAGAGAGCATTTATTAAACGAGTTTTGTCCAGCTGATTGGCCAATATACCCTCAATGAGATTTTATGGGACAATGAACAGCCAATTTAGCCCCAGTAGCTCTTGTGTCGTTAAGTCCAACCATCAACATATCGGAGACGACGATCACCTGCTAGATATTTTTAAATTTTTGCAAATTATTAATTTTTATAATATACATAATATGGTCCACTTATTTTTAGTCCATTTATTGCCTTTAGAGAGAGAGAGAGAGAATCTTTATTATCCTTCACGGCCATAAAGCCAGGGGCTTAGAGTTTCCCAAAGTTCCCGGAAAATTGAACAATTTTTTACAAAAAGGTAATTTTACAAAGAAAACATATTATAATACAAAGGAGAGAACTCCTTAACAGAGTTAAATCTGATTAAGCTGGCTTAACATCGAGATAAGAGCACCAGCTCAATCTGACAGGAACAGATGCAAGGTATACATCAGTCATTGCTGATTAGTTATACTCGTCATAATTTTTTTCCGGTAAGTCCGGTCAGTAGCGAATTTGTTCAGGTCGGCGTCCAGTGCCTGGGTTTGCTTGAGTATCTGCTGAGGAAGGAACCTGTCCGAGAGATGGAGTCGTGCTGAATGGGAGTAGAGCTCGGGATTGGCCCTAAGGGCAGCAGGGGGGATCCTCCAGCCACAGGTATCCCAGAATGAAGGTGTTACCATTATGCCTGTTATCATCTTGACTGTTGCTAGGAGGCATTGGTCGTCGAATAAGGTGGGAAGCCGTGGAATTCCGAGAGAGTTGGCAAGCTGCGTGGTTCGAATCAGAGCTGGAAGGTTGTGCTTCCTCTTGGCCCACTTTAGGAGCCAGAATTCTGTGGCAAAGAGTGGTTTCTTTATTGACGGTGCCGCTGACGCCCAAATTTCAGCAGCATAGAGTAAAAGTGGAAAGATAACTGTTCTTATGTACCTCACGGTTATCTTTTTATCTGTGATATGAAGGAGATGTTTTGATATCCACCGGAGTCTTGAAGCACGTGTGAGGATCATGTCCATGTGGGCGTTGAATCGAAGTTTTGGGTCGAATTCAACACCCAGATCTCGATGGCTGGACACAATTGGGATGAGGGTGTTGCCGATCGAAGGCTGGAGAGAAGGAGTTTGCTTCAATGAATACACCATGAATTCGGACGTAGCAGGATTGATCTTGAGCCCAAACTGGCAGAGGTAAGATGTTACTGTGGTGAGAGTGTTGTTAATTTCCACTTTTTACCAGATCTACGTCTTGACCGGGGATGACGGGCGTGAGTATCTTGATATCGTCCGCATAGCTCAGTAGACATCGAGAATGTGCAACCAGTGGGAAGATAATGGATGAAAACAGAAGGCCCGAAAGGACCCCTCCTTGTGGGACTCCTGCGGTGACGGATCTAGTAAAGGTGCGATTTCCTGTATGAAGCTTTATAACTGTTATTCAGAAGAGAGGCGAGAAAGCATAATATGTTCCCTGTGATCTGGAAGTGGCATTCCAGGAGAGTGAGAAGTTGGTTTACTTGGACGGCATCAAATGCAGCCTCAAAGTCTAAGTAAGTCACAGCTAGTTCCTGCCTATTCTCTAATGCTGACAAGATAGTTTTCGTGGTGGCTAGCAGATTGGTGATCGTTGATCTGTTTGGAAGGGAGTAGTGAATTTCGGCTGGATTACTGGACAAGATCTGCTTAGTGAGGATGGGAAGTAAGGCCTTTTCCAGGAGCTTCAGCAGGCTGGAGGAGTTGGAGATGGGTGAAGTGTTTAGGTTTCGATGGCGACTGAACTTTGGCTAAAGGTTTGATGAGATAGTTTTTCCACTGCTGTGGGAAAATTTTGTTCGAGAGTAACTGGTTGAAGATAATTAAAAGTGGCTGAATAATGGACGGACTTTGGCATTTGAGCATGAATTGGGGAACTCCATCATCACCGGTGGTTGACGAGGCATATAGGGAAGTGATGGCTACGATCAGCTGTTGTTTTGTAATCTGAATGTTGTTCAACACTTCTTGATGGATGGGCTCTGTTAGTAGAGCTAGATCTGAGTTTGGCATAGGATTACGGTTAAATCTTGTGACGAAATCGAGCCACAATTCAGGATCAAGTTGTAAAGGAAAATGAGGGTTCACTTTCTTGTATGGAATTTTTCCTTTAGCCAGCTCACGGTTAACGTATAATTTGATTGCCTCAGATTTCAGGCGATTAAATTGAGCCCGTGCCCTTGAATAAACGATACGATTATTGACATTTTGAGACTGTTTCAATGTGCGATGGAGCTGTTGCTTCAGCTGGAAACTCATTTTGTGTTCAGAATTCCACCAAAAAGTCTTGTATATGGACTGATTGTGATCTTTTTAGAGGCAGCATATTTGGCAAGCGTGTTGATCCAGTTTGTGAGAATGTTCACAGCTAGTTCTGGGTCACAAGTCTCTAAGGCCCCCCCAGGGAATGAGAGAGGCGGCTCTGATGCACTTATCTACGTCACGTAAGTTGGGGCTAGTGATGTCAACCTTTGTTGTTGTCCTTCTGGCTTCTAATTTGGGGGCTGGCAGATATGCGGTCACATGTATCGGGACATGATCAGAGTCAAATGACTTTTCTGTAATGTAATCAAGGTTGCAAGGGAAAGAGGCTAGAACTAGATCTAAGAGGTTATTCCTCCTGGCTGGAACTTCATTAATAAGTTGTAGGTCAGCACATCTCAAGTGTGCTAGAAGATCCTTTTTCAGATTAGATAGCTGAGGAGGTAAATTGAAATCACCACAAACTAAGTGAGAAGCTGTGGGATGCAGCTGATTGATTAACCAGTTGTAAACTTCAAGGATGATTTGCTGGGACGGCTTTGGGGGTATATACAGCACACAGACGTCAAACGTCACGAAGTTGTATCCTAACGTGACGAGGATTGCTTCATAGTTAGCAGAGTTACTGGATTTATTATCCAATAGCTTGAAAGCGGATTTCTTGTAGAATATTGCGACGCCTCCACCCTTGCGTGCAATCCGAGATGTGAATACGACCCCATAATTAGCCGGGGCAGCTGCCGCTAGGCATTCTTCATCATCATTCAGCCAGGTTTCGGTGATGGCGAGCAGATCAAAATGTCCGGGAAGCAGAATTTGCTCCATAGTATCAAGCTTGTTCCTAAGACTACGCACATTCTGATAAAAGATGGTGCAGGCAGGTACTCTGGGTACTTTGATACGGACGGGTGGTCTCTGACATGGCACTACTCGATTCAGCGGGGTGTGTCTAGGATTGACGAGCACAGGGATCTGCATATTGGTGTTCTGTGCCTGTGATTCTGGTTGCGGTAACAAGATCTGGGATTGCTATGAATCAGGGTACCATTGGTGGGAGTCCTTTCCATTACTTCTATATCGCTGCCCGAGATATGGCGTAACAAGAGCTCCAGCAGGCCAGATTTCAGGACTGAAGAGTGCTTCAAAATCTGCATCAGCTACTCAGTTTTATATTACAATATATATTTTATGGCGTGACAGAGGTTCATATGGCCTTAGTCATATTTTCATAAATTGTTATCTAATATTTCTGTACTTCCTTATGGAAGTACAGAAATTTTAGCCTATTTTAAATTGTAAATTAAATTGATTAATTAATTTATTTATATTAAATGTAAATACATTTATTTGCTAAACATTTTCAGGATTTGAAACTCTTCCAATATTCATAAAGTTATCAATGACAAACCTGAAATGGAATTTTGTGAAGTGTAAACAACCAATCTAAAAATAGATCGAAACTAACAAGAATAATTGAAGTAATATAAATAAAATTTTCGTAATATGATTAATCATTTTCTTCTTGTTTCTGTAGATCTTTCGCAGTATGAAGAATCGGAATTTGCTTTGTTCCTCGACCAGCTTCTTAATAGTTTCCGTGATGTTGTGAGAACAGGCCTTCCCGGTCTGAACATCCCCATTCTTGATCCACTAAGCTTAGATGACGTCACTCACCAAGTTGAAGAGGGTTTGGCCCGGGTTACTGTTTTTATAAGTAACCCACGTGTAGAAGGACTGTCAACGTACAGAGTGTCATCGCTGGAGGCGAATCCTCTGACACAAAACATCAGGTTTCAATTAACAGTACCAAGAATCGCGATGAGAAGCAATTATTATAATCTGACCGGCAGGGTTGCCTTCTTCATCCCTATTCGAGGAAATGGAAATATGAACGTGACCATCAATAATGTTACTGCAACTTTTACTGCCAACTTACAGGTTCCACCGAACGAAAACTATTTCCAAGTTGGTAAACTGGACGCGAATTTAACCTACGGCAAATTGAATTTCTACCTTGAAAACCTTTCTGGTGGGAGAGCATTTCAAAGCCTGCTAGACAAATTTTTGGGCAGTGGTGGTAGAAATCTAATGCTTAATGAACAGGAACAAAAACTTTTGTCTGAGCTGCGGGACAGCATCGTGTCTTATTTTAACCAAGAACTGAGAAATTTCAAAATAAATAAGTTGACGGGGCTATTTTAAGCACTCTGAGAAGTCGAATATGGTTTATGTAGTTTGTCGACTAAGTGAATCACTGAATCGCACTATATACTAAGGTTTAAGCTGAAATTTTCTGTTCATTAAATTTCCTGTATACTTGAAGGTTACAAATAAAGTGAATTTCGTGAAAAAGTAGAAAACTGTTTAAATAATTAAAGTTGAATTTTGTAACGAATCATTTGCTTTATATTGATTTTGATATGAGAGTATAAAATACTGGGTAACGATGGAATATTTATCTTAAAAATGGTGGTGTTTCGAAATGGTCTTCCAGTAACTCCAGACGCCATTATATCGAATAATGGCCTCGATTTAGTGTTTTTATCCTAGGCGGGTACTAAATAGTTTCATTAATCGTCCTCCGCTTGCAACGTTACTGCTACTTTCGTAATCATGAACAGGCAAATATGGCCCAAGAGGCCCTTGTGCCAAATACAGCAGCTACTTTCGCTAGCAATATACTGCTCTCCTGCTCTCTCCTGATCGCTTGGTTACTGGCTAGCATTCTGACAGCAGCTTCTGAAACATTCCTCAGTCCTCTGCAGACTAATACAGATATGCAGGCCCCCGGCTGCCAAGCTTGTGCTATTTGTACTGCGATTCCTAGAGCGATTTTCTAAAGCGACTGAGTTTTTCCTTGTTTTATTTCGTTCACAAGTCTTTCTGTTGATTAGCACTACTTTTTAAAAGGTAGAAAAAGAGAGCCAGGAAAAGGAAATTACTTCTTTCTTTACTCTTATTAGGTACTAACCGTACTAACTTCTACACTTGGCCATAAACAGCACTGTTCCTGCCCCCCTTCACGTGTACGTGAACCTGTACGTGGTAAGGGGACCTCCCACTGATGCTGCTGGACTTCCAGACTAGCATCACTGGGATCCAACGCCCACAGCCCAGGTTCCAGGCTTACATCAATCGAATCCGGCGTGTTTGCCGTGCGCTGCGACCCGTGGAAATACGGAAAGGGGGATACTGGTGGTTGAGGGGCCCAGCTTCAATACACCACTTTGGCCCCTGCTTCGACAAGACGGGAGGTCCTGGAAGGCCCGGCTAGGATCAATCGGCTAGTACGCTCGCCTGCGAGGGTCAACCGTGTCAATGCCATGCCCCTACCCTCATGGTCCGAGGGACAGGATTCAGGCTGGCGGCGGTGGGGGTATGGTGCCTGGGTAGCCCTGGCGTTTCACTCCCGAGTGAATTTATTGCATGCCGGGTAGTGGGCGTCCCTTTGGGCTCCGTGGTGGATGGGGAGCCCGGGCACTGAACAATTTAAAAACTCCATGAATCCTGATAACCTTTAGGGGCCCCAACCCGGTCCCTATCTGAAAATACAGACGGAGGGGCAGATAACATTATTGCTACAAAGAGGCAGCGAACTGAAACATCAGGGCCTGTCCCAAGATTTTTAATTATACACTCCACCACCGCAAAACCGATTGGCAAAATGTCACCCTTTTTTTATACAAAAAGGGTTAGATGGGTTAGCAGATTCACTCAAAACAGTTAAGAGGCTCCGTTCTGGGGATCTCTTGATTGAATCTAAAAATCCCAGGCAATCTGAACATTACTCCGAGTAACATAAATCGGAGGAATCCCTATAACAGTGACACCACACAGAACACTAAAATCATCGAGCGGTGTAATTTCAGACTGGGACCTTCTCGACGTCACCGAAGAGGAAATCTGCTCGAATTAAAACCACAGGAAGTTATTGCCGTCAAGAGAATTAGTGCGCGTAGGGATGGGAAACTTGTTAAAACCAGGAGCATTATCCTGACTTTTAACTCGCCCAAACCTCCTGATGAGATTAAACCTGGTTACATCAACTGTCCAGTGCGTCCATATGTTCCAAACCCTTTACGGTGTTTTAAATGTCAGAAATATGGACATTCTCAAATGGCCTGCCGTGGAGTCCTTGCATGCGCTCGATGTGGTGCAAAGGACCACGAAACAACAGCATGTTCAGCCACAAAATCCACCTGCATTAACTGTGAGGGAGAACATCCAGCCTATTCATGAACATGCCACAGGTGGAAAGAAAAAGAAATTCAACGGCTGAATGCAGAGCTAAACATATCGTACCAGGAGGCAAGGAAAGCGGTGAAATTTCTCACCATCAAGAAACTTACCTATGCCCTCCAAAAGAATCATTTACTCACATCGCACGTTATATCTTAAGCTCCCAAAAACCTTCACAGAAGGACCAATCAGCTGCCACTCCTATATCGGTACCTCGTAATGCTCCACAAGTAAAAAAGCAATTGCAAAAGAAAAGAATAAGAAAGGTGAAGCATCCCTTAATACCCAAGAAAACATGGATGTCGAGCAGAAGGAGGTACAAGAAGAGTCAGTTTTGGAGCTCTTTGCTGAGGAGGAAGGCCCCGGGTGCCAAGCGTTTCCGTGGTCAAGTGATTATTGTGCGTATATCAAGCGTTTTTCTTGCCAGCGAATAAGTTTTCCTTTGTTTTATCTTGCAGTTATTCAATTTTCTGTTAAGTAGCTCTAGTCTCTTATAAGAAATAAGAAGAGAGCCCAGAAGAAGGAAATCACCTTTTTCTTTAATTTAGATCTAGTAACCGTACTAACTCTACGCTTGGCCACAAAGCGGCACTGCTCCTGCCTCCCCGTGGCGGGGCCGGTAACCTGGGTGGTAAAGAGAAACCCCCAGGGCGAAAAGGAGCCATTATGGATAAAAATAATTATCCACCGTTAGAGCCTTCGAGCTCAAGAACAGACACTTATATAAATTATGACCCCAATCACGACTTAGAAAATGATCACCCAAAGAGACAGAAGACTAATCAGATGGAGCAACCCTGCCCATCCTTTTTAATTTTCCACTCCCTTACTAGTCAGCCAATGAGCAAACTGTCTCCCTTCGTAATACAAAAACATCTCGAAGGTATTGCAGGATCGCCTAAGACTGTCAAGAGATTACAATCAGGAGACCTGCTAGTGGAAACTACGAACCACAGGCATTCGGAGAAACTCTTACAGTTAACAAACTTTGCGGGCATTCCGGTAAAAATATCTCCTCACGCAACCCTAAATTCATCTAAGGGTGTCATATCCAGTTGGGACCTGTTAAATGTCACGGAGGAAGAAATTACCCAAGAGCTGCAGGGACAAAATGTAATTCAAGCCAAACGTATAATGACTAAAAAAGATAATCAACTTATCCCAACTAGAAACATTATTCTCACGTTCAATACGCCCAACTTACCGTCCTCTGTAAAAGCAGGTTATTTACTTTGTCGTATCCGCCCATACATTCCCAATCCTTTAAGATGTTTTAAATGTCAAAAGTATGGCCACTCACAAACTGTATGCAGAGGAGTTCCTGTCTGTCCCAACTGTGGTTCCTCGGATCACATACAAAGTGACTGTACGACTACTAAAATGATATGTCCAAATTGCAAAGGTGATCATCCTGCCTATTCCAGAACTTGTGAAAAATGGAAAACGGAGAAACAAATTGTAAAATACAAGGTCGAGAACAAAGTGAGTTACCCAGAAGCGAGAAGACTAGTGACACCTACTATGAATAAAAATATTTCCTATGCAAATGCAGTTAAAAAATACCAAACAGTCTCTACTCAAACTAATGTTACAGTTCCTACTAATATTTCAATTTCAGATTGGGCTAGAACTGTCCTCTCTGAGGAAAAACCAAATGTACGTAAACAACAACCCAAACTCTCAGACCAAGCAAATAATACTCCTCTTACAATACCAGCGGAATCTCCTCCTCCAATGAGTGCTACCACACCATGTATGACAAATTCAAATATAACCAAAAATATTCGAGACACAAGCATGGACACAGATGGCACATCTATAGAGGAAGATCCTCTTTTAGAGATCCATGCCGAAGAAGAAGAAATGGACACTGGTCGGCCAGTCTTCCAAAAAAAAGACAAACACAAATTGGATCGCCATAAACCAATCACTTTCAAAAAGCAGTCAGAATCAGCTCCATCAACTAAACACAAATAATGCCTTGTATCTTACAATGGAACTGCAGAGGCTTTCGTTGCAATACAGTCGATATCCAAGATCTAATAAATCGATTTTCTCCAGTTGCCCTTTGTCTTCAGGAAACATACTTAACTTCGCAAATTTCTCCTTCGATAAAGAACTATTGCCTTTATCGAAGGGATCGTAATACAGCAAATGCTGCCCATGGTGGTGTAGCAATCCTGATAAATTCAGTGATCCCAACTAAACATATTCCACTTCAAACTGAAATAGAAGCTGTTGCTGTGCGTATAAAGCTCCATATTGAAATAACTTTAGTATCAATCTACTTACAGCCAAACCGTACCTACTGTTTAAAAGATCTTGAAGATCTCCTTATACAGATACCTCCACCTCTCTGTATGTTAGGGGACTTCAACGGGCACCACCCCTTATGGGGTGATCCTAAATTAGATAGACGAGGTCGACTCATTGAGAGCCTAATAGAGGCAGTAAACCTCAACATACTCAATACTGGCACACACACTCACGTTCAGCTCCCAAATGGACATACCTCAGCTATAGATCTCTCCATTTGTTCCCCATTACTGGTCCCGACCATAGAGTGGTATGTTTTAAATGATATAATGGGTAGTGATCACTTCCCAATTGTATGCAACCTATTAATAGCACAGACTCCTCCAGCTCAACCGTGCAGAAAATGGAAATTTGCCCGAGCAAACTGGGCAAAATTCCGGTCATCAATATCTTTTGATGAGGAAAAAATCCGTCTGCAGCCTATCGATGATGTGACAGAATACATCACGTCACATCTCCTAAATGTGGCTAAAGAAACAATACCACTGTCAAATCCCTCGGTTCGTAAGCATTATAATTATTGGTGGAATGAGCAATGCACAAAAGCCAAAAAAGAAAAAAATAAAGCCTGGAATTTGTTTCGGCAATATCCAACAACACCCAATCTAATAAATTATAAGAAGTCAAAGGCAAAAGCACGCTTCATACAAAGGCAAGCCAAGAAAGAATCCTGGATCCGTTTTGCATCAAGCATTAACAAAAACACCGACACCAAAATAATATGGAAAAAAATTAGACAGCTTTCTGGTAAGTTCCCTACCGTACCTTCACCAATTCTGTCCTACAATGGGCAAGATCTATCTAGCCCTTTAGATATCGCAAATGCTTTGGGCAACACATTTGCTGAAATCTCAGCGGCAGCAGCTTACACTCCACTTTTCCAGAGAATTAAAAACACTGCAGAACAGCACTCTGTTAACTTCCAAACTGCTCTCCTTCTGCCATATAACAAACCCCTACAATATTCCGAACTCTTGCATGCTATCGGAACAGCCCACAATGGTGCTCCCGGACCAGACGGAATCTATTACGTCATGCTACAACATCTTGATGACAGAGCATTGCATCTCCTTCTGCTCTTTTACAATCGCATTTTTCTAGAAAATATCTATCCAACTTCTTGGCATCATTCTACTGTTTTAGCATTCCTAAAACCTGAAAAAGATCCAACCAATCCCCATAGTTATAGACCAATATCCCTCTCAAGCTGCCTCAGCAAAATTCTAGAAAAAATTGTCCACTGTAGACTCGTCTGGATCATTGAGTCAGAACAGTTAATGAGCAATAGTCAGTATGGCTTTCGTCAAAACAGGTCATGCCTGGACCTTATGGTTAAGGCTGAATTTGCCATTCGTAATGCCTTTATTAAACATGAACATCTAGTAATGGTTTCCATAGATATAGAGAAGGCTTTTGATACCACCTGGCGGCATGGCATACTAAGAGACCTTTACTCTCTTGGTCTGCGGGGCAACCTTCCTATATTTATAAAGCATTTTCTACACACTAGATCTTTTCAAGTTCGATACCAACATGCCCTCTCTGCAACTTACATTCAGGAAGAAGGTGTTCCACAGGGATCAGTACTGAGTGCCACTCTTTTTGCCCTAAGAATAGACTCTATCACTAAACAACTTCCAAATACTGTAGAAACTTACCTTTATGCGGATGACCTTGCCATCTCCTGTCATTCCCAAAATATGAGATCTATTGAACGACAGCTTCAGATATCGTTAAATAAAATACAGCAATGGGCCAGCCTTAACGGCTGTAGGCTATCACAGCAGAAAACAGCTGCTATTCATTTTTGTAGACAACGAAAATTTCATCTGGATCCTGAACTTCACATCTCTAATATTTCCATCCCAGTCACTAGTAACATTAGATTTCTAGGTTTAATCATGGACAACAAGCTAAATTTCTTAGAGCACATTAAAAAAGTACGTACTGCCTGCTTAAAAAAGATAAACATACTAAGAGCTTTATCTGCACAAACGTGGGGTGCAGATCGAACCTGCCTTCTTCGATTATACAGGGCATTAATCAGATCCCGTCTTGATTATGGAGCTCCCATTTATGATTCTGCCAGAAAGAGCGCATTACGCTGGCTTGATCCAGTACAACACAGTGCACTGAGGATTGCACTTGGCGCATTCAGAACATCGCCCGCACATAGCCTTTACATTGATGCTCATGAGCCGCCACTATATTTACGTAGGAAACTACTATTGCTAAAGTATTCTGTCAAGATACAAAGTTGTGCCTCGCATCCCATTCAGCCATATCTTTTCAATCCACCATTAGAAAATCTGTACAGAAATAAACCTAACATAGTAAAACCAGCTGGTCATCGCCTTCTTGAACTACTGCAGGTTTGGAATATATCCCTCCATTCCGTACAACAAGTAGCCACTTGTACCCAACCACCATGGGTTCAAACTCCTATACCGACCTGTGACACTTACCTCTGCCAGTGGGGAAAGAATATTTTGCAATCATCAAATATCAGGCAAGTTCATACTGTCCACACTCAAAAGTATATTGATTTTTTACCAATATACACAGATGGCTCTAAATCCAATTCAAAAGTTGGAGCAGCTGCAGTGTTTCCGAATACAATTGTATCAGCAGCCCTTCCTTCTGATTTCAGTATCTTCTCGGCCGAATTATTCGCAATTAAACTAGCTTTAAATAATCTCCCTCCTGACTGCTCATTAAAATCAGTAATTTACACGGATTCCCTCAGCTCAATCAAGGCTTTGAGTAATTCCTCAGATAAATTGCATGCTGTTATAAATGAAATTAGAAATTTATTACTAAAGATTGAAGAACGTCACCAACTGGTCGCTTTCTGCTGGATACCAGCACATTCTGGTATTTTAGGCAATGAACAGGCTGATAAAGCTGCAAAAAACCCAACCAGCTTAGATTTAACCAATATCCCTGTCCCAGCCTCAGACTATGCAATAATGATTCATGCTGCATGCCTAACAGAATGGACAGCGCAGTGGCATTCCCAAACGAACAATAAACTCTTTCAGATTAAACAGGTTCCGAAAATCTGGCCCTCCAGTGTCCGAACATCAAGACGAGAAGAAGTAATTCTTTCAAGAGTAAGAATAGGTCATACTTACCTGACCCACCTTCATTTACTTACAGGAGATGATCCACCACTGTGTCCACATTGCTATATAAATATGACAGTTAAACACATTCTCATTGACTGCCCATATTATAAACAAGACAGAATTTCAACCCTGCAATCACTGGTTATCCTTCAACAACCAATAACCCTAGAGAATTTGATAGGTGACAAGGCAAATATATCTGAATTCTTCCGTTTTCTGAAGCAAATTAGAATTTTTAATCTTTTCTGATTAAGGACATCTCAGACAGTATGATTCTTTCCCTTTTCCTTTAATATAAATGAATAGGCGCATTATAGTCAAAGTTGCTTATGCGCCATGAAACCCCCACAACAACAACAACTGAGGAGGAAATGGACACTGGACAGCGTCCATACTTCCCCAGGAAGGATAAAGCCAAGACTGAAAAAGGTAAGCCCTCAGCACCTCGGAAGCCCCCTGATGGACGCACCAAGCCAAAATAATGGCTAAATTCCTACAGTGGAACTGTCGTGGATTCCGGCAAAATACAGATGACATCAAGGCACTCCTGCAAAAGCGCAAATCAGCTTGCTTTTGCATACAGGAGACTTTTTTAAAAGCAATGATGACAGCACCATGCAAAACATTACCATCATTCGTAAGGATAGAATTGTGGATGGTCCTGCTCAGGGAGGAGTCGCAATCCTCATCGGCAACCAGATCCCATTTCAGCCTTTGCAGCTTACAACTAGCATTGAGGCTGTAGCAATTCGCCTTACAGTGGGGTTCTTATTAACTGTCTGCTCTGTTTATTTGCCACCTGGGATTGACATCCCCCAGAAAGGCCTTGATTATCTTATCATGCAGTTGCCTTCCCCTTGTTTAATTCTTGGGGATTTCAATGGACATAATACTCTGTGGGGTGGTGCTAACATCAATCGAAGGGGACGAGTCAGAGCATATGCTCACTGACAATGACCTCTCCCTCCTAAATGTGGGAACAAACACCTTATTCCACATGCCTACCCGTGCCATTGATCTTTCTATCTGCTCTCCTTCCTTCACTTACTTGGGAAGTAGAAGAAAATCCATATGGAATCGATCACTTCCTCGTAATAACCACCCTAACGAGTGGTAGATCCTGTCTGCCATTTAGTTTACCACGGTGGAAGATTGAACAGGCTGACTGGAATGCCTTTCAATATCTGGCAAACCTTGACATTGCTACAGTCAGTCAGGAGCCAATCAATGAAGCAGTCATGTATGTCACAGAAACGATTGTCCAAGCAGCTGCAATTGCAATCCCAAAATCATCCAGCCGGTTCCCACTATTTCCCAAACCTTGGAGGAATTCAGAATGCACGGCAGCATAAAAAGGACAAAACAAAGCGTGCGGGATATTCCGTCGATATCCCACGACTGAAAATTTAATATCATTCAAACGTGCACGTGCGAAAGCGCGTTATGTACGACGTCAGAGCCAAAGGAAATCTTGGATTCGTTTTACATCTTCCATAACTCAGGCTGCTAGCTCAAAAGTAGTCTGGGATAAGATCCGGAAAATGAAGGGAAAATATTCACCATGCCCTTCAGTGATCTTCAAGCACAACGGATGTTCAATTTCAGATCGAACTGCAGTTGCAAATACTTTAGGGGAAACATTTGCAAAAATCTCTGCAATAACACCTTTTCCCGCAGAGGTTTTGGCCCTGAAAAAAGAAAATTGAGAAAAACCCACCGAACGTCTCTTCAAAAGGGCTTGAATCGTATAACAAGCCCTTTTTACAGGAAGAGTTAAATGCAGCACTCTTTCTCACGCATGCAAGTGCTGTGGGGCCCGATGACATCCACTACGAAATGTTAAAACACATCCCACCACAATCTAAGGATCAGCTTTTAGTTTTGTTGAACAGAATTTTTATTCACAAACAATTTCCGGATTCCTGGCAAAGGGCTATCGTCCTTTCTTTCCCAAAACCAGGAAAAGGCCCTACCAATCCAAGTAACTATCGTCCTATTGCTCTGACAAGCTGGTGTGCAAAGTCCTGGAAAGAATGGTTAATGCACGCCTCGTATGGTATTTAGAAACAAATGGTCTGCTTTCCAGGACACAGTGCGGCTTCCGAAGAAATCGATCCACTCTGGATCATTTAATCCGATTGGAAACGTCCATTCGTGATGCTTTTATTAAATCCGAGCATTTGGTAGCAGTTTTCTTTGATATCGAAAAAGCGTACGACACAGCTTGGCGATTTGGAATTTTAAAAGACCTCTATAACTTTGGTCTTAGAGATAACCTTCCTCTTTTTATTAAAAATTTCTTTCGAATCGCCAATTTCAAGTCCGTTTAGGATCCACCCTTTCTCGAGTTTTCTCTTAGGAAGAGAGAGTCCCACAAATCCGTTCTAAGTGTCACGCTTTTCGCAATCAAAATAAACTCTATCGCAGAACAACTTCCACCCACTGAACACAATGCCCTCTATGTTGACGACTTTGCTATATTTTGTCATTCATGCAATATGAGGGTCATTGAAAGGCAACTGCAGAAAACCATTGATCATCTTACAGCTTGGTCTTTGTATGGGTTCAGATTTTCGTCACAGAAGACTGTTTGTGTACACTTCTGTCGCAAACGTAATCTTCATCCTGACCCAGAATTAAGGCTTGGGCAAAATAACATCACAGTTTTAGCAGAATTCAAATTCCTTAGACTTATTTTCGACAAAAAGCTGACATTTTTACAATCTATTCGCCAGCTGAGGACAAGATGTGTCAAAGGGCTTAACATCCTTCGTGCCCTTTCGTCAACTTCATGGGGCGCAGATCGTTCTACCCTTCTTCGTCTTTACTGAGCACTTGTCCGTTCCAAACTCGACTATGAGTCTCGGTGGTTAGATCCAATCCACCATCAAGCCATCCGGACAGCCACTGGAGCATTTCGCACATCTCCTGTCCAAAGCCTTTACGTTGAAGCAAATGAACCATCTCTGTCTGGCCCCGGGTGCCAAGCGTTATTGTGATCGAGCGATTCTCTGAGCTATTTACAAAGCGTTTTCTTACTGCGACAGTTCTTGTTAATTTGGAAAGTTTCTCTTACGTTTAAAACTATTTATTGTTAACTTACTCTTACGAATTGTAAGTAAGTTACAGAAAGGAAAACCACCTTTCTTTTTTCTTTCCTTAAACTAACAAACTAACTTACACCGCTTGGTCACTCTAGCGGCACTGCTCCTGCCTCCCCGTGGCGGGGCCGGTAACCTTGGCAGAAAAGTCTCTCTGCCAGGGGCTAAAAGGAGCTGACATGGATCTCAAAGATAGTTATCCATCTGTTGAGCCTCGTGCCTCAACCTGTCCAAGGACAGACCAAACTGATTTTGACACCTCCCATCCTAAGAGACAAAGAACAGAAGTTTCCAAAAAGGAATCACCTCTGTTTCTTATAATACATTCCCAAACAAGTCAACCAATAGGTGCACTTTCTCCATTTCTTATCGAGAAATGTCTCGAGAATGCTGCCGGACCACCTAAAATGGTGAAAAGACTCCGCTCCGGAGATCTACTTATAGAGACCATGAATAGTAGGCACTCTGAAGCCCTACTGAGAATTTCAAAATTTGCTAATATTCCTGTCACAGTAACCCCACATGCCACCCTAAATTCATCCAAAGGAGTGCTCTCTGAGTGGGACTTATTAAATGTTACTGAAGAGGAATTAGTCCAAGAGCTACAAGATCAAAAAGTTATACAGGCAAAGCGAATTAAAATCAAGAAAGATGGCGAACTGGTTCCGACACGCAGTGTTATACTGACGTTTTCAACACCAATCCTTCCAGCTACAGTTAAGGCTGGATATCTGAACTGCCATATCCGACCTTATATCCCTAATCCGCTCAGGTGCTTCAAGTGCCAAAAATTTGGCCATGCTCAAACAGTGTGTAGAGGGGTTTCAGTGTGCCCCAACTGTGGATCCAAGGAACACACTCAGACAGACTGCCCAGCACAAACACCAGTATGTCCAAACTGCAACGGTAGCCATCCAGCTTACTCAAAAGTTTGTGAAACCTGGAAAACAGGAAAGAAGATACAGAAATACAAAATAGAAAACAAAGTGACTTATCAAGAAGCAAGGAAACAAGTTTTGCTCACAGTACCGAAACTCACATATGCAGCTGCAACACAAAAATACAAATCAGAAGGAACACAAACTGAAGTGTCCATACCACCAGCTACATCCATTTCCGGCTGGGCTCGGACTGTTCTAGCGAATCCGCAGGAGTCCCCTAAAGAAAAAGTAAAAGAACAAGCAAATAATACCCCAGTAACCGTACCACCAACTATTGCTCCATTACGTTCAGATACTGAAAGTCTAAGAAATCTTAAACAGCAAAATACTTTAACCGCAGATATGGAAACCGATAACACCACCAACAATGATGAAACAGTCTTAGAAATACATGCTGAGGAAGACATGGATACTGCACGACCCACTTTCCCGAGAAAAGATAAAATAAAACTGGAACGCCATAAACAGATTGGTTCTAAAAAACAGTCAGAAATAATTTCTACTTCAAAAACTAAATAATGGAACAGTTGATTCAATGGAATTGTAGAGGCCTCCGTAACAACATAGATGACATTCACGACTTGATAAATCAGCATCATCCAGTAGGCATCTGTCTACAAGAAACGAATCTCTCTCCACAAGTGACACTTTCAGTTAAAAACTATACCTTGTTCAGGCAAGACAGGATCTCTGCCCATGGATCACATGGTGGTGTAGCTATATTGATTGACAGTAAAATCCCATCCAGACGTATTCCTGTCCAAAGCACTTTAGAAGTAGTTGCAGTACGCCTCGCTCTTGGCACAACGCTTACTCTCGTATCTATATATATCTCACCAAATCAGAACTGCCCGATAACTGAACTAGATGATCTTATCTTACAACTACCTTCTCCTTTCTGCATATTGGGTGATTTTAATGCGCATCACCAGTTATGGGGATCTTTACATACAGACAACCGGGGACGCACGATAGAGGCTTTTCTTTTAAAGCATAATATCACACTGCTGAACACAGGCTCCGACACCTATGTCCATTTTCCAACAGGCTCAACTTCTGCTATAGATCTGTCCTTATGCTCACCAATGTTATTTCCAGATTTCGATTGGAGAGTTTCAGAAAATCCATTAAACAGTGATCATTTTCCTATAATCTGTAAGCTCTGCACAAGAAGAAACTTACCAGTAAGTAGTCGAACCAAGTGGAAATTCTCAAAAGCTGACTGGAATAAATATGCATCAAGCGTCACACTAGATGATGATATTATCCATCATCACTCCATAGATGACGCCGTTAAACACATCACAGAAGAAATGCTGGCGGCAGCTGCTATAGCCATTCCTAAAACTTCAATTAAAGGATTCAAACACAAAAATTACTGGTGGAATTCGGCGTGTAACACTGCTAAGGCGGAAAAGAACAAGGCATGGAATCAGTTCCGAAAAAATCCAACCACTGCCAATCTGATTACCTTCAAGAAACTTAAAGCCCAGGCCCGATACATCCGGCGAAAAGCTAAAAAAGAGTCTTGGATTCGTTTTGCCTCATCTGTCACTAAAGACTCAAGTGCAGGACTGATCTGGCGGAAAATAAGATGCCTTACCGGAAAGTCTCCATCAATTCTCTCCTCTATCATTGTCTATAAAGGACAAGAGGTAACCCTTCCCGAGAATATTGCAAACATCCTCGCGGAATCCTTTGCTCACCATTCTGCATCAACCTCATATGATCCAACTTTCTTAAAAAGCAAATCAGTAGCTGAAAAATATAAAATAAATTTCAGAACGAAGTCAGCCCTCTCTTATAATGAACCACTTACCATATATGAATTAGAAGAATCTCTAAAAAAAATCTGTCAATAGTGCATCTGGTCCAGACGGCATATTCTACTTAATGATAAAAAATCTAAATGAGAAATCTCGTTACTCTCTCCTAAAACTTTTCAACCGGATATTTGTCACAAATTACTTTCCCCTATCTTGGCGCCATTCTGTAGTCCTACCCATTCCAAAACCAGGAAAAGACCAATCAGACCCACATAATTATAGACCAATCTCACTTACTAGCTGCTTAGGTAAGACCCTGGAAAAAATGGTACATCGTCGCCTCACCTGGTATCTGGAAACTCAAACTACGGTGAACAACGATCAGTTTGGATTTCGTAAAAACAGATCTACCTTAGACCTCATGATAAAGGCTGAGGCAAATGTGCGAAATACATTCATAAAAAACGAACATTTAGTTATGGTGAGCTTAGATATAGCGAAAGCCTTTGAAACTACGTGGCGTCATGGCATCCTTTGTGACCTGCATGCCCTAGGATTAAAAGGACATTTACCAGCATTCATTCAGAGCTTTCTTGAATATCGAACTCTCCAGGTCTGTTATCGAGGTACACTCTCCAAAATCTACATACAGGAAGAAGGAGTCCCACAAGGGTCAGTCCTTAGTGCCACACTCTTCGCAGTTAGAATACACACTCTAACAACAACCATACCGAATTCAGTAGAAACTTATCTTTATGCCGATGACCTCACTATATCCAGTCACTCACAAAATATGTACTCTATCGAAAGGAAACTCCAAATATCAATAAATAAAATACAAACGTGGATGTCACAAAATGGTTACAGACTGTCACCAGAGAAAACTGTCGCTATACACTTCTGCAAGAAACGAAAACTGCACCCTGATCCTGAATTGCGCCTGGGAAACCATGCTATTCCAGTTAATGATAATATTAGATTTTTAGGATTAATATTAGATAAAAAATTAAACTTCCTGAAACACATACAGCATGTACGAACTATTTGTTTGAAGAAAATGAATATTCTTAGAGTGCTTTCTGCGATGTCATGGGGAGCTGACCGACTCTCCCTCCTTCACCTGTATAAAACTATAATCCGATCCAGACTAGACTATGGCGCACCCGTATATGGTTCAGCTAGAAAATCAGCTTTACAGTCCCTAAATACCATTCAACATAATGCACTTAGAATAGCCCTAGGTGCCTTCCGAACGTCGCCAGTCCAGAGTCTTTATATTGATGCACATGAACCTCCATTATCGTTTCGGAGACAGATGCTGCTGCTTACGTACGCTGCCAAACTTCGGAGTATGCCCTCACATCCCATCTGGCCTTACATGTTTGCTCCGTCTTTCCAAAATTTATACAGAAATAAACCAAATGAAAATAAACCTGCTGGAATCAGATTGAAAGATGTTGTACAGAATTGGAGTGTCCCACTCGACAATATCCACCCAGACACGGAAGACATTGAGCCTCCATGGTCCAATTTTACACCTTTAATCGATGAATACTTTCAAAAGTGGGGAAAACAGGCGTTGGACAATCACAATATACAGCAGCTACATTCAACTCATGCATCAGCAAACACTCACTGTTTTCAAATTTATACTGATGGATCAAAATCTGATAAAGATGTAGGTGCTGCAGTAGTTCTTCCAACTTGTGCAATCTCCGAAAAACTTTTCCCAAGTTGTAGTATTTACACCGCTGAACTCCATGCAATAAAAATGGCTATCAAACACGTCAACAACAGGTCTAATGAAGAAATTATAATCTATACCGATTCCTTGAGTGCAGTAACGTCTTTACAACATAAATTTCCGAAATCTCATCCTATTCTGAAAGAAATCAGAGCTCAGCTAATTAATCTCGCAAAACATAACACAGAGGTAAGGTTCTGCTGGATTCCTGGGCATGCTGGAATCCAGGGAAATGAGAAAGCAGATCAAGCAGCAAAAAACCCAGTCAACCCCGTATCTTCACTTGCCTCGATTCCTTATATGGACTGTAAACTTATCATAAAACAGTTATGTATTGACCAATGGACATCAGTATGGCAGCAGCAAACCCACAATAAACTTTTCCAAATCAAGAAAAAGCCACAATACTGGAAATCTAGTTCACGACTAAACAGAAGAGAAGAGGTTGTCCTTGCAAGGACACGCATCGGGCATACCTATCTCACCCACCTCCATCTGTTGACAGGGGATGAACCTCCTCACTGTCGCCATTGTTCCGCCCTACTTACAGTGAAACACATTCTCCTCGAGTGTCCTTACAATCATGCGGCCCGATTAACAAATTTTAAATCGGTTTTAACCCAAAACAATTCATTAGAGATGAACCATATTCTCAGTGATGACGCAAATCTATCCGATTTATTTAGTTTTTTAAAACAAATTCATTTATTTGAACTTGTGTGACGTACGACTGAAAAAAAAAAAAAAAAAAAAAAAAAAAAAAAAAATTTTTGCACAATTACTGTGACAGGCACAATTTGGCCTTAGTTGCCCTTGTGCCAATAAACTTACATTTAAACAACAACAAACAACAACAACCATCTCTGTCTCTTCGACGTAAGCAGTTGTCCTTACAGTACGCCTTCAAATTAAAATCCCTGCCCGATCATCCCACGTGGCCATCCGTTTTTGAGTCGCGCTGGGAAAACATCTACAACACCCGTCGGACTGCCAACGAACCTTTTGGTATTCGCATTCAAGGGCTGCTGAATGAGCTAAACTTGACGGTAGACAACGTTGCCCAGTCACGAAGGCAATTCGTTCCACCCTGGCATGCTTATTTTCCAACTTGCGACTTCTCCCTTAAGATCTGGGAGAAGGCTACTACACCGCCATCTGTCTACCAGCAACTCTTTGCATCACATAGACAGCAGTATTCTGACTTTTTGCCAGTCTACACAGGTGGCTCAAAGTTTGAATGTTATGTGGGATCTGCTTTTGTGTTCCCTCACAAAACATTATCCTATAAGATCCCACAAGAAACTAGCATTTATACTAAAGAGTTGCATGCAATACGAACAGCCCTAGATCACATTAAAAATCGCGACTACCAGAGGTATATGATTTATTGCGATTCATCGAGCGTGTTACAGTCTCTGGTATCGGTGAGTTTTAACCCTCATCCGATCCTGTCCAGGATCCGGCAGATTCTTTTTTCTCTCGTGAAATTAGAATTCGATATTAACTTTTGCTGGATCCCAAGCCACATTGGGATCCGGGGAAATGAATCGGCTGATGCCGCTGCCAAATCAACCATTTCCCTGGATAATCAATGCCTGTCAGTCCCCTATACAGACTACAGGCAAATAATACGTTCTAAATTACTTTCCCAATGGCAAGATTCTTGGCACGGACAGGCCACAAATAAATTACATCACATTAAGCCTGTAATTATGCAATGGCAGTCCAGTCTACGCAGGGTCCGAAGAGAGGAAGTTGTTCTTGCTCGGCTCCGCATAGGTCATAGTCATCTTACCCATTCCTACTTGCTGAGGGCGGATGACCCACCTATGTGCGAGATGTGTAACATTATTTTAACCGTCCGTCATATTTTAATAGAATGTCCTGTTTTTATAGATGCACGACGCTTGTGTTTTACCGATTTTAATAATTTTATTGAGCCATTTACACTCAGTCAGATTATAGGTGACAGAGACAATATATCCGACGTCGGCCCCGAGTGCCAAGCGAGTGATCATAGCGATATACGAAGCGATTTGAAAGAGTCTTTTTTCCAAGCGACTGATTAGAGTTTGTTAAAACCTTTTCTTTTATGAAGTTATTTATTTTGGCTCTTCCTAAATAAAGAAGTAAGCTTCCTGCCAAGAAAGGAAAGACACCTTTCTATTATATATATAATTAACTTCTGTAACGCACTAACCACTTTTCGCTTGGTCACTGGTGGCACCGCTCTTGCCTCCACGTGGCGGGGCCGGTAACCTGGGAGAAGAAAGTCCCTCTCCCGGGCTAAAAGGAGCAAACATGGAATTTGATAATTTTCCTCCAATTGAGCGTCGACGCTCATCAGGTCCAAAAGTCAATGACACAGACCATGACACATCACAGTCGAAAAGTCTGCGAACTGACCAAGAGCAACAGGAATTCCCATCTTTCCTAATCTTCCACTCCTTGTCAAGCATATGCATGAATACGCTTTCCCCATTTCTGATACAGAAATGCTTGGAAAGCTCATCAGGTTCGCCTAAAGTGGTGAAAAGGCTTAGATGCGCAGATTTGCTAATAGAAAGTGCGAGTCGTAAGCAATCAGAGACTCTGCTGAACCTCTCAACCTTTGGTGGTATTCCAATGCAAATTACACCACATGCAACACTAAATACCTCCAGAGGGGTAATTTCTGAGTGGGATTTGATGAATGTCACAGATGAAGAACTGGTCCAAGAATTAAAAGAACAGAAAGTCTCACAAGCTAAGCGGATTATGATCAGAAAAGATAGTCAGCTTGTTCCCACACGGAACATCATCCTAACGTTTGGCACACCAAATTTACTATTGAATGTTAAAGCCGGCTATCTAAACTGCCGTGTAAGACCCTACATTCCTAATCCCATCAGGTGTTAGAAGTGCCAAAAGTTCGGGCACTCTCAGACAGTCTGTCGAAGGGATGCTCTGTGCCCAAACTGTGGTTCAAAATCTCACACACAAACGGAATGTGATGCTGAAACGTTGTCTGTTATTCAAGGACCTGTGAACTATGGGAAAACAGGAAAAAAGATACAAAAATACAGAGTAGAGCGGAAAGTGACTTACCAGGAAGCAAAGAAACAAATTATGCTTATTACACCTAAACACACCTACGCAGCAGCAACGAAGAAATATCAGTCAGCAGCCACTCAAACTGACGTGTCAGTTCGCCCCATCCATGTCTATTGCAGACTGGGCTAGAGAAATACTCTCAACCTCACAGCAATCTACTAAACAACAACATGCGACAGATCGTGCCAATAATACACCAATTACAGCACCATCAACTGCATCGCAGTCCTCCTCAGAAACCATAAAAACTAAGATAGTAGTTCCAATGCAGAAAACTCAGCCAAATTTAACAAATATGGATACAGATGAAAACACTAACCAGGATGAGACAATCTTAGATCTACACGCAGAAGATGACATGGACACCGGACGACCTATTTTCTCGAAAAAAGAAAGAATAAAATTGGAGAGACAGAAACAGACTGGACCTAAAATGCAGGCTGAACCAAACCCAACTACTAAAAACAAATAATGGACCACATCATACAGTGGAACTGTAGAGGCCTACGTAGCAACATTGATGATATCTATGACCTAATCCAAAAGTATAGTCCGGTAAGCATATGTTTACAAGAAACTAATCTACCACCACACGTAATCCCAAAAATCAAGAATTATACTATATATCAGCATAACAGAAATAACAATAACACTGTGCGTGGAGGTGTGGCCATTCTTGTAAACTCAAGCATTCCTACTAAACATATTCCACTGCAGACCCCCTTAGAAGCAGTAGTAGTACGTGTCTCCTTAGGAATCCCGCTAACAATAGTTTCAATCTACCTATCACCAAACAAAGTATATACAAATTTTTGTACTTATAATGATCTAGAAGAACTTCTGCTGCAGATCCCTCTCCCCTTTTGTTTATTGGGGGATTTTAATGCCCACCATCCACTCTGGGGCTCCCCGCATACAGACAGACGAGGAAAAATTCTGGAATCGCTACTTGACAAATGTAATCTAACACTGCTGAACACTGGTGCAGATACTTACATTCATTTTGCTACTAGAACAACTACAGCTATAGACTTAACAATCTGCTCTCCAACATTGTATCCTCTCATTCGCTGGTCAACAATGGATAATCCCCTAAACAGTGACCACTATCCGATAATTTGTGAAATCCAAACATCTAGAACACCTCAGGCAAATAATATGGGCCCCGGGTGCCAAGCGATTGTGACTGAGCGATTTCTCTGTGCTATTACTGCGATTTCTCAAAAGTGATTTATAGTTATTTTGAGTTCTTCACGTTAATAAATCTATTCATTTAAAAACAGCTCTTGTAACAAAAACACTTGTACAGAGCAAGAAAGGAAAGGCACCTTTCTTTATTTCTTCTAGTTTACTACTAACCACTTACTACTTTTCGCTTGGTCACACCAGGCACTGCTCCTGCCTCCCCGTGGCGGGGCCGGTAACCTTGGCAGAAAAGTTCATCTGCCAGGGGCTAAGAGGAGCCAACATGGAACAAAGTATGTTTCCAACTCTAGAGCCGTCGAGCTGTCGGCCAAACACAGAAATGAACCATGATTCGTCGCAAGCAAAGAGGTTGAAAACCAATCCCTCGGCGACAGACTTACCTGCATTCTTAATCATGCACTCGCTATCTGATCAGCCTCTCAGTAAGCTATCCCCTTTTTTAATCCAAAAACACCTGGAAAGTATTGCAGGGTCTCCCAAGACGGTTAAGAGACTGCAATCAGGGGACTTACTTATTGAAACCATAAATGGCAAACACTCTGAAAAATTACTTAAAAAGACAACTTTCGCTGGTATTCCAGTGAAAGTAACTCCACATGCAACCCTAAATACATCAAAGGGTGTAATATCTAGTTGGGACCTGATGAATGTGACGGAGGAAGAAATTAAAGAAGAGCTTCAGGAGCAAAATGTAATAGCTGTAAAAAGAATTATGATAAAAAAAGACAATATTCTCACACCTACCAGAAATATCATTCTTACATTCAACAGTCCAAACCTACCCACATCAATAAAAGCTGGATATCTACTTTGCCGCACTCGTCCTTTCATACCCAATCCGTTGAGATGTTATAAATGCCAGAAGTATGGCCACTCTCAAACAACGTGCAGAAGCAACCCAGTTTGTCCCAACTGTGGATCCTCCGATCACATTCAAAGTGATTGTTTGGTGAAAGAAATGATCTGTCCCAACTGCAAAGGCAACCATCCGGCCTACTCTAAGACATGTGAGAGGTGGAAAACAGAGAAAAAAATTGTGAAATATAAAGTTGAAAACAGAGTTAGTTATCAGGAGGCTAGAAAATTAATTGCACCGAGTATACCTAACCGTACCTATGCCAATATTACAAAAAAATATCAAACCATTGCCACACAAACCGATGTTACCGTACCTTCAAACACTTCCATCTCTGACTGGGCTCGGGCTGTTCTCTCTCAGCAACAGTCCAGTGCCGTTAAGCACTCAGACCAAGCAAATAATACGCCTCTCACAATACCAGCAAAAACTCAATCTCCGCCAGTGAATGCCACTACAAATAATAATAGTTCGTCTTCGAAAAAGATTATCCAAGACAAATCGATGGAGGCAGAGTATCCATCCAAACAGGAAGATCCAATTCTGGAAATATTTGCTGAAGAAGAGATGGACACTGGTCGCCCTTCCTTTCCGAAAAGAGAAAAACCAAAGCCAGAACGCCATAAGACAGCCACGTCAGGTACAGCTTCTTCCTCTAAATTCAAATAATGTCTAATATCTTGCAATGGAATTGCAGAGGCTTTCGTGGAAACATTGATGACATCCGTTATTTAATTAATCGCTACTCTCCAGTTGGTTTCTGCCTGCAAGAAACCTATTTAACTCCTCAAATTTCCATTTCCATCAAAAACTACTCGATCTATAGACGCGATCGGAACACATCCGATTCTGCTAGAGGTGGTGTAGCAATTTTAATTAGTACAAGGATTCCAGCTAAGCAAATTACTCTTCAAACCCAAATCGAAGCTGTCGCTGTGCGTCTGATTACCCAAACTGCATTAACTCTAGTCTCACTTTATCTCCCACCAAACCATGCTTACTCTTATAATGATCTTAAAGAACTTTTATTACAGCTACCCTCCCCTATCTGCCTGCTAGGGGACTTCAACGGCCACCACCCTTTATGGGGTTCATCTAAATTAGACAAACGCGGCCGACTGATTGAAACTTTACTGGAAAAAGAAAACCTCACTCTTCTTAACAGTGGCTCGCACACCCATATACAGTTACCCAATGGACAGACTTCTGCCATTGACCTATCGATTTGCTCCCCAATACTGTTTTCAGCTATGCAATGGTCCACCCTGGATGATCCCATGGGTAGTGATCACTTTCCAATTGTTTGTAATCTGTTGACTACCCAACCACAATTACAACATCCCTGCAGGATATGGAAATTCTCTAAAGCCAATTGGGCGAAATTTCAATCAGCAATCACTCTTGACAAAAAAACTATTCAACTACAGCCCATTGATGAAGTTACTGATTATATTACATCCCGCCTTTTAGTTGCAACTAAGTACTCAACTCCGTTATCAAATCCCCCGTCCCGACGGCATTTCAACTACTGGTGGAACGAAGAGTGCACAAGGGCAAAGAAGGAAAAAAATAAAGCATTTAATTTATTCCGTCGATCTCCAACCACAGCTAATCTAATTAGCTACAAGAAACTAAGGGCAAAAGCGCGTTACATTCAAAAGCAGGCCAAGAAAGATTCTTGGACTAGGTTCGCATCAACTATCAATAGGAACACTGACTCCAGACTAATATGGAAAAAAATTAGGCAGCTTTCTGGGAAGTTTCCAACTGTTCCTTCCCCAATTCTCTCCTGCAATGGGCAAGAACTCTCTGCTCCTATAGATATAGCCAATGCCTTGGGCAAAACTTTTGCTGAAATATCGGCTGCATCAAACTACACTCCAAAATTCCAGAAAATTAAGACTGCCAAAGAACAGAGACCTATCAACTTTCGAACCTCACTGTCACTTCCATATAATCAGCCTCTGCAATATTGTGAACTTTTACAGGCCATCAGAACAACGCGAAACAGTGCCTCTGGGCCAGATGGCATATATTATGTCATGCTGCAGCATCTCGATGAGAAAAACTTACAAATGATTCTAATCTTTTTTAACCGGATCTTCCTGGAAAATATTTATCCAACCTCTTGGCACCACGCTACAGTTTTGGCGTTTTTGAAACCTGGAAAAGATCCCGCCAGTTCTAATAGTTACAGACCAATATCTCTGTCAAGTTGCCTTGGTAAAATTCTTGAAAAAATGATCCATAGTCGACTCACTTGGATCATTGAAACTCAACATCTACTGAGTAATTGTCAACATGGCTTTCGTAAAAACAGGTCATCCCTAGATCTGATGATCAAGGCGGAATCTGAAATTCGCAATGCCTTTGTGAAAAACGAACACCTTGTCATGGTCTCCATTGATATAGAGAAGGCATTTGATACTACCTGGCGGTATGGCATTCTCAGTGACCTATATAATCTTGGTCTACGAGGCAACCTACCCATATTTATTAGGAACTTCCTCAAGAGCCGATCTTTCCAGGTGAGATATCAAAATTCCCTTTCTGCTACATTCTCGCAAGAAGAAGGAGTACCACAAGGATCAGTTTTGAGTGCAACCTTGTTTGCCCTTAAAATTGATTCCATTACAAAAGTACTCCCAAATACTGTAGAGGCTTACCTTTACGCTGACGATCTCGCTATTTCTTGCCATTCTCAGAACATGAGATCTGTCGAAAGGCAATTGCAGATGTCCCTCAATAAAGTTCAAAAGTGGGCTGAGCTCAATGGATATCGTCTTTCCCCAGAGAAAACAGTTGCGATCCACTTTTGCTGTCAACGCAAATTGCATGCAGATCCTGAACTTCGGATTTCAAATTCTACCATTCCGATTGCCAGCAATATGAAATTCTTGGGACTAATCCTGGACAGTAAGCTCAACTTCTTAGATCATGTTAAATTAATACGTACTGCCTGTCTCAAAAAGATCAACATGCTAAGAGCTTTATCTGCCCTCTCTTGGGGAGCAGATCGTACAACATTGCTGCTCTTATATAGAGCACTGATTAGATCCCGTTTAGACTATGGTGCTCCAGTTTATGATTCTGCCCGAAGGAGTGTGCTACGCTGGCTGGATCCTATTCAACATAATGCATTGCGGATTGCAACTGGTGCATACAGGACATCTCCAACTCAGAGTCTATACATTGAAGCTAATGAGCCCCCTTTGCATCTTCGTAGAAAAATGTTACTACTTAAATATGCAGCCAAAATACAGACTTGCCCTTTGCATCCTATTCAGCCATACCTTTTTAATCAACCACTAGTTAATCTCTATAGAAATAAACCAAGTAAAATCCAACCGGCTGGCCTACGGCTCCTTGAAATATCGCAGAACTGGAATGTTCCTCTCCACAATATGCAACAGATAAAGAATTACTCTCATCCACCATGGACCACCTTTCCTCAACTGACCTCTGATACCTATTTTCTTCAATGGGGAAAGAATTGCCTGCCGGCAGTGACTGTGCAACAACTCCATGCTAGCCATCTTCAAACTTATGCCGACTTCTTACCGATATATACGGATGGTTCCAAATCTCTGTCAACTGTTGGAGCAGCAGCAGTGTTTCCCTCTGCTATCATATCAGCTTCTCTTCCACCTGAGTATAGCAACTTTTCAGCAGAACTGTATGCAATACAGTTAGCTCTAGAAAATTTGAATTTACATCCATCTGCAAAATATATAGTTTATACTGACTCTCTCAGCTCAATCAAAGCAATGCAGAATACTTCTCAAAAGAATCACCATATTGTAATGAAAATCAGGAGTTTGTTATTGCAGATTTATGATCGTCAACAACTAGTGAAGTTTTGCTGGATTCCAGCACATTCAGGCATAAAAGGGAATGAAGTGGCTGATACATCCGCCAAAAGTCCAAGTTCAGACCTAACGTCTGTCCCTATTCCAGCGCCCGATTATAATATCTTAATTCAAGCAGCATGCCATGCACAGTGGACAGAATTATGGCATAACCAAACGAATAACAAGCTTTTCCAGCTGAAACAAAACCCAAAGTTCTGGCATTCCAGCAATCAGACAGTGCGGCGGGAAGAAGTGGTACTCACACGAATGAGAATAGGACACACCCATCTGACTCACCTCCATCTACTAATGGGCGATGATCCTCCTCAGTGTCCATACTGCTTAGAACATCTAACAGTCAAACACATTCTGATTGACTGTCCGCAGTATCAACAACATCGAGCTGCAATACTTCAAAATCTGGCTAATCGTTCAGAAAGATTGACATTACATCATATCATTGGAGAGGACGCAAATGTTAACAAACTTTTCTGCTTTTTAAAACAAATTGGAGTGTATCATCTTTTATAAATAGGCTACAGAACTGAAACTAATTTAAACTGGATTATTTTTTTAATATTCCTACGAATAGGCGCACTATAGCCATAGCAGCTAATGCGCCAATAAACATCCATACCACACACACACACACGCAAATAATATGCACTTAAAATGGAAATTTTGCAAGGCAGATTGGAAGTTGTTTGCTTCTAATATCTCATTCGATAGCAACAAAACTATCAGACATCAATCCATCGATGATGCTACACAACACATCACAACTGAGATCCTAAATGCCGCAACCAAGGCTATACCCAAAATCCGTACTGGTTCCTCTAAACATGTAAATTTGTGGTGAAGTGATGCGTGCCAGCATGCCAAAAAAGAGAAAAATCGGGCATGGAACCTTCGAAAACACCCAAAAACCGAGAACCTTATAAATTTCAAAAAACTTAAAGCAAGAGCACGATTTGTAAGGAAAAAGGCTAAAGAAGATTCTTGGATCCAGTTTGCCTCTACTATAACGAAAGATACCAAAAGCAGAATAATCTGGAATAAAATAAAAAAACTGAATGGAAGATTCTTACCAACGCCCCATACAATACTGAGATGGAACGGACAAGACTTATCTTCACCAATTGAAATAGCCAATGCTCTTGCAGAAAATTTTGCCAAAATATCAGATATTGCTGCTTATGGATCATCTTTTCAGCAACATAAAAGAAGGGCTGAGAAATGCAAAGTAAACTTCAGCACAAAACTAACACATCCATATAATCAGTCGTTTACGCTTTTGGAACTACAGAACGCTCTAAAAAAAATCAACAAATGGGGCATCAGGTCCTGATGGGATTTATTACCTCATGCTGCAACATCTAGACCAAAAGGCATTAAATTCCCTATTGCTGTTTCTGAATCGGCTCTTCTCCGAAAGCCACTATCCACGCTCATGGTGTCATTCAACAATGCTAGCGTTTCCTAAAGCTGGAAAAGATCAGACGAATCCATGCAACTATAGACCAATATCCCTTACCAGCTGCTTGGGCAAGACATTAGAAAAGATGATACACAATAGACTTGTATGGTACATAGAATCCCACTCAGTCATTAACTGTAATCAATACGGCTTCCGCAAAAACCGATCCACATTAGACTTGATGGTGAAAGCCGAGTGTAACATACGAAACGCCTTTATCCGAAAAGAACATTTTGTCATACGAAACGCCTTTATCCGAAAAGAACATTTTGTCATGGTGTGCCTAGATATTGAAAAAGCATTTGACACCACCTAGCGCTATGGCATTCTACAAGACCTCTATGCCATAGGACTCAGAGGTAGACTCCCAATGATCATAGAGAGTTATCTTAAAAATAGAACTTTTCAAGTGAGAGACCGTAATGCTCTTTCACAATCTTTTGTCCAAAGAGAAGGTGTACCACAGGGATCGGTACTCAGTGCTACACTCTTTGCTCTTAGGATAAACAATTTAGTGCCTAACATTTTGGGTAATGTAGACATCTATCTGTATGCTGATGATCTTGCAATATCCTGCCATTCACAGAATATGCGTTCCATTGAACGACAACTGAAACTTTCCATAAACAAAATAGTGTCATGGACTTCACATAATGGTTATCGTCTCTCCGCAACCAAACCTGTAGCCATTCGCTTTGTAAAAAACGTCAGTTACATCCAGAACCCGAATTGTCATTCGGAAAAAACCGATACCAATCACTAGCAATATCCGATTCTTGGGTATGACATTTGACACCAAACTGACATTCCAGAAGCATATACTACAAACACGAACTATCTGTATGAAAAATCTGAATATACTTAAAGTTATTTCATCCATAACATGGGGAGCTGATCGCTATACTCTGCTCCATCTATACCGAGCTTTAATAAGATCGCGATTAGGTTACGGCGCTCCAGTTTATGATTCCGCTCGGAAAACTCTGTTGGCCTTTCTTGACACAGTACAACATAGTGCGCTCAGGATTGCTCTTGGGGCATTCAGGACTTCGCCAATCCAAAGCTTATATATAGAAGCCAATGAACCTCCACTCCACCTTCGAAGAAAGATGCTGCTCCTCAACTATGCAGTTAAAATAAATTTAGTTTTCCATATCATCCTATCTGGTCACACCTCTATGATCCCCAATGGGTAAACCTTTTTAGAAATAAACCTCATGAAAACAAACCAACAGGAATCCGCCTACAAGAACTAATTCGGCAGTGGAATATACATTTGACCAATATTCATCAAGAAAGAGAAATCGTGCAACCTCCATGGAAAGCATGCATACCTTCATGCGATTATTACTTTCAACGTTGGGGGAAACATTCCCTGAACAATGAAACTTTTCAAAAAATACATGAAGCCCACTCCTTGGCAAATGCACAAACTCTGCAAATTTATACTGACGGCTCCAAAAATGGCACAGCTGTGGTTCTACCAACATCAGTCTCTGTATCGTTGCCTCAGGAATGCAGTGTTTTCACTGCAGAACTCTATGCCATTAAGATGGGTTTGAATTTCATTGCTACTAACTCCACACCAAAGACTATAATATATACAGTCTCTGAGTGCAGTGACAGCGCTCCATGGCAATTCTCGCTCTCCACATCCATTGATAAATCTAATAAGAACTCAAATACTGGATCTTCATAAAAATAAGCAGAGTGTTACTTTTTGTTGGATCCCAGGGCACACTGGAATACCAGGAAATGAGCATGCAGATAAAGCAGCAAGAAATCCCACTAACAATATCCAGATTCCTTTCACAGACTATAAATTAATCATTCACCGAATATGCAATGAAAAATGGAGAGAAATTTGGCATAATCAGTTAAATAACAAAGTTACGAAATATAAAACAAAATCCGCAGGTATGGAAATCTAGTTTCCGCTCAAACAGGCGCGAAGAGGTTGTACTTGGACATACCCACCTTACGCATCTCTATTTATTGCAAGGAAATAACCCCCCACTATGCTTGCATTGTGATTCACCACTAACTATAAAACATTCTTATAGAGTGCGATCATTATCACTCTATCAGATTCACACCATTTAGATCCCTCCGTAACTTGAACGAATCTCTTGAACTAAGACATATACTTGGAGACAACTCTAATCTATCTGAATTTTTTCACTTTCTGAAACAGATTAGTATATATATGCTCTTATAAACTCGCTTTACTGATCTGTACAGTGTCTCTCCACAGAATTAGGTGCAATTTGGTCATAGTAGCCATTACGCCAAAAAACAACAACAATGTCCGATGTCTTTAACATTTTACAATCTTATAATTTTTATGCTTTTAATTTGTACCTTTTTTACATAAAAATTAACTGCTTGACGTGGTAGACTTGGCTACCAAAATGTTTAGTAGAATTTTAAATTTGACTTGGCGCATTATGGCCATAGTTGCTAATGCGCCATAAAAAATCAAATCAAACCTAATCGAGACGATGACATAGAAAACACCTCTGAAAAAAGAGCCAGGACTGAGGATACACCACCATCATCAGAGACACCGCTTTTCCTCATTCTCCATTCCACCGGAGAGCAGTCAATTGGGAAGATGTCACCCTTCATCCAGAGAGGATTAGAAGGTTTGGCAGGTTCACCAAAATCCATAAAACGACTGCGTTCTGGCGATCTTTCACTCGATGCTTCAAGCACAAAGCAAGCAGAAAGAATGTTAAACGCGACATCCATAGGGGGAATACCGATCAATGTAACACCCCACAAAACTTTGAACTCTTCACGAGGTGTCATTTCAGAGTGGGACCTTCTTCATGTCTCTGAAGAAGAGATCTGTTCTGAACTAAAAGACCAAGGAGTGACAGCTGTCAAGGGAATATCGATACGAAAGGATGGGAATCTCGTCCCTACCCGAGTTCTTATCCTAACATTTAATCCCCCACTGCCTCCACGTTCCATCAAGGCAGGCTATCTAAACTGCCCAGTGAGGATTTATATCCCAAACCGCCCTGCGGTGTTTTAGATGCCAAAAATACGGCCACTCACAAACATATTGTCGTGGTAACCCTGCCTGTGTTAAGGACCACGAGAGCAAGGAATGTTCAGCTCCAAAACCGATCTGTGTCAATTGCCAAGAAGAGCACCCCGCTTACTCTAGAGCATGCCAGCGGTGGAAGGATGAAAAATAAATCCAAAAACTGAAAACAGAGCTGAATATCTCCTACCCAGAGGGCGAGAAAACGTACCCAACCAATAAATAGCGGGAAACCTTCATATGCCCAGAAGGTTTCTGCTAAGTGCACTATCGGTACGCAAACTTAGATGACTTACCACCAAGAGAGTCATTCACTCCGATTGCACGCTATTTATTGAGTTCACAAAAGCCCACCAAAACAAAAAACAGCCAGTGCCACTCCTATATCCGTACCTCCTAGTGCTCCACGACTACCAAAACTAAGTAAGACTGATCAGTCTGACTGGACTGCCTTCCAACATCAGGCAAGTTTTGACTTCAGTACCGTCAGTCAGGAGCCTGTCAATGATGCAGTAACGTGTATTACAGAAAATATCGTCCAAGCAGATGCCAATACCATACCGAAAACATCTGCCCGGTTGCCACCTTTTCCCAAGCCATGGTGGATTTCACAATGCACAGCAGCAAAGAAGGCTCTAAACAAAGCGTGGGGGATATTCCGCCGATATCCTACCACTGTTAATCTAATAGCCTTCAAGCGTGCACGAACCAGAGCACGTTACATTCGCCATCAGAGTCAAAGGGAATCATGGATCCGTTTTACATCATCTATTAACCAGTCTACCAAATGTAAGGTAGTCTGGGATAAAATCAGAAAAATGAAGGTAAAATATACATCCCACCCTTCATCGATCCTAGACTATAATGGATGTACTATTGTAGAGCCCACTGCAATAGCCAATGCCCTTGGGGAAACATTTTCAAACATCTCTGTGACGTCATCCTATTCCCCAGAGTTTCTGGTCCTGAAACATGAAAGAGAAAAAGAGGCACTAAATTTCACACAGAAAGGCTTTTTTCCCTACAACCTGCCTTTCACTCTGCAGGAACTAAAGAGCTCTCTATCATTCCAAGGCAAGTGCTGTTGGACCAGATGGCATCCATTATGAAATGCTTAAACATCTGTCACCTGCATCTATGGATCGCCTGCTTGTTCTGTATAACAGAATCTATATAAAACAGCAATTTCCGGATTCCTGGCGCATGGCATTTGTGCTTGCATTTGCGAAGCCAGGAAAGGATCCTAAACTCCCTACTAATTACCGTCCTATAGCTCTGACTAGCTGCCTGTGCAAAATCCTGGAGAGAATGGTTAATTTTCCATTATTGTGATATTTAGAATCGAATGACCTTCTCTCCAGCATCCAGTGCGGCTTCCGAAAAAACAGATCAACTCTTGATCATTTAATTAGACTGGAAACATCCATCCGGGATGCTTTCCTAAAACGCGAACACTTGGTGTCAGTGTTCTTTGACATGGAGAAGACGTATGAAACAACTTGGAGATTTGGCATCTTAAAAGATTTACACAGCCTTGGTCTTAGAGGGCAACTCTCCAATTTTATAAAAAAACTTTTTAGCCAATCGATTTTTCCAAGTTCGTGTGAGATCCTCACTGTCTCGTCCCTTCTGCCAAGAGGAGGAAGTATCACAAGGATCAGTTTTAAGTGTCACGCTTTTTGCCATCAAAATAAATTCCATCACAGAACAACTTCCTCCAACCGTAAACAGTGCCCTCTATGTTGATGACTTTAGCATATTTTGTCAGTCATGCAACATTAGGGTTATTGAAAGACAACTGCAACAAGCATCAATCGCCTTAATTCCTGGGCACTTGCAAATGGCTTCAGGTTCTGGCCGGAGAAGACCCTTTGCGTACACTTTTGTCGCGAGCGTAATCTTCATCCTGAACCTGAATTAAAGCTCCGACAAAATGCTATTCAGACACAAAATTCTTGGGATTGTGTTTGATAAAAAGTTAACCTTTCTCGAACATATTCGTCAACTTCGTACAAAATGCACGAGGGGACTAAATATTCTTCGCTCTCTCTCCTCCACGCGTTGTGGAGCAGACAGGTGCACCCTACTACGTATTTACTGTGCACTTGTACGATCCAAATTAGACTACGGGCCCAGGTATACTCATCAGCTAGAGATAGTGTCCTTCGATGGCTGGACCCTGTCCACCATCAGGCTATCCGTATCGCTAATGGGGCTTTTCGAACATCTCCTGTCCAGAGCTTATACGTCGAAGCAAACGAACCATCGTTATCCCTTCGACGTAAGCAGTTGCCTTTAAACTATGCTTTAAAGTTTAAATCCCTGCCAGACCATCCTACGTAGACATCCGTTTTTGAGCCAAGTTGGGAAAACTTGTACAATACCCGTCAGACTGCCAACCGACCTTTTGGTATTCGTGTCCAAGCTAATCAGAGAGTTTAACATCATGGTAGACAAGGTTACACTAACACCAAAAGAAACTCTTCCACCCTGGAATGCTCATACCCCATCGTGCGACTTTTCCCTTAATAAATGGGTAAAGTCTGAGACCTCATCATCTGTCTACCAGCAGCTCTATTCTGCACACCGAGCTGAGTACTCAGACTTCCTGCCCATTGACACAGACTGCTCGAAGTCTGAATCATGCGTTGGACCTGTTGTTGTGTTTCTGGACACTATAATATCTCAACAGATTCTTTCTGAATCCAGCATATACACTGCAGAGATGTATGCTATAGAGCTAGCCTTGGATCACATTCGAACTTGTCAATTCCAAAGGTCAATAATATATTCTGACTCTTTGAGTGTATTACAGGCTTTATTATCTCTGAGACACAACTCTCATCCAGTTCTGTCGGGTTCAGCAGAAGATACATTCTCTTCATGAATACAAGTTTGATATTCGCTTCTGCTGGATTCCTAGCCACATTGGGATAAAGGGAAATGATTTGGCTGACACTGCAGCCAAATCAGCAACACCCACTAATAATCGTTGCCTGTCAGTCCCCTATACACACTACAGGCAAATAATACGCAACAAGAAGTATTCCCAATGGCAAGAAGTATGGCACAGTCAGAGAACAAATAAGTTATACCAAATAAAGCCTGTAATAGAAACATGGCAGTCTAGTCTGCACAGGAATCGGAGCGAGGAAGTTGTTCTTGCTCGACTCCGCATAGGACACAGTCATCTGACACATTCTTCTCTGCTGAGGGCGGATGACCCTCCAATGTGCGAGTCTTGCAACACCGTTTTAACTTTAAAGCATATTTTAATAGATTGCGTTCATTTTACCCATGTTCGCAATATAAATTTTACCGCTTTTACTCATCCGACTCCCCTCGACGTGGGCACCTGTACGTGGTGAGGGGACCTCCCAGTGATGCTGCTGGATTTCCAGATTAGCATCACTGGGATCTAACGCCCATACCTTGGTTCCAGGGTTACATCTTTGGAATCCGGCGTGTGCAGCCGTGCGCCGCGACCCGTGGAAGCGGAAAGGGGGATCCTGGTGGTTGAGGGGCCCAGCCTTAATACACCACTTTGGCCCCTGCTTCGACAAGACGGGCGGTCCCGGACCGGCTCGACTGGGATCAATCGGCGGGTGGTTCTATACTGCTAGGGTCAACTGCGTTCCAATAAGTCTCCCTCCCTTTGGTCCTGGGACGGGATAAAGACTTATTGGTAACGTGGGTATGGTGTTCTAAGCGAACTCGGCGTCCCATTCGTGTACGCAGTACCTGCTAGTTCACGAGTGGGCGCCCCCTCGTAGGGCTCCGTGGTGGGTGAGGTACTTAGGCATCAGACATTTTTTCTTTACTCCTATGAGTAATTTAAATTCTTCTTCTGGGGCCCCAACAAGGCCCCTACCTAATCGATCGTTAGATGAGAGCGAAAGTAATTCAGCTAAAAGAGCCAGAACTGAGGAGAAAACAACATCTGTGACACCTCTCTTCCTCATTCTCCATTCCACCGGAGAGCAGTCACTTGGGAAAATGTCACCCTTCTTCATCCAGAAAGGATTAGAAGGGATGGCAGGTTCACCCAAATCCGTAAAACGGCTGCGTTCTGGAGATATTCTAATAGAAGCATCAAATGTTAATCAAGCTGAAAAGTTTTTGAAAGCCACATCTATAGGGGGAATACCCATCATCACAACCCCTCACAAAACTTTGAACTCTTCAAGAGGTGTGATATCAGAGTGGGATCTTCTTCACGTTTCTGAAGAAGAGATCTGCTCTGAATTAAAAGAACAAGGAGTAACAGCTGTCAAGCGAATATCCATGCGTAAGGATGGGAATCTTGTCCCTACCCGAGTTCTCATCCTAACATTCAACATCCCAAGGCCTCCAAGTTCCATCAAGGCAGGGTACTTAAACTGCCCAGTGAGGATTTACGTTCCAAACCCACTGAGGTGTTTTAAATGTCAAAAGTACGGCCACTCACAAACAGCTTGTCGTGGTAACCCTGCCTGTGCTCGATGTGGTGCTAAAGATCACGAGAGCAAGGAATGTATAGCTCCTAAGCCTAACTGTATTAACTGCCAAGGAGAGCACCCTGCATACTCTCGAGCATGCCAGCGGTGGAAGGACGAAAAGGAAATACAAAAGTTAAAAACGGAGCTTAACATCTCCTACCCAGAGGCTAGAAAACGCATACAACCAATAAATAGCGGGAAGCCTTCATATGCTCAGAAGGTTTCTGCGAAGTGCACTATCGGTACACAAACAGATATGACTATACCACCAAGAGAGTCATTCACGCCGATTGCACGCTATTTATTGAGTTCACAAAAACCCACCACAAAAACACAATCAGCTGCTACTCCAATATCCGTACCTCCTAGTGCTCCACCACTAACAAAACCAAGTGGTAAAAAAGAGCAACCAAAATTAAGAGAATCAATGGATGTAGAGGAAAAGGAGGTACCGGATGATTCAGTCTTGCAACTCTTCGTGGAGGAAGAAATGGACACCGGACAGCGTCCATTCTTCCCCAAAAAAGATAAAGCCAAGACTGATAAAAGTAAGCCCTCAGCACCTCGGAAGCCGCCTGATGGACCCACCAAGCCAAAATAATGGCTAAATTCCTACAATGGAATTGTCGTGGATTCCGGCGAAATACAGATGACATCAAGGCCCTCCTGCAAAAGCACGAGCCAGTTTGCTTTTGCTTGCAGGAGACTTATCTAAAGGCAAATGATGATCCCACCATGCATAACATCACAATCTTTCGTAAGGATCGAATTGCGGATGGTCCTGCTCATGGAGGAGTGGCTATCCTTCTGAATAATCAGACCCCAGTTCAGCCCTTGCTAATTACAACCAGCATAGAGGCTGTTGCAATTCGCCTTACAGTGGGATTTCTATTAACGGTCTGCTCTATTTATTTGCCACCTGGGACTGACATCTCCCAGGAAGACCTTGATGATCTTGTAACGCAGTTGCCTCCCCCTTTCTTACTTCTTGGGGATTTTAATGGACATAATACCCTGTGGGGTAGTGCTAACATCACTGGAAGGGGACGGGTCATAGAGCACATGCTCAATGACAATGCCCTTTCCCTTCTAAATACTGGAACAAACACCTTCTTCCACATGCCTACCCGTACTTTTTCTGCCATTGATCTCTCTATCTGCTCCCCTTCTCTACTCCCTTCACTCACTTGGGAAGTGGAGGAGAATCCATACGGAAGTGATCACTTCCCTGTGATAACCTTGTTACACAGTGGGAGACCATGTCTTCCTTTTAGGTTACCACGGTGGAAGTTTGATAAGGCTGACTGGAATGCCTTCCAACATCAGGCAAATTTTGACCTCAGTACAGTCAGTCAGGAGCCTATCAATGACGCAGTAACGTACATCACAGAAATAATTGTCCAAGCAGCTGCGAATGCTGTTCCAAAAACATCTGCCCGGTTTCCATTATTTCCCAAACCTTGGTGGAATTCACAATGCACAGCAGCAAAAAAGGCTCAAAACAAAGCGTGGGGGATATTCCGTCGATATCCTACCACTGTTAATCTAATAGCCTTCAAGCGTGCACGAGCCAAAGCACGCTACATTCGCCGTCAGAGTCAAAAGGAATCATGGATCCGTTTCACATCATCTATTAACCAGTCTACCAATTCTAAGGTAGTCTGGGATAAAATCCGGAAAATGAAGGGAAAATATACATCCCACCCTTCTTCAATCCTAGATTATAATGGATGCGCTATTGCAGATCCAACTGCAATAGCCAATGCTCTTGGGGAAACATTCTCTAACATCTCGGCAACATCTTCGTATTCCCCAGAGTTCCTGGTCCTGAAATATAAAATCGAAAAACAGGCACTTAGCTTTAAATCTAAGAGCATATACCTCTACAATGGGGATTTCACTATTCTGGAACTAAAAAGAGCCCTCACTCTTTCCAAAGCAAGTGCCGTTGGACCAGATGGCATCCATTATGAAATGATTAAACATCTCCCACCAAAATCTATGGATTGTCTGCTCCTTCTGTATAACAGAATTTTTATTGAAGGCCAGTTTCCGGACTCCTGGCGAAAGGCAATCGTTCTTGCCTTTCCTAAGCCAGGAAAGGATCCAAAAGTCACCACCAATTATCGTCCTATTGCTCTGACCAGCTGTCTGTGCAAAATTCTGGAGAGAATGGTTAATTCTCGTTTAATATGGTATCTCGAATCAAATGACCTTCTCTCCAACATCCAGTGCGGCTTCCGAAGGAACCGGTCCACTTTGGACCATCTTATTAGATTGGAAGCATCCATCCGGGATGCTTTCCTAAAACGCGAACACTTGGTGTCGGTGTTTTTTGACATGGAGAAAGCGTATGACACAACTTGGAGATTTGGCATCTTAAAAGATCTGCATAGCCTTGGCCTTAGGGGGCAACTCCCCATTTTTATTAAAAACTTTTTAGCCAATCGATCTTTCCAAGTTCGTGTGGGATCCTCACTCTCTCGTCCCTTCAGCCAAGAGGAGGGAGTACCACAAGGATCAGTATTAAGTGTCACGCTTTTTGCCATCAAAGTCAATTCCATCACAGAACAACTTCCTCCAACTGTAAACTGTGCCCTCTATGTTGATGACTTTAGCATATTTTGTCAGTCATGCAACATGAGGGTTATTGAAAGACAACTGCAGAAATCCATTGATCACCTTAATTCCTGGGCACTTGCTAATGGCTTCAGGTTCTCGCCGGAGAAGACCGTTTGCGTACACTTTTGTCGCAAGCGTAATCTTCATCCTGAACCTGAATTAATGCTCGGACAAAATGCTATTCCAGTAGCAGCGGACACAAAATTCTTGGGACTCGTATTTGATAAAAAGTTGACCTTTCTGCACCACATCCGTCAACTTCGCACAAAGTGCACACGCGGGCTTAATATTCTCCGCTCGCTCTCCTCTACATCTTGGGGAGCGGACCGATGCACGCTTCTTCGGCTTTACCGTGCACTTGTGCGATCCAAACTTGATTATGGGTCCCAGGTATATTCTTCAGCCAGAGTCAGTGCCCTTCGATGGCTGGATCCTGTCCATCACCAGGCTCTTCGTATCGCTACTGGAGCATATAGAACATCTCCCGTCCAGAGTTTATACGTCGAAGCAAACGAACCACCGTTATCGCTTCGACGTAAGCAGTTGTGTCTAAACTACGCTTTTAAACTGAAATCCCTGCCAGACCATCCTACGTGGCTATCCGTTTTTGAGCCACGATGGGAAAATTTGTACAATACCCGTAAGACTGCTAATCGTCCTTTTGGTATTCGTCTCCAAGAGCTACTCATAGAACTTGATATCAAGGTAGACAAGGTTGCCCAAACATCCAAGCAACCCTTTCCACCCTGGCATGCTCGTGTCCCGGCATGCGACTTGTCGCTTAGAAACTGGGGAAAGTCGGACACTCCATCGTCTGTCTACCTGCAGCTTCATTCAGCACACCGAACTGAATATTCCGACTTCGCGCCAGTCTACACAGACGGCTCGAAGTCGGAATCATATGTGGGCTCTGCTGCTGTCTTTACAGACAGCACTATATCAGAGCAGATTCCCTCTGAATGCAGCATATTTACTGCAGAGCTGCACGCTGTAGAGCTAGCCTTGGATCATATTAGTAAATGCCAATACCAACGGTTCATTTTATATTCCGACTCTCTTAGCATGTTACAGGCTGTAATATCTGTGAGGTATAATCCCCATCCAGTTCTGTCTAGCATTCAGCAGAAGATTCACGTTCTCCATGATCGTGAATATGACATCCGCTTCTGCTGGATTCCGAGCCACATTGGGATTAGGGGAAATGATTTGGCTGACGTCGCAGCCAAATCAGCAATTCCCAATAATAACCGCTGCCTGTTAGTCCCCTATACAGACTACAGGCAAATAGTACATCAAAAGGTACATTCCCAATGGCAGGATTCGTGGAATAGACAGACTGCGAATAAATTATATCGTATAAAGCCTGTAATTGAACCGTGGCAGTCTAGTCTGCGCAGGATTCGTAAGGAGGAAGTTGTTCTAGCTCGTCTCCGCATAGGACACAGTCATCTTACACATTCTTTTCTGCTGAGGGCAGATGACTGTCCTATGTGCGAGCAATGCGACACCATTTTATCTATTAATCACATTTTAACCGTATGTCCACGTTTTAGACATGAACGTGATTTATACTTTACCGTTTTTAGTCATCTGGCTGAGCCTTATACACTCAGTCAGATTTTATCTGACAATGACCATGTGTCTGCTGTTTTTAGCTTTTTAAAATCAATAAACATTTTTACTGCCATATAAAATTTACATTTTATTGTTCTTTTCCATTGATTTATCTTTTATACTTTTGTTATTATTTATTTTGACATGGTGACCTAACTAGTTAGGTCACTGAAAGTTTAAATTTTTATTAATGACATGGTCTTGGCGCATTATAGCCCTAGTAGCTAATGCGCCAATAAAACCAAAACCAAACCAAACCAAACTCATCCGACTGAGCCTTATACACTCAGTCAGATTTTATCAGACAACGACCACGTGTGAGCAGTTTTTAAGTTTTTACAAGTTATTAATATATATACACATATATAAATAACAGTTTGACGAGGTAACCTTTTTAAAGGTTACCAGAATTTATCTTTGATGATATTTTAATCGTTTCCTCGCGCAGTATAACCTTAGTTGTTTTTGTGCCAATAAAACCAAAATCAAAACCAAAACTAAGTGGTAAAGAAAAGCCAAAACCGTTCAGAAGAACCACCCGTGATACCAAAAAAAAATGGATGTAGAGAATAAGGAGATACCTGACGAATCAGTCTTGGAACACTTTGCGGAGGAAGAAATGGACATGGGACAGCGTCCATTCTTCCCCAAAAAAGATAAATCCAAGACTGACAAAAGTAAGTCCTCGGCACCTCGAAGGCCGCCTGATGGACCCACCAAGCCAAAATAATGGCTAAATTCCTACAATGGAATTGTGGATTCCGGCGAAATACTGACATCAAGGCCCTCCTGCAAAAGCACGAGTCAGGTTGCTTTTGCTTGTAGGAGACTTATCTAAAGGCAAATGATGATCTCACCATGCATAACATGACAATTTTTCGTAAGGATACAATTTCGAATGGTCCTGCTCATGGGACTATGCTTGTGGGCAACCAGACAACAGTTTAGCCCTTGCTAATTACAACAAGCATAGAAGCTGTTGCAGTTCGCCTTACAGTGGGATTTTTATTAACCGTGTGCTCTATTTATTTGCCACCTGGGACTGACAACTCCGAGGAAACCTTGATGATCTTGTAACGCAGTTGCCTCCCCCTTTCTTACTTCTCAGGGATTTTAATGGACATAACACCCCATAAGGCAGTGCTAACATCAATGGAAGGGGACGAGTCACAGAGCATATGCTAAATGACAATGACCTTTCCCTTCTAAATACTGGAACAAACACCTTCCACACGCCTACCCGTACTTTTTCTGCCATTGATCTCTCTATCTACTCCCCTTCTCTACTTCCTTGGGAAGTGGAGGAGAACCCATACACAAGTGATCACTTCCCAAGATTAACCTCGTTACACAGTGGGAGACCGTGTCTTCCTTTCAGGTTACCACGGTGGAAGACTGATCTGGCTGACTGGACTGCCTTCCAACATCTGGCAAATTTTGACCTCAGTACCGTCAGTCAGGGGCCTATCAATGATGCAGTAACGTACATCACAGAAATTATTGTCCAAGCAGCTGCGAATGCCCCTCGACGTGGGCACCTGTACGTGGTGAGGGGACCTCCCAGTGATGCTGCTGGGTTTCCAGATTAGCATCACTGGGATCTAACGCCCATACCTTGGTTCCAGGGTTACATCTTTGGAATCCGGCGTGTGCAGCCGTGCGCCGCGACCCGTGGAAGCGGAAAGGGGGATCCTGGTGGTTGAGGGGCCCAGCCTTAATACACCACTTTGGCCCCTGCTTCGACAAGACGGGCGGTCCCGGACCGGCTCGACTGGGATCAATCGGCGGGTGGTTTTATACTGCTAGGGTCAACTGCGTTCCAATAAGTCTCCCTCCCTATGGTCCTGGGACGGGATAAAGATTTATTGGTAACGTGGGTATGGTGTCCTAAGCGAACTCGGCGTCCCATTCGTGTACGCAGTACCTGCTAGTTCACGAGTGGGCGCCCCCTCGTAGGGCTCCGTGGTGGGTGAGGTACTTAGGCATCAGACACTTTCTCTTTACTCATATGAGTAATTTAAATCCCCTTTCTTCTGGGGCCCCAACAAGGCCCCTACCTAATCGAGAAGATGAAAAAAAAACACCTCTGCAAAAAGAGCCAGAACTGAGGATACACCAGCACCATCAGTGACACCGCTCTTCCTCATTCTCCATTCCATCGGAGAACAGTCAATTGGAAAGATGTCACCCTTCTTTATCCAGAAAGGATTAGAAGGGTTGGCAGGTTCACCAAAATCCGTTAAACGACTGCGTTCTGGCGATCTTTTAGTTGAAGCTTCCAGCACAAAACAAGCTGAAAAATTCTTGAACTCTACATCCATAGGGGGAATACCTATCACCGTAACCCCCAACAAAACTCTGAATTCTTCACGTGGTGTTATATCAGAGTGGGACCTTCTTCATGTTTCTGAAGAAGAGATCTGCTCTGAATTGAAAGACCAAGGAGTGACAGCTGTGAAAAGAATATCGATACGAAAGGATGGGAATCTCGTTCCTACCCGAGTTCTTATCCTCACGTTCAATACCCCAAGGCCTCCAAGTTCCATCAAGGCAGGCTATCTAAACTGCCCAGTGAGGATTTACATCCCAAACCCACTGAGGTGTTTTAGATGCCAAAAATACGGCCACTCACAAACATCTTGTCGTGGTAACCCTGCCTGTGCTCGATGTGGTGTTAAAGACCACGAGAGCAAGGAATGTTCAGCTTCAAAACCGATTTGTATTAATTGCCAAGGAGAGCACCCCGCCTATTCTCGAGCATGCCAGCGGTGGAAGGATGAAAAAGAAATCCAAAAACTGAAAACAGAGCTGAATATCTCCTACCCAGAGGCCAGAAAACGTTTCGAACCAATAAATAGCGGGAAACCTTCCTATGCTCAGAAGGTTTCTGCCAAGTGCACTATCGGTACTCAAACTGAGATGACTATACCACCGAAAGAGTCATTCACTCCGATTGCACGCTATTTATTAAATTCACAAAAGCCCACCAAAAAAACACAATCAGTTGCCACTCCTATATCCGTACCTCCTAGTGCTCCACCACTACCAAAACCAAGTGGTAAAAAAGAGCAAAAACGTTCTGAAGAGTCACCCGTAATACCAGAAACAATGGATGTAGAGAACAAGGAGGTACAGGATGAATCAGTCTTGGAACTCTTTGCGGAGGAAGAAATGGACACGGGACATCGTCTATTCTTCCCCAAAAAAGACAAACCAAGACTGATAAAAGTAAGCCCTCAGCACCTCGGAAGCCGCCTGATGGACCCACCAAGCCAAAATAATGGCTAAATTCCTACAATGGAATTGTCGTGGATTCCGGCGAAATACTGATGACATCAAGGCCCTCCTGCAAAAGCACGAGCCAGTTTGCTTTTGCTTGCAGGAGACATATCTAAATGCAAATGATGATCCCACCTTGCATAACATCACAATCTTTCGTAAGGATAGAATTGCGGATGGTCCTGCTCATGGAGGAGTGGCTATCCTTGTGGGTAATCAGACCCCAGTTCAGCCCTTGCTAATTACAACCAGCATAGAGGCTGTTGCAATTCGCCTTACAGTGGGATTTTTAATAACGGTCTGCTCTATTTATTTGCCACCTGGGACTGATATCTCCCAGGAAGACCTTGATGATCTTGTAACGCAGTTGCCTCCCCCTTTCTTACTTCTCGGGGATTTTAACGGACATAACACCCTGTGGGGTAGTGCTAACATCAACGGAAGGGGACGAGTCGTAGAGCGTATGCTCAATGACAATGACCTTTCCCTTCTAAATACAGGAACAAACACCTTTTTCCATATGCCTACCCGTACTTTTTCTGCCATTGATCTCTCTATCTGCTCCCCTTCTCTACTCCCTTCACTCACCTGGGAAGTGGAGGAGAATCCATACGGAAGTGATCACTTCCCTGTGATAACCTTGTTACACAGTGGGAGACCGTGTCTTCCTTTTAGGTTACCACGGTGGAAGTTTGATCAGGCTGACTGGAATGCCTTCCAACATCAGGCAAATTTTGACCTCAGTACAGTCAGTCAGGAGCCTATCAATGACGCAGTAACGTACATCACAGAAATCACTGTCCACGCAGCTGCTAATGCTGTCCCAAAAACATCAGCCCGGTTTCCACCATTCCCCAAACCTTGGTGGAATTCACAATGCACAACAGCAAAAAAGGCTCAAAACAAAGCGTGGGGGATATTCCGTCGATATCCTACCACTGTTAATCTAATAGCCTTCAAGCGTGCACGAGCCAAAGCACGCTACATTCGCCGTCAGAGTCAAAAGGAATCATGGATCCGTTTTACATCATCTATTAACCAGGCTACCAATTCTAAGGTAGTCTGGGATAAAATCCGGAAAATGAAGGGAAAATATACATCCCACCCTTCTTCAATCCTAGATTATAATGGATGCGCTATTGCAGATCCAACTGCAATAGCCGATGCTCTTGGGGAAACATTCTCTAACATCTCCGCAACATCTTCGTATTCCCCAGAGTTTCTGGTCCTGAAACATAAAATCGAAAAGCAGGCACTTAATTTCAAGTCCAAGGGCCTCTATCCCTACAACGGGGCATTCACTATGCAGCAATTGAAGAGAGCCCTCACTCTTTCTAATGCAAGTGCTGTTGGACCAGATGGCATCCATTATGAAATGATTAAACGTCTTTCACCAAAATCTATGGATTATCTGCTCCTTCTATATAACAGAATCTTTATTGAAGGGCAGTTTCCGGACTCCTGGCGGAAGGCAATCGTCCTTGCTTTTCCTAAGCCAGGAAAGGATCCAAAAGTCACCACCAATTATCGTCCTATTTCTCTGACTAGCTGTCTGTGCAAAATCCTGGAGAGAATGGTTAATTCTCGTTTAATATGGTACTTAGAATCAAATGACCTTCTCTCCAACATCCAGTGCGGCTTCCGAAGGAACCGGTCCACTTTGGACCATCTTATTAGATTGGAAACATCCATCCGGGATGCTTTCCTAAAACGCGAACACTTGGTGTCGGTGTTCTTTGATATGGAGAAAGCGTATGACACAACTTGGAGATTTGGCATTTTAAAAGATCTGCATAGCCTTGGTCTTAGGGGGCAACTCCCCATTTTTATTAAACAATTTTTAGCCAATCGATCTTTCCAAGTTCGTGTGGGATCCTCACTCTCTCGTTCCTTCAGCCAAGAGGAGGGAGTACCACAAGGATTAGTATTAAGTGTCACGCTTTTCGCCATCAAAATAAATTCCATCATAGAACAACTTCCTCCAACTGTAAACAGTGCCCTCTATGTTGATGACTTTAGCATATTTTGTCAGTCATGCAACATGAGGGTAATTGAAAGACAACTGCAGAAAGCCATTGATCGTCTCAATTCCTGGGCACTTGTTAATGGCTTCAGGTTCTCGCCGGAGAAGACCGTTTGCGTACATTTTTGTCGCAAGCGTAATCTTCATCCTGAACCTGAATTAAGGCTCGGACAAAATGCTATTCCAGTAGCACCGGACACAAAATTCTTGGGACTCATATTTGACAAAAAGTTGACCTTTCTGGATCATATCCGTCAACTCCGCACAAAGTGCACAAGAGGGATGAATATTCTCCGCTTGCTCTCCTCTACATCTTGGGGAGCAGACCGATGTACCCTTCTTCGCATTTACCGTGCACTTGTGCGATCCAGACTAGATTATGGGTCCCTGGTTTACAATTCGGCCAGAGACAGTGTACTTCGTTGGCTGGATTATGTCCATCATCTGGCTCTCCGTACCGCTATTGGAGCATATCGAACATCTCCAGTCCAGAGCTTATATGTCGAAGCAAACGAACGGCCGTTATCGCTTCGACGTAAGCAGTTGTCTCTAAACTACGCTTTAAAATTGAAATCCCTGCCAGACCATCCTACGTGGCTATCCGTTTTTGAGCCACGATGGGAAAATTTGTACAACACCCGTAAGACTGCCAACCGACCTTTTGGTATTCGTCTCCAAGAGCTACTCAAAGAACTTAATATCAAGGTAGACAAGGTTTCCCAAACACCGAAGCAACCCCTTCCACCCTGGCATGCTCATTTCCCGGCATGTGACTTGTCCCTTAGGAATTGGGGAAAGTCGGACACTCCATCGTCTGTCTACCTGCAGCTTCATTCTGCACACCGAGCTGAACATTCTGACTTCGCGCCAGTTTACACAGACGGTTCGAAGTCGGAATCATATGTGGGATCTGCTGCTGTCTTTACAGACAGCACTACATCGGAGCAGATTCCCTCTGAATGCAGTATCTTTACTGCAGAGCTGCACGCTATAGAGTTAGCCTTGGATCACATTAGTGAATGCCAACACCAACGGTTCATTTTATATTCTGACTCTCTCAGTGTGTTACAGGCTTTAACATCTGTGAGGTATAATCCTCATCCGGTTCAGTCTTGCATTCAGCAGAAGATTCACTTCCTCCGGGAACGTGAATATGATATCCGCTTCTGCTGGATTCCGAGCCACGTTGGGATTAAGGGAAATGATTTGGCTGACACCGCAGCCAAATCAGCAATCCCCAATAACAATCGCTGCCTGTCAGTCCCCTATACAGACTACAGGCAAACAATACAGCAGAAGATACACTCCCAATGGCAGGACTCGTGGAATAGACAGACTGGAAATAAACTATATCGTATAAAGCCTGTAATTGAACCGTGGCAGTCTAGTCTGCGCGTGAATCGTAAGGAGGAAGTTGTTCTTGCCCGGACCCGCATAGGACATAGTCATTTGACACATTCATTTTTGCTGAGGGCTGATGACCCTCCTATGTGTGAGTCGTGTGGCTCAATTTTAACTTTTAGACACATTTTAATTAATTGTCCAGATTTTAGCAATATCCGTTTTACCGCTTTTAATCATCTGACTGAGCCGTATACACTCAGTCAGATTTTATCTGACAATGACCACGTGTCTGCTGTTTTTTACCTTCTTAAAGTCAATAAACATTTTTGATCTTATATAAAATTTACATTTTTCTTTTATACATATGTTATACATCTTGACATAGTGACCTAACTATGTAGGTCACTGAAAGTTTAAAAATATTTTTATATACGACCTGGTCTTGGCGCATTATAGCCTCCGCAGCTAATGCGCTAATAAAAACAAAACAAAACAAACAAACAAAGCTGCGAATGCTGTTCCAAAAACATCTGCACGGTTTCCACCATTTCCCAAACCTTGGTGGAATTCACAATGCATAGCAGCAAAAAATGCTCAAAACAAAGCGTGGGGGTTATTCCGCCGATACCCTACCACGTCCAACATTATAGCCTTTAAACGCACATGAGACAAAGCACGCTACATCCGCCGTCAGAGTCAAAAGGAATCGTGGTTCCGTTTTACTTCATCAATTACTCAGACCACTAGTACCAATTTGGTCTGGGATAAAACCCCTCGACGTGGGCACCTGTACGTGGTGAGGGGACCTCCCAGTGATGCTGCTGGACTTCCAGACTAGCATCACTGGGATCCAACGCCCACAGCCTAGGTTCCGGGCTTACATCAATGGAATCCGGCGTGTTTGCCGTGCGCTGCGACCCGTGGAAATTCGGAAAGGGGGATCCTGGTGGTTGAGGGGCCCAGCTTCAATACACCACTTTGGCCCCTGCTTCGACAAGACGGGTGGTCCTGGAAGGCCCGGCTAGGATCAATCGGCTAGTAGGTTCGCCTGCGAGGGTCAACCGTGTCAATGCCACGCCCCTACCCTCATGGTCCGAGGGACAGGATTCAGGCTGGCGGCGGTGCGGGTATAGTGTCTGGGTAGCCCTGGCGTCCCACTCCCGAGCGCATTTATTGCATGCCGGGTAGTGGGCGTCCCTTTGGGCTCCGTGGTGGGTGGGGAGCCCGGGCACTGAACAATTAAAAAAACTATATGAATCCTGATAAACGTATTCCTTCAGGGGCCCCAACCCGGTCCCTATCTGAAAATAACGACGGAGAGGCAGATAGCATTATTGCTACAAAGAGGCAGCGAACCGAACTACCATCAGGGCCTGTCCCAAGGTTCTTAATAATGCATTCCACCAATGAAACACCGATTGGTAAAATGTCGCCCTTTTTTATACAAAAAGGGTTGGATGGGTTAGCAGGTACACCCAAGTCAGTTAAGAGGCTCCGTTCTGGGGACCTCTTGATTGAAACAAAAAATGACGGGCAGTCTGAACATCTACTCCGAGTAACATCAATCGGAGGTATACCCATAACAGTGACACCACACAGAACACTAAATTCATCGAGAGGTGTCATTTCGGAGTGGGACCTTCTCGACGTCACCGAGGAGGAAATCTGCTCCGAATTACAACCACAGGGAGTTACTGCCGTCAAGAGAATCACTGCGCGAAGGGATGGGAAAATTGTTAAAACCAGGAGTGTTATCCTGACTTTTAACTCTCCCAAACCTCCTGATGAGATTAAAGCTGGATACATCAACTGTCCAGTACGTCCATACATTCCGAACCCTTTACGGTGTTTTAAATGTCAGAAGTATGGACATTCTCAAATGGCCTGCCGTGGAGTCCTTGCATGCGCCCGGTGCGGTGCAAAGGACCACGAAACAACAGCATGTTCAGCCACTAAACCCACCTGCATTAACTGTGAGGGAGAACATCCGGCCTATTCAAGGGCATGCCAGAGGTGGAAAGAAGAAAAAGAAATTCAACGGCTGAAGGCAGAGCTAAACATATCGTACCAGGAGGCAAGAAAAGCAGTGAAACCTCTTAACATCAAAAAACCTACCTACGCCCAGAAGGTAGCAGGGAGATGTTCGATTGGGACTCAGACGGACATGTCTGTCCCTCCAAAAGAATCATTTACTCCCATTGCACGTTATCTTTTAAGCTCCCAAAAACCTGCACAAAAGGACCAATCAGCTGCCACTCCTATATCGATACCTCCTAATGCTCCACAAGTAACAAAAGCAAAAGAAAAGAATAAGAAAGGGGAAGTAACACCTAGTACCCAGGAAAACATGGATGTCGAGCAGAAGGAGGTACATGATGAGTCAGTTTTGGAACTCTTTGCTGAGGAAGAAATGGACACAGGACAGCGTCCATACTTCCCCAGGAAAGATAAATCCAAGACTGACAAAATTAAGCCCTCAGCACCTCGGAAGCCGCCTGATGGACCCACCAAGTCCAAATAATGGCTAAATTCCTACAGTGGAATTGTCGTGGATTCCGGCAAAATACTGACGACATCAAGGCACTCCTGCAAAAGCACAAACCAGTTTGCTTTTGCGTACAGGAGACTTATTTAAAGGCAAATGATGACCCCACCATGTATAACATTACCATCATTCGTAAGGATAGAATTGTGGATGGGTCTGCCCACGGAGGAGTCGCAATCCTCGTCGGCAACCAGATCCCATTTCAGGCTTTGCAGCTTACAACTAGCATTGAAGCTGTAGCAATTCGCCTTACAGTGGGGTTCTTATTAACTGTCTGCTCTGTTTATTTGCCACCTGGGATTGACATCCCCAGAAAGACCTTGATGATCTTATCATGCAATTGCCCTCCCCTTGTTTAATTCTTGGGGATTTCAATGGACATAACACTCTGTGGGGTAGTGCTGACATCAATGGAAGGGGACGAGTCATAGAGCATACGCTCACTGACAATGATCTCTCCCTCCTAAATGTGGGAACAAACACCTTCTTCCACATGCCTACCCGTACATTCTCTGCCATTGATCTTTCTATCTGCTCCCCTTCTCTCCTTCCTTCACTTACTTGGGAGGTAGAAGAAAATCCATATGGAAGCGATCACTTCCCCGTGATAACAACCCTAACTAATGGTAGACCCTGTCTGCCATTTAGTTTACCGCGGTGGAAGATCGATCAGGCTGACTGGAATGCCTTTCAATATCTGGCAAACTTTGACATCACTACAGTCAGTCAGGAGCCAATCAATGAAGCAGTCATGTATGTCACAGAAACGATTGTCCAAGCAGCTGCAATTGCAATCCCAAAATCATCCAGCCGGTTCCCACTATTCCCCAAACCTTGGTGGAATTCAGAATGCACGGCAGCAAAAAAAGCGCAAAACAAAGCGTGGGGGATATTCCGCCGATATCCCACCACTGAAAATTTAATATCCTTCAAACGTGCACGTGCAAAAGCACGTTATGTACGACGTCAGAGCCAAAGGAAATCTTGGATTCGTTTTACATCTTCCATAACTCAGGCTGCTAGCTCAAAGGTAGTCTGGGATAAGATCCGGAAAATGAAGGGAAAATATCCACCATGCCCTTCTGTGATCCTCGAGCATAACGGATGTCCAATTGCAGATCGAACTGCAGTAGCAAATACTCTAGGGGAAACATTTGCAAAAATATCTGCAATAACATCTTTTCCCGCAGAGTTTTTGGCCCTGAAAGAGAAAAATGAGAAAAACCCCCTGAACTTCTATTCAAAAGGGCTTGAATCGTATAACAAGCCCTTTTCACAGGAGGAGTTAAATGCTGCACTCTTTCTCACGCACGCAAGTGCTGTGGGGCCCGATGACATCCACTACGAAATGGTAAAACACCTCACACCACAATGTAAGGATCACCTTTTAATTCTGTTTAACAGAATTTTTCTTAATAAACAATTTCCGGACTCCTGGCGGAAAGCAATCGTCCTTGCCTTCCCAAAACCAGGAAAGGATCCTAGAAATCCAAGTAATTATCGTCCTATTGCTCTGACAAGCTGTTTGTGCAAAGTCCTGGAAAGAATGGTTAATGCACGCCTTGTATGGTATTTAGAAACAAATGGTCTGCTTTCCAGGACACAGTGCGGCTTCCGAAGAAATAGATCCACTCTCGATCATTTAATCCGATTGGAAACGTCCATTCGTGACGCTTTTATTAAATCCGAGCATTTGGTAGCAGTTTTCTTTGATATTGAAAAAGCGTACGACACAGCCTGGCGATTTGGAATTTTAAAAGACCTCTATAACTTTGGTCTTAGAGGTAACCTTCCTGTTTTTATTAAAAACTTTCTTTCGAATCGCCAGTTTCAAGTCCGTTTAGGATCCACCCTCTCTCGAGTTTTCTCTCAGGAAGAGGGAGTCCCACAAGGATCCGTTCTAAGTGTTACGCTTTTCGCAATCAAAATAAACTCTATCACAGAACAACTTCCACCCACTGTAAACAATGCCCTCTATGTAGACGACTTTGCCATATTTTGCAATTCATGCAATATGAGGGTCATTGAAAGGCAACTGCAGAAAACCATTGATCGTCTCACAGCTTGGTCTTTGGCTAATGGGTTCAGATTTTCATCACAGAAGACCGTTTGTGTACACTACTGTCGCAAACGTAACCTTCATCCTGACCCAGAATTAAGGCTTGGGCAAAATAACATCCCAGTTGTAGCAGAATTCAAATTCCTTGGACTTATTTTCGACAAAAAGCTGACATTTTTACAACACATTCGTCAGCTGAGGACAAGATGTGTCAAAGGGCTTAACATCCTTCGTGCCCTTTCATCAACTTCATGGGGCGCAGATCGTTCTACCCTTCTTCGCCTTTACCGAGCACTTGTCCGTTCCAAACTCGACTATGGGTCTCAGGTTTATGGTTCTGCTAGAGATAGTGCACTTCGGTGGTTAGATCCAATCCACCATCAAGCCATCCGGACAGCCACTGGAGCATTTCGCACATCTCCTGTCCAAAGCCTTTACGTCGAAGCAAATGAACCATCTCTGTCTCTTCGACGTAAGCAGTTGTCCTTACAGTATGCATTCAAATTAAAATCCCTGCCCGATCATCCCACGTGGCCATCCGTGTTTGAGCCGCGTTGGGAAAATCTCTACAACACCCGTCGGACTGCCAACAAACCTTTTGGTATTCGCATTCAAGGGCTGCTGAATGAGCTGAACTTGACGGTAGACAATGTTGCCCAGTCACCAAGGCAATTCTTTCCACCCTGGCATGCTCATTTTCCAACTTGCGACTTCTCCCTTAAGATCTGGGAGAAGGCTACTACACCGCCATCTGTCTACCAGCAACTCTTTGCAGTACATCGACAGCAGTATTCTGACTTTCTGCCAATCTATACAGATGGCTCAAAGTTAGAATGTCATGTGGGATCTGCTGTTGTGTTCCCTCACAAAACAATATCCTATAAGATCCCACAAGAAACTAGCATTTATACTGCAGAGTTGCATGCAATACAAACAGCCCTAGATCACATTAAAAATTGCGACTACCAGAGGTATATGATTTATTGCGATTCATCAAGCGCGTTACAGGCTCTGGTATCGGTGAGTTTTAATCCTCATCCGATCCTGTCCAGGATCCGGCAGATTCTTTTTTCTCTCATAGAATTGGAATATGATATTCACTTTTGCTGGATCCCAAGCCACATTGGGATCCAGGGAAATGAATCGGCTGATGCCGCTGCTAAATCAGCCATTTCCCTGGATAATCATTGCCTGTCAGTCCCCTATACAGACTACAGGCAAATAATACGTTCTAAATTACTCTCCCAATGGCAAGATTCTTGGCACGGACAGGCCACAAATAAATTACATCGCATTAAGCCTGTAATTGCGCAATGGCAGTCCAGTCTACGCAGGGTCCGAAGAGAGGAAGTTGTTCTTGCTCGGCTCCGCATAGGTCATAGTTATCTAACCCATTCCTACTTGCTGAGGGCGGATGACCCACCTATGTGCGAGATATGTAATGTTATTTTAACCATTAGTCATATTTTAATAGAATGTCCTGATTTTATAGAAGCGCGACGTTTGTATTTTACCGCTTTTACTAATGTGACTGAGCCATTTACACTCAGTCACATTATAGGTGACAGAGACAATATGTCTGACGTTTTTAACTTTTTACAGTCTATTAATTTTTATAAAAGAATCTAAGGTTTACACTTTTTATACTTTTACTATACATCTTTTGACAATGATTTATTACTTGACGTGGTAGCTTTGGCTACCAAAATGTTTAGTAGCGTTTTAAAATTTGACTTGGCGCATTATGGCCTTAGCTGCCAATGCGCCATAAAAAACCAAATCAAATCAAATCAAATCAAACTGGGATAAAATCCGGAAAAATGAACGGAATATATACATCCCACCCTTCTTCAATCCTAGATTATAATGGATGCACTATTGCAGATGCAACTGCAGTAGCCAATTCTCTTGGGGAACATTCTATAACATAACATCTCTGCAACATCTTTGTATTCCTCAGAGTTCCTGGTCCTGAAACATAAAATCGAAGAACAGGCACTTAATTTTAAGTCTAAGAGCGTTTATCCTTACAACGGGTCATTCACTATACAGGAACTGAAAAGAGCTCTCATTCTTTCCAAAGCAAGTTCTGTTGGACCAGATGACATCCATTATGAAATGATTAATCATCTTTCACCAAAATCTATGGATCATCTGCTCCTTCTATATAACAGAATCTTTATTGAACGGCAGTTTCCGGATTCCTGGCGCAAGGCAATCGTTCTTGCCTTTTGCTAAGCCAGGAAAGGATCCAAAAGTCACAATTATTATTGTCCTATTGCTCTGACTAGCTGTCTGTGCAAAATCCTGGAGAGAATGGTTAATTTTCGTTTAATATGGTATTTAGAATCAAATGACCTCTCCAACATCCAGTGCGGCTTCATCTTATTAGACTGGAAACCTCTATCCGCCATGCTTTCCTAAAACGTGAACATTTAGTGTCTGTATTCTTTGACATGGAGAAAGCGTATAACACAACTTGGAGATTTGGCATCTTAAGAGATTTGCATAGCCTTGGTCTTAGAGGGCACCTCCCCATTTTTATTAAAAACTTTTTAGCCAATCGATCTTTCGTGTGGGATCCTCACTCTCCCTCGATCCTTCAGCAAAGAGGAGGGAGTACCACAAGGATCAGTATTAAGGGTCACGCTTTTCGCCATCAAAGTAAATTCCATCATAGCCCAACTTCCTCCAAGTTACAGTTGGAGGAAGTTGTGCTCTGTAAACTGTAAGCAGTGCCTTCTATGTTGATGATTTTAGCATATTTTGTCAGTCATGCAACATGGGGATTATTGAAAGACAATTGCAAAAAGCCATTGATCGCCTTAATTCCTGGGCACTTGCTAATGGCTTCAGGTTCTCGCCAGAGAAGACTGTTTGCGTACACTTTTGTCGTAAGCGGAGTCTTCATCCTGAACCAAGGATCGGACAAAATGCTATTCCAGTAGAACCGGACACAAAATTCTTGGGACTCATATTTGATAAAAAGCTGAACTTTCTGGATCACATCCGTCAATTCCGCACAAACTGCACAAGAGGTCTGAATATTCTGCGCTCTCTCTCTCCTCTATATCTTGGGATGCGGATCGATGCATACTACGCATTTACCGTGCGTTTGTACGATCCAGATTAGATTACGGGTCCCTGGTATACAATTCGGCCAGAGACTTCGATGGCTGGATCCTGTCAATCATCAGTCTCTCCGTATTTCTATTGGAGGATATCGAACATCTTCTGTCCAGAGCTTATACGTCGAAGCAAACGAACTACCGTTATCAGACACATTTTAGTTGACTGTCCAGAATTTAGCAATATCCGTTTTACCGCTTTTAATCATCTGACTGAGCCGTATACACTCAGTCAGATTTTATCTGACAATGACAATGTGTCTGCTGTTTTTATCTTTTTTAAATCAATAAAGGTTTTTACTCGTATTTAAAATTTATATGTTATTGTTATATCTTTTATTGATTTATCTTTTTAATTATTTATTATTAGATCTGGACATGGTGGCCTAATTAATTAGGTCACTGAGATGTTAAATTTTTATATATTACCTGGTCTTGGCGCATTATAGCCTTAGTAGCTAGTGCGCCAATAAAATCAAAACCAAACCAAACAAACTTCTGCTACCTCTCTCTCTCTCTCTCTCTCTCTCTCTCTCTCTCTCTCTCTCTCTCTCTCTCGTCATCATCCACCGTAGAACTCCGTCATCACTTCCTGCTACTGGTTCCTCTACTGTCAGCCCTGTTATGTCATCTGATTCATGTGTGATGATGAGGTCTAGGATATTCTTTTCTCTAGTATTTTCCCTGACATGTAATAGACAGACTGCGAATAAATTAAACGAATAAAGCCCGTAATTGAACCGTGGCAGTCTAGTCTGCGCAGGAATCGCAAGGAGGAAGTTGTTCTTGTCCGGACCCGCACAGGACAGTCATTTAACTCATTCGTTTTTGCTGAGGGTTAATGATCCTACTATGTGCGAGTCTTGTGGCACAATTTTATCAATCAGACACGTTTTAATGGACTATCCAGTTTTTAGCAATATCCGTTTTACCGCTTTTAATCATCTGACTGAGCCGTGTACACTCAGTCAGATTTTATCATAATGAGTGTCTGCTATTTTTAGCTTTTTGAAATCAGTAAACATTTTTACTGATATTTAAAAAATTGTTGCTTGTTTATTTACATTTGTTTTTATACCTTGACTTAGTGACCTAATTCATTAGGCCACTGAAAGATTTTCTTTTTCATGACCAGGTTTTGGCGCATTATAGCCTTAGTTGCTAATGCGCCAATAAAACCCAACCAACCAACTAGATAACGGTTTCAGACTATCAACACAAATAAACCATATCCGTACATTTTTTTCGCAAAGAAATCTCCATCCTGATCCTGAACTGAAATTAGAAGGCAAGAATATACCAACGCAGCTGAAGGCAATTTCTTGGACTAATCTTGGATAAGAAACTCATATTCGTGGAGCATATCCGGGAGCTACGTAAAAGCTGTACAAAGTACCTGAACATACTTAAAATCTTTTCGTCAACAGCATGAGGAACAGACAGATATTCCTTACTAAACCTATACAAAGCGCTAATTAGATCAAAGTTGGACTATGGAGCCCCAGTGTACGATTCAGCACGGAAAACAGCTCTGAAATGGCTGGATCCAGGTCATCACAACGCACTGCGTATAGCTACTGGCGACTATCGTACCTCTCTCATATAGTCTATGATGAAGCCAACGAACCACTTAACTCTTAGGCGACAGCAACTCGCGTTGAATTATACATTTAAAATAAAACCTGTGCAGGAACACCCTACTTGGAAGACCCTCTTTGATCCACGATGCAGACACATATACCAGAATCGCCAACAAGCAAATCGACCCCTGGGAATTAGAATGCAAGACTTTTTAACAGTACATGACCTTAATATAGACAGAACCACACATGCCAGTTCAATCTCCTCCACCATGGGATTCACATATCCCAATATGCGACTTCTCCTTTCAGAAATGGATTCAAAAAGCGATACCTGCAACAATCGTCCAACAATTACATGCAGCGCACAGAATTCAATACTAGAAAATACTGAGTACCTTGGCTATATTCCAAGGTACACAGATGGTTCGAAAATAGACACTTTAGTGGGAACAGCAGCTGTATTCCCAGATATTACAGTTACCTAAAGAGTGCAGCGTATACACAGAAGAATTATAGACAATAAAAATAGCTTTAACTCATGTACAAGATAAGCATTACAGAAGTGTAATTTATACAGATTCCTTGAGTTCCTTACAAGCCATGGAAAACATAGGTACCTCCAAACCCTCAGTATTTGCCGTATGTGCCAAAGGATTAACTGACTGTGCCAGAAATTAACAGAATACACTTTTCTGCTGGATCCCAGGACATACAGGGATTGCTGAAGATGAAGCAGCAGACATGGCAGCAAAAGAAGCCGTACTACAGATCAAAATTTTGCAATTTCTCTCTGTTTGGTCAGTGTTCTTTATCAACGTTTCCCTTTAGTTTTATCTCTCTATCAGTGTGGTAAATTAGAGTAGAATTAAGGAGGACACTAATATAAAAATAACATTTATCTGAACAGGAAAGATTTGTCTTATAAACAAGAAACCATAATGCATATTCACATGGGGTTATTCACTCGATGTCAATGATTCTAGTGTGGGAATGAAAAGATGCGTAATGTTTGATAAAGTGGACAAAGGCCGTTCAGTTTTTCCTATTTAAAGCATCTCGTTTAAGAATGCAGCATATCATCAGTCAGGAAGCATAGCATCAAGCATCCTTCTGAGTATTTCCAAAAAGGTAAGTATTACTCTTCTGGCTTTCTTTTTTGACAATTTTTTTATATTCACAGCAGTGTAATATCAATACGAATAATGAAAATAGGAAATGACAAATTAGTTCACATAGGCATGAATTCAATGGGTTTTTCCACCCTCATCACCAGCTTGATTCCTCTTATGTTGTTCTACTTGCAAGCAACATAAAATTATCGATATGTGAAGTAAAAATAAGATATTCGAGTGTTGGGCGTGATCTAATTCGTTGGCTAGTTCAGTATCCGTTATGATTTTTTTTTCAAAAACCAGTTTTTGAATAAATATAAATCATAGTTTCATAAATTGTTTCCTGCATTGTTATCCAATATTTCTGTACTTATATTTAAGTTAATTTTTAGCCTATTTTAGATTGTAAATTAAATTGATTAATTAATTTATTTATATTAAATGTAAAACATTTATTTGCTAAAGATTTTCTTAAGCGGCAAAGCAACAAAGGCAATGAGGTGTTGATATAGATTATTATGCCTGTAATTACATGCAGGGTTTTGTCGGTTTGCTGGAATAAAAATCCAGGATTGGAAATAGGCTTTTTCTAAATTAACTCGAGTTTAGATCCAGAAACAAAACCTTATTGGATTGATCTCAAAAGGGATCAAAAACCTTTCCCATCGAGATCAAAAAAAAAATTTTCCGAGTAATGTCCTCGGCAATCCTCGGAAAGAAAGATTGTCCAGTTTCTGCGCTGACCTATTTACCCGTGTTTTGTACATTTAATATTTGAATTTTTGCATTTGGTCTCGTTGGTTGGTAGGCTTAAGGTTTTTGGTGCATCAGCAACTTAGGCCATATTGTGCTACATATAGTATGTCTGTAAATGGCTTGTTTTCTATAGGAGATTGCTGTTTTCTGGAGAAAAAACAGAATTTTCCGGGAAAAGAAACTATGCTATCCTCGCATGAGACCTACTAACGAAAACGGTGCTTAAAAATCCCTAGCGTCGTCGACAGAATTCGAACCCCAGTGTGAGGAGGATGGAGATTCTACCAACTGTTTTATCCACGAGGGCTTTGGATTTGTATTAAAAATTTGTTACAGTTATTCAAAGATTAATTGTAACATTAAGTTATTTATTATATTCAAATTGAAAGCATACCTTTTTATTAGAATTTTTGAAGCCACTTTTTTCTCCTTCTGGAGACAGTGACCGGGCTTTCGCTTAGGTTGTTTAGAAATGACTAGTCGACCTAAAGTATCTAATATGTTTTATAATCAAATTATATCATCCAATAGATTAATCCTTTATTCATTAAATCTCGAAAGCGGTCGGCTTTGGACATAATTGGGACGCTTAACAGACTACAGGTCAGCTCGGTTCTTCCTTTTAAGAGCCATTTAGTCTTTTCAAATCTTTAATATTACTTGATCAGAGCCCATCCAAAGCACTGCAGTCTTTTATTTGCAACGGTATCAAAAGCGTTGCTGAAATCCAATCAAAATTATTTTTTGCGTCCAATTGCTTTGTGACAACACCGTAGTATCAACTCAAATTGGTCAGACAATATTTCCCCTTAAACAAACCCATGCTGTTGTAAGGACCCATCCTTACAATAATTTAATAAAGTTTTGTTAAATATTGGGGGAGTTACTTGTAGTGTAAACAGTAAGTTTCAGCTCAAATATCATGGGTTAGGAAACACTGGAATTCGAAGGTTATTCCAGACACTCCCAGTTAGTTATATCTCGGTTGTAAAGGATTCCTTAAGCGAGTCAGTAAAAGTAATAGACCGAAACAAATCCCACTTAAGACAGGAGCTTATACTCTATAGAAAGGGCACTGAGTGCGGAAGTGGCCCTCTTAAAAATTTCACGGTGCGACTCTAGCAGGTGTGGGCGACGTAGTAATGGATGTGAATGTGAGGTCACAAAGAAGGCCTGAAACTTGCTTAGTTGACCGGAACTTACGTTTTACCTTCTAGAATGATCTCGTAATTTCTAGTCCAACGGAAGTTCGGACATAAAGGATGAAAAAACACGCCCACGGAAATGAAAGGAGACGAATAAGAATCACGGAGGAAAGGATGTGGAAGTCAACGATTGGCCAGGAAGAAAGCGGAGGGATTTTTGAGAGAACGTAGAGAAGGGTCTGAAGAAAAGATTGATACTGAGCAGATTCGAGGAGTTGAGTTTTTGGGGTGATTCGGAAAGAGTCGTGATCTAGTTTGGGTGGTGGAAGCAGTCCTGGGGCAGATGGAAGTAGTAGCGGTTGAATTGTGATAAGAACTCTAGGTAAGACTAGAGTAAGGAGGAATGTTCACTTGTAGATATTGAAGCAGTATGGAGGGAGAAGGGAGGAACACACTCTGAGAATTCTAGAGGTAAAGTTTAATCAAATGAGCTGTCGAGCGACTGGCCTACTCGGAAAGCACCTCAGTCCACGGAAAAAAAAATGCAGGCTAGGAAAGAATATAGGATCCTGAATTAAATCCAGCCGCGTAGTACCCGGTAGGGAAACATCAGAAAGATTACCGTGATCCCCGGATGGACGACCTTCTGCATTCCAGTCCACGCCTAAGACAGACAGGAATGTAAACCGAGCAAGGAGAAAAGCCCAGAAAATCACGTAAGTGTTAGGAAGTTTTCTGAGAATAAATGAACCTAAATTAGTAAGGGCAGGACTATAGGAGAATGCTATATAGTTAGGGAAGGATGTCTAAGTGATAAATATATATAAGAGTACTGTACTAATGTAATACATAAAGAAAGATAATCAGACTAGAGGGTGGCATAAGAGTAATGTAATTAAGGTGTAAGTAGTATATAATTGGAAGTGAAGTTCTGTATTAATGTTTGATAGAAAGAAATGACCTATTAAGTAATTAAGAATTGTTAGCGATTGGGTAAAGGTTTCCTAACTAGTGTAAAGTTAAAAGTTGAATTTGGAATTATTGTTAATGTTGATTTAAGGTGAATATATCTGATTGGAGTATGATTTGATTAAACAGGTAGGCTATTAAGGAGTTGTGGAATTAATTGATTGGAAGGGTACGATTTAATTTGGTTGATTAATGTTGACTGTTAACCTGGTTATAAGTAAATGTTTGATTGAATAAATGTACTTTCCTTACAATTTTGGAAAACGAACTCTTGATGATTTTGTTAGCCAGCTCAGTAGCTGATAGTTGGTCGTTCATTTATAAGGACTGTTTAGGAGTAGAGAGAGAGAGACGGATTGTGTGAGGTGAATACCATGACCTATCGAAGCCTATGTAGAACATGAAGAGACACAATGTTTCTGGAATACTCGGCAATGAACTGGCGGATGATGCTGCAAAACATCCGTCTAACAAAAATTCTCACTTGCATAAAATACCGCTCAATGACTTTAAAAACATCAATCGAAAAGCCTCTGAAAATATATGGACGCAGATCTGGAAATCTCAAACAAACAATAAATTATATCAAATCAAACAACAGCAGAAATCCTGGAAATCAAGTTTCCGGTCAAACAGACACGAAGAGGTTATCCTCGCCCGGCTTCGCATCGGACACACATATTTAACACTCTTACCTGCTAATGAAAGACGATCCTCCACAATGCCCTCAGTGTCTGACCACACTAACGGTGAAGCACATCATCATAGAATGTCCACGATACCAAATTGCCCGCCAATCAGCTTTCAAATCGCATTCAAATGAGCCATTAAGCCTTCAACTCATTATGGGAGAAAACGCAAACGTCAGTGAACTCTTTTCATACCTCAGCTTAATAAACTTAACTAATCATATCTAATATGTTAAATCAGTAACAATATAACAGGAAATAACAAAACTTGAACAGGCGCAATATAGCCGAAGTTGCTCTTGCGCCATTAAACCCCAAACAACAACAAGACACAATGTTATAATATATAAGAATATGTATTAGAAATGGATAATTGTTGGTGAAATGTTTGATTTGATATCACGATTATATACACATTTAAACGTTAGTATGATAACAAGTCTCCAACTAAATATTGTATTCAGTTAAATGTTATTGCAAGTCTTCTTATATATGATATGTCAATAAACAATGTTATATTCTACATTCATGTGTGTGTGTCTGTCATTCCGAAACTCAGCCAGTCCAGTGGAAGAATACCTAATATAATTGAGGTCCCCTTGAGTCTGGGATTTTCTGAGATTAATCAAGTCAGGTGTTAAAGTGGGAGGGGTTAAAAAAAAAGGGGGATAAAAAAAATATATATAATAAAATAAATATAAATTAATATAATACAATAAAAAGAAGATACAAAATAAGATAACACTTCAATTCCACCCCCCACACTGTGACTGAAGTATAATTTCAGCCTTGCTTAGATGATCGTGCATTACTTCTTTAACCAGTGACTCCATTATTTTAACTGGAATAAAAATGAAACTAACAGGACTGTAATTATTCGTGTCACTCTGATACATTTATATAATACTAAGAAAATGACAGATCTGTAACACTGTGATTAATATTAATTAATTTATTTCGAACTGCTGTGTTAATTCTTAGTTTATTTTTAAGTTATTCATAATTTTATCTAAAGAACATTACAGTAGTAATAATATTTCTCTCTTTCTTACTACTAGTTTTTCAACATGAAGGTGTTCCTAATTGGGTTATTATTTTGCGCGGTTGCTGCTCAAACTCCTTGGATTAATCTTTCAGGTAAGCCCCCATGTCATCGAAATAATGCATTCTGTTATAAAGATACTATGTATATGCAGTGGTTAAATATAAATGCAAATTTATTTAAATTATATATTCTGTGTCAAAGTCCTAGATCAGTCATTTATTTGAAAAACAATAACTGACTCTGTGGTTTTTCTAATCTGCTTCTGCACCCATCAGGGGCAATTTCTTAAATCGAGAACACCTGGTGTCCGTGTTCTTTGATAGGGAAAACCGTATGATCGATTTGGATATTTTGGCATTTTAAAAGACCTGAACAGTCTTGGGGAGGTGGCCTTCTTTGTGCTTTGACAATGAAGGTCATCTCCTTTTTTTATTAAAATATTTTTATCCAAAGTTTTTCAAAGTTTGTGCAAAATCCACAACATTCTCTCGTGCTTTTTTGCAAGATTAGGGAACATCGCAAGAATCAATTTAAAGTGTTACGTTTTTCACTATCAAAGAAAATTATCACCGAAGAATTTCCTCTTTTGATGGTTTTATCGTGCATTCTGATGGTAAATGCAACAAGCCATCGGTCGCCTTAACTCCTGGGCACTGGCTAATAGATATCCAGGTTCTCGCTGGAAAAGAGCATTGATTAAACTGGTTTTGTCCAGCTGATTTGCCAATATACCCTAAATGAGATTTTATGGGACAATGAACAGACAATTTAGCCTCAATAGCTCTTGTGCCGTTCAGTCCAACACCAACAAAATATCGGAGACAATTATCACCTGTTAGTTATTTTAATTTTTGCAAATTATTAATTTTTATAATATACATATTATGGCGTGATCTGGCTCATATGGCCTTAGTTACGTTTTCGCTGTAAAACAAAAATAAAACGTTGTCGAATATTGCAGATATAAATCATATTTTCATAAATTGTTTCCTGCATTGTTATCCAATATTTCTGTACTTATATGTAAGTTAATTTTTAGCCTATTTTAGATTATAAATTAAATTGATTAATTTATTTATATTAAATGTAAAACATTTATTTGCTAAAGATTTTCAGGATTTGAAACTCAATATTCATAAAGTTATCAATGACAAACCTGGAATGGAATTTTGTGAAGTGTTAACAACCAATCTAAAAATAGATCGAAACTAACAAGAATAATTGAAGTAATATAAATAAAATTTTCGTAATATGATTAATCATTTTCTTCTTGTTTCTGTAGATCTTTCGCAGTATGAAGAATCCGAATTTGCTCTGTTCCTCCACCAGCTTCTTTTTAATTTCCGTGATGTTATGAGAACAGGCCTTCCCGGTCTGAACATCCCCATTCTTGATCCACTAAGCTTAGATGACGTCACTCATCAAGTTGAAGAGGGTTTTGCCCGCGTTACTGTTTTTATAAGTAACCCACGGGTAGAAGGACTGTCAACGTACAGAGTGTCATCGCTGGAGGCGAATCCTCTGACGCAGAACATAAGGTTTCAATTAACAGCACCACGAATCACGATGAGAAGCAATTATTATAATCTGACCGGCAGGGTTGCCTTCTTCATCCCTATTCGAGGAAATGGAAATATGAACGTGACCATCAACAATGTTACTGCAACTTATACTGCCAACTTACAGGTTCCACCGAACGAAAACTATTTCCAAGTTGGTAAACTGGACGCGAATTTAACCTACGGCAAATTGAATTTCTACCTTGAAAACCTTTCTGGTGGGAGAGCATTTCAAAGCCTGATAGACAGATTTTTGGGCAGTGGTGGTAGAAATCTAATACTTAATGACCAGCAACAAAAACTTTTGTTTGAGCTGAGGGACAGTATTGTGTCTTATTTTAACCAAGAACTGAGAAATTTCAAAATAAATAAGTTGACGGGGCTATTTTAAGCTCTCTGAGAAGCCGAATATGGTTTATGTAGTTTGTCGACTAAGTGAATTACTGAGTCGCATTATATACTACGGTTTATTGTTTAAGCTGAAATTTTCTGTTCATTAAATTTCCTGTATACTTGAAGGTTACAAATAAATTGAATTTAGTGAAAAAGTGGAAAACTTTAAATAATTAAAGTTGAATTTTGTAACGAATCATTTGCTTTACTCCTCGACGTGGGCTACTGTACGTGGTGCGGGGACCTCCCAGTGACGCTGCTGGACTTCCAGACTAGCATCACTGGGATCCAACGCCCACAGCCCAGGTTTACATCAATGGAATCCGGCGTGTTTGCCGTGCGCTGCGACCCGTGGAAATTCGGAAAGGGGGATCCTCGTGGTTGAGGGGCCCAGCTTCAATACACCACTTTGGCCCCTGCTTCGACAAGACGGGAGGTCCTGGAAGGCCCGGCTAGGATCAATCGGCTAGTAGGCTCGCCTGCGAGGGTCAACCGTGTCAATGCCACGCCCCTACCCTCATGGTCTGAAGGACAGGATTCAGGCTGGCGGCGGTGCGGGTATAGCGTCTGGGTAGCCCTGGCGTTCCACTCCCGAGCGCATTTATTGCATGCCGGGTAGTGGGCGTCCCTTTGGGCTCCGTGGTGGATGGGGAGCCCGGGCACTGAACCAATTCAAAACTTCATGAATCCTGATAAACATATTCCTCAGGGGCCCCAACCCGGTCCCTCTCTGAAAATAATGACGGAGAGGCAGATAGCATAATTGCTACAAAGATGCAGCGAACCGAACTACCATCAGGGCCTGTCCCAAGGTTCTTAATAATGCATTCCACCAACGAAACACCGATTGGTAAAATGTCACCCTTTTTTATACAAAAGGGTTGGATGGGTTAGCAGGTACACCCAAGTCAGTTAAGAGGCTCCGTTCTGGGGACCTCTTGATTGAAACAAAAAATGACAGGCAGTCTGAACATCTACTCCGAGTAACATCAATCGGAGGAATCCCTATAACAGTGACACCACAGAGAACACTAAATTCATCGAGAGGTGTCATTTCGGAGTGGGACCTTCTCGACGTCACCGAGCAGGAAATCTGCTCCGAATTAAAACCACAGGGAGTTACTGCCGTCAAGAGAATCACTGGGCGAAGGGATGGAAAAATTGTTAAAACCAGGAGTGTTATCCTGACTTTTAACTCTCCCAAACCTCCTGATGAGATTAAAGCTGGCTACATCAACTGTCCAGTGCGTCCATATGTTCCAAACCCTTTACGGTGTTGTGTTTTAAATGCCAGAAATATGGAAATTCTCAAATGGCCTGCCGTGGAGTCCTTGCATGCGCTCGATGTGGTGCAAAGGACCACGAAACAATAGCATGTTCAGCCACAAAATCCACCTGCATTAACTGTGAGGGAGAACATCCAGCCTATTCACGAACATGCCACAGGTGGAAAGAAGAAAAAGAAATTCAACGGCTGAAGGCAGAGCTAAACATATCGTACCAGGAGGCAAGGAAAGCGGTGAAACCTCTCAACATCAAAAAACCTACATACGCCCAGAAGGTAGCAGGGAGGTGTTCCATTGGGACTCCGACGGACATGTCCGTCCCTCCAAAAGAATCATTTACTCCCATCGCACGTTATCTTTTAAACTCCCAAAAACCTGCACAGAAGGACCAATCAGCTGCCACTCCTATATCGGTACCTCCTAATGCTCCACAAATAACAAAAGCAAATGCAAAAGAAAAGAATACGAAAGGTGAAATACCACCTAGTACTCAAGAAAACATGGATGTTGAGCAGAAGGAGGTACAAGAAGACTCAGTTTTGGAGCTCTTTGCTGAGGAGGAAATGGACACTGGACTGCGTCCATACTTCCCCAGGAAGGAGAAAGCCAGAACTGAAAAAGGTAAGCCCTCAGCACCTCGGAAGCCGCCTGATGGACACACCAAGCCAAAATAATGGCTAAATTCCTATAGTGGAACTGTCGTGGATTCCGGCGAAATATTGATGACATCAAGGCACTCCTGCAAAAGCACAAACCAGCTTGCTTTTGCATACAGGAGACTTATTTAAAGGCAAATGACGACCCCACTATGCATAACATTACCATCATTCGTAAGGATAGAATTGTGGATGGTCCTGCTCACGGAGGAGTCGCAATCCTCATCGGCAACCAGATCCCATTTCAGCCTTTGCAGCTTACAACTAGCATTGAGGCTGTAGCAATTCGCCTTTCAGTGGGGTTCTTATTAACTGTCTGCTCCGTTTATTTGCCACCTGGGATTGACATCCCCCAGAATGGCCTTGATAATCTTATCATGCAATTGCCTTCCCCTTGTTTAATTCTTGGGGATTTCAATGGACATAATTCTCTGTGGAGTGCTGCTAACATTAATCGAAGGGGCGAGTCATAGAGCGTATGCTCACTGACAATGACCTCTCCCTCCTAAATGTGGGAACAAACACCTTCTTCCACATGTCTACCCGTACATTCTCTGCCATTGATCTTTCTATCTGCTCCCCTTCTCTCCTTCCTTCACTTACTTGGAAGGTAGAAGAAAATCCATATGGAAGCGATCACTTCCCCGTGATAACAACCCTAACTAGTGGTAGAACCTGTCTGCCATTTAGTTTACGGCGGTGGAAGATTGAACAGGCTGACTGGAATGCCTTTCAATATCTGGCAAACCTTGACATCGCTACAGTCAGTCAGGAGCCAATCAATGAAGCAATCATGTATGTCACAGAAACGATTGTCCAAGCAGCTGCAATTGCAATCCCAAAATCATCCAGCCGGTTCCCACTATTTCCCAAACCTTGGTGGAATTCAGAATGCACGGCAGCAAAAAAAAGCACAAAACAAAGCGTGGGGGATTTTCCGCCGATATCCCACGACTGAAAATTTAATATCATTCAAACGTGCACGTGCGAAAGCGCGTTATGTACGACGTCAGAGCCAAAGGAAATCTTGGATTCGTTTTACATCTTCCATAACTCAGGCTGCTAGCTCAAAAGTAGTCTGGGATAAGATCCGGAAAATGGAGGGAAAATATTCACCATGCTCTTCAGTGATCATCAAGCCCAACGGATGTCCAATTGCAGACCGAACTGCTCCCCAGGGGTCTTTTCTCAGTGCTATACCATTTCTCATAAAAATAAATGGCATCACAAAACAACTGCCACCCACGGTGCGGCATGCAATATATGTAGATTACTTCAGTATATCGTATCAAGCACAGAATATGGGAACAATAGAAAGGCAACTACAATGCGCAATTAACAGAATCAGTAGTTGGGCCCAGAAAAACGTTTTTAGAATTTCACAACAAAAAACAGTCTGCGTACATTTCTGTAGAAAAAGAAACTTACATTCCGACCCTGAACTAACAATAGAAGGTCACAAAATACCCGTCAAACAAAGCGTAAAATTTCTTGGACTCATTTTAGACAACAAGTTAACTTTCGTAGAGCATATAAAGCAATTACGAATAAAATATACGAGACGACTTAACATCCTTAAAGTCTTAACATCAGTATCTTGGGGAGCAGACCGTTATACCCTGCTTAATCTGTACAAAACACTAGTGAGATCAATAATAGATTACGGAGCACCTGTTTATGCTTCCGCTAAAAAGAGCGCCCTCAAATGGTTAGATCCAATTCACCATAGTGCAATACGAATAGCAACAGAAGCCTTTCGCACATCACCTTCATATAGTCTTTATACAGAAGCTAATGAACTACCATTGTTCCTCAGGAGACAACAGCTGGCCCTAGTCTATGCATACAAGATAAGATCCACAAGAAACCATCCAACTTGGACATCATTATTCTCACCAAAATGGGAAAACATATATAGGAATCGCAAAAGTGCGAACAAGCCTCTAGGAATCAGATTACAAGAACTGCTGACAACATATACCTCCCACCTGAGCACACAAAGGAGACAAGAAACGAACTCTATGCTTGGCTTGCTGCAAATCTAAAACCATCAGTCGACACAATAATAGCGGGAGATTTTAATTTGCCTCTTCCGAAACACAGGGAGGCCAAGAAAGAGCTGGATGCTACATTGGGCGCATTGTACTTAACGCAGCTTCCGACACCAGTGACAAGGGGAATGCAGCAACTTGACCTGTTGTATCATAGTTCCTTAGACATAAGGCTAGCGCAAAACTGCATAAAATTTAAGTCGGACCACAATCCCATTGAAATAGAAGCAGCACTGAAGATACACAAATACATGCAGGGTAACCACACGAACTGGGAAAAGCAAAGTAAGTATCTTTTCTCCGTGAAGTATATTAATGCAGAGGTCATTCTCAGTCACCTGACTAGTTACAACTGGAATGACCTGCAAGAAAAGCCAGTAGATGAAGCTTTAGAAATGATCACTAAAAAGCTATACCAAACAGCATTGGAAGGAGCAGCAAAAGAAATCAAACTATCTGAGAGAACAAAAGAATGGTTCAACCCACAACTGAAAGCAAGTTTCCTCAGGAAGCAAAAACTGTATAGAAAATGGCAAAGAACGGATCATCCCGCCGATCACGTTCGTTATAAGAAGGAAAGAGCACATTTCATCAAAGCAAAACGACAGGCACACTGCAGTGTTGTTCATAATAAACTAAAAAGAGCAAAAAGAATTACTAGCAATAGAAATAGCACAGAGAATATGACCGAATGCATTTTCAAGGAATGGGCTAATAACACTTTTGGTAACCTGCATGGACTGAATCAAATTGAGAACACTGATAATGGTAACAAAATTTTGGAATTCCTGAAAGATTTAAACAAGCGAAACTATTCGGTAAGAGAGGAACCAACAAGGCCTCCATTGAGCGAAATACAAATCACCAAAGAGAGCGTAATGAAAGCAATCAACGATCTGCCCAATAAGGCCACTGTTGGACCAGACAAATTTCCAATGTTCATCCTTAAAATAAGTAGCCCGTTTATAATAGATCTATTACTGCACATCTATCAGGAAATCATCAGGTCAGGAGCTTTCCCGCAAGCTTGGAAAAATTACATTGTAACCCCAATACCAAAGATTAAACACCCAAAATTGGCTAAGGATTTCAGACCAATTTCTGTTAGTTGCACCCTACAGAAGGTATTCGAAAAAGCACTGCTTCCCACCATCAATCAACACCGCTTCAGCCATAGACCACCGCATTTGCACTCAGTCATTTCGTGTAGATCAACAATAACAAACTTACTGGAAACCCTTTTTCGCATGCAGAAAGCACTAAATGAGAAAAAGCAAATTGATATTATTTTTTTGGATATCTCCGCAGCCTACGACAACGTATCAATTCCAGCGCTCATTGCGATTTTAAGGAATTATTTTAATGTAAGAGGAAATTTGTTAACTATAATAACCAGCCTGCTAGAACATAGAAAACTTACTGTTAAGCACCAAAAGCTACAATCTTGCTTTACCATCTCGCGAGGAGTTCCACAAGGGGGAGTTCTTTCGGCTACCCTCTTCGCAGCCGCCCTGGAGCCGTTTCTTGCACGGTACCACAATTTTATAACATATGCTGACGATGTAAAATTCTTCATCACTTCCAAAGACCATGAATCAGCAGAAGGTATTTGCCAGATGGCAAATAGCACAATCCGAGAATTTGAGAGCTACCTGGATTGCATCGGGCTCCGTATTAATGCACAGAAGTCTGCCCAAATGACCATAAGTTACAAGCAGAATAAAAATGATATCTCGATCTCTGTGAACGGGTCTAGTGTGGAAAAAGTGCACTCTCACCTGGACCTAGGTCTTAAGTGGGATGACAGACTCACCTTTGCTCAACACTTCGCCCATATGAAGACAAAAATATTCGCCGCTTTATGGGCTACTAGACAGGAACTGGTAGGAATTAGGGATCCTCAGCTAGCGACCAAGTACATTTTAATGTGTGTCCTGCCAATTGCAATGTATGCCTCGCAAATCTGGTCTTCAGCTCCAGATGCACATTATAAGTCCGTCCTTGGGATCGAGTACTGGTTCTTGCGATGGCTTAACAGAGTTGCTGGCCACCCTTTTACTATCTCAAGGGCCATTCTCTACTCAAACCTTAACATCACACCGTGGATGCAGCGGACAATTAACAGGAACATACACACTCTCGCACAAATGCTCACAGGCAGAGTAGATGCTCCAGTCCTGGATAATATTCTAGTCAAACCGCGTGCCACTGCTAGACGTTGCGGAGAAGTAAATAATCCACTGCGTCCAGTCCTGAACAATCTTAGTAGCCTGCAAAGATTCTTCCCATCAAATGCAGCGAAAATATTTAACTCACTACACATAGATGCCGAAAAACTCTGTGAGGATGCAGCATACCGGAAAGAGATCTTCCAGAATTCGTACAGACTTACCGAAATATGAATCGGCTGCAAAGTACCAAAGAATTGAGAGTAAAAGAGAAACTTTCTACTTTAAGAACAATAATAATTTGTTGACCAGAAAAATATACCTTCTGTAACAGATATGTAAGTTATATGTGGAATTATTAGTGAATTGTAAATATATGAGTTGTATAATGTATGTACAGAATCATTAATGTGTAAATACTGTATATATTAAACATAAAATGTGTATATAATATTTCGGGACGAGACTACGTGTTCAGTATATGTAACCCACTGCACGTAGTATCTCGTACCCTGATATGTACTTAGCACCCTCCTGGCACTTTGCCGTCCCGGGGTGTTTCCTTATGGAAATAAACAGATAATAATAATAATAATAATAATAATATGATCTTAATGTAGATAATGTTGCAAATCTTGAAAGGCACATAATACCACTATGGATAAACCACTACACAACTTGTGAACTCTCCACACAAACATGGAATAAAAATAACTTGTCAGACATTAACTTTCAACAACTGCATGCAGCACATAGAACTAAATATCCCAACCACGTACCAATATATACAAATGAATCAAAATCAGAGAACCATGTAGAAGCATCGGCAGTATTCCCAGACACTACACTGGCACGCCAACTTCCAAAAGAATGCAGCGTCTACGCTGCAGAATTAGTAGCAGTTCAGATAGCCCTGGAGTACTTCAGAACTACATATCATTTAAGAACAGTAATATATTCTGATTCATTAAGTGCAATACAAGCCATTCAAACCATGACCAATACAACCCATCCACTTCTAGTGCAAATTAAACAGATATTAACAGACTTAACAAAAGAAAAACAAACAAGAAATATTTTTCTGCTGGATACCAGGCCACAAAGGGATAAAAGGAAACTAAGAAGCTGATAGATTTGCAAAATCAACAACTAACCTTCAGAAACAGCCTTTCCCAGTGCCGTATCAGGATTACAAACCAATCTTTCAAAACCGCTCTCTAACACAATGGCAAGAACTCTGGCAAAAACAAAAACTTCAAATAAATTATATGAAATAAAACCAAAAGTTGAACTTTGGAAAACAAGCACAAGGAAATCAAGGAGAGAGGAAGTCGTTCTGACCAGACTACGAATTGGACATACACACATTACACATGGCTATTTACTACGTGCCGAAGAACCTCCAAGATGTCAAACATGCAATACTACCCAAACAATCAGACATATACTCATAGAATGCCCAACCTATGAAAATGATCGACGAAAGATTTTCTCATCATTATATAAAGAAAATCAAGACATCACTCTCAGAGATATCCTAGATGACAAGGAACGGGTATCAGATATTTTCAGATTCATGCAGATAATCAACGTCTACCATCTACTGTAAATAATGACAGGGTATATAATCACAGAAAATATTTACTCCCGTGCTTTCGACCAAGATATAGAGAATAAATATCCATACAAAGACATAATATAACAAATGAACTGGCGCACTATGATCTCCGTAGTCAATGTGCCAATAAACAACAAAACAAACAAGCAGATCGAACTGCAGTTGCAAATACTTTAGGGGAAACATTTGCAAAAACCTCTGCAATAACATCTTTTCCCGCAGAGTTTTTGGCCCTGAAAAAGAAAATTAAGAAAAACCCACCGAACTTCTCTTCAAAAGGGCTAGAATCATATAATAAGCCCTTTTTACAGGAAGAGTTAAATGCAGCACTCTCTCTCACGCATGCAAGTGCTGCGGGCCCGATGACATCCACTATGAAATGCTAAAACACCTCCCACCACAATCTAAGGATCACTTTTTAATTCTGTTTAACAGAATTTTTATCCACAAACAATTCCGGATACCTGGCAAAGCGCTATCGTCCTTTCTTTCCCAAAACCAGGAAAAGACCCTCGCAATCCAAGTAACTATCGTCCTATTGCTCTGACAAGCTGTTTGTGCAAAGTCCTGGAAAGAATGGTTAATGCACGCCTCGTATGGTATTTAGAAACAAATGGTCTGCTTTCCAGGACACAGTGCGGCTTCCGAAGAAATCGATCCATTCTGGATCATTTAATCCGATTGGAAACGTCCATTCGTGATGCTTTTATTAAATCAGAGCATTTGGTAGCAGTTTTCTTTGATATTGAAAAAGCGTACGACACAGCCTGGCGATTTGGAATTTTAAAAGACCTCTATAACTTTGGTCTTAGAGGTAACCTTCCTGTTTTTATTAAAAACTTTCTTTAGAATCGCCAATTTCAAGTCCGTTTAGGATCCACCCTCTCTCGAGGTTTCTCTCAGGAAGAGGGAGTCCCGCAAGGATCCGTTCTAAGTGTCACGCTTTTCGCAATCAAAATAAACTCTATCGCAGAACAACTTCTACCCACTGTAAACAGGCCCCGGGTGCCAAGCGAATTCGAGGTCAAGCGATTTTTCTGCGATATATAGAGTGCTCATCAAAAGTGATTAAAGTTTTTTCTAATTTCGTACGTTTCTATTAGCAGCTTTATTTCTATATCGTTCTACACTTAAAAGCCACAAGTTAGAACAGAGAAAGGAAACTCACCTTTCTTTATTTATCCATATATTTCTATTTCCACTAACGAACTAACACTTTAACCGCTTGGCCTCCTAGCGGCACTGCTCCTGCCTCCCCGTGGCGGGGCCGGAAATCTTGGCAAGTAAGACCACTTGCCAAGGGCTAAAAGGAGCAAACATGGCTAACACAGACCATCAGGATATTGAGAACGAAAATCCAAAGAGACAAAAGACTGATCGGATGGAGCAACCTTGCCCATCGTTCTTAATTATCCACTCTCTTAATAGTCAGCCCATTAATAAATTGTCTCCGTTTCTCATACAAAAACATCTGGAGGGTATTGCAGGATCTCCCAAGATGGTGAAGAGACTGCAATCAGGAGACTTACTAGTAGAAACCACCAACCACAGACATTTTGAGAAGCTGTTACAACTGACAAGCTTTGTTGGCATTCCAGTTAAAATATCTCCACATACAACCCTAAATTCATCTAAGGGTGTGATATCCAGTTGGGACTTATTAAACGTTACCGAGGAAGAAATAACCCAAGAGCTGCAGGGACAACATGTAATTGAAGCAAGACGAATAATGATTAAAAAAGATAATGAACTTACACCTACAAGAAATATTATTCTCACCTTCAATACACCCAACTTGGCCGACCGGGCTAGCCGAGTGGGTAAAGTACCTACCCGGCAACCCAAAGGTCGCGGGTTCGATTCCCGCCTCGGGCTTGGATCAAAGTACTGCAAAAACCTTGGGAGGTGCAATATGGCCACAGAAGCCGATGCGCCAACAACTATCAAACCTAACCTAACACCCAACTTACCCTCCTCTGTAAAAGCAGAGTATTTACTTTGCCGCATCCGACCTTATATTCCAAACCCTTTAAGGTGTTACAAATGCCAAAAGTATGGCCACTCACAAACTGTATGCAGAGGAGTTCCTGTCTGCCCTAATTGTGGATCTGCAGATCACATACAAAGTAACTGTACAGCTACAAAAATGACCTGCCCAAATTGCAAAGGTGACCATCCTGCATATTCTAAGACATGCGAAAAGTGGAAAACCGAGAAAAATATAGTAAAATACAAGGTTGAGAACAAAGTAAGTTACCCAGAAGCGAGAAAATTAGTTGCTCCAACTATAACCAAAAATATGACCTATGCCCATGCTGTAAAAAAAATATCAGACAGTCTCCACTCAAACTGATGTAACAGTTCCCTCTAACAAATCAATTTCTGATTGGGTTAGAAATGTTCTTTCTAAGCAACAATCCAAGTTCTCTGACCAAGCAAATAATACTCCTCTGACAATACCAGCGGTATCTCCTACTCCAGTCATAGATACCATATCTCATAGTTCAAACGCAAATGTAGTAAAAAATTTTCAGGTCACAACCATGAACACAGATGGCACACCCATACAAGACGATCCCCCTCTAGAAATCCATGCAGAAGAAGAAATGGACACAGGTCGACCAGTTTTCTCCAAAAAAGATAAAACTAAATTAGAGCGTCATAAGCCAGTAACCTTCAAAAAACAGTCAGGTACAGCTCCATCAATTAAACACAAATAATGCCTTGTATTTTACAATGGAACTGTTGTTGTTGTTGTTGTCGTTTGGTTTTTAGGAGCATTAGCAACTAAGGCCATATTGCTCCAATACAATGGAACTGCAGAGGCTTTCGTTGCAACACAGATGATATCCGTGAACTAATTAGCCGATATTCTCCAGTTGCCCTTTGTCTTCAGGAAACTTACCTAACCTCGCAAATTTCTCCTTCAGTAAAAAAACTATTGTCTTTATCGAAGAGATCGTAACACAGCAAATGCTGCCCATGGTGGTGTAGCAATCCTGATAAACTCAAAGATCCCAACTAAACATATTCCACTTCAAACTGAAATAGAAGCTGTTGCTGTTCATATAACTCTGAATATTTCAATAACAGTTGTTTCAATATACCTACCACCAAACCATACTTATTGTTTAAAGATCTTGAAGATCTATTCATACAGATACCTCCACCTCTCTGTATATTAGGGGATTTTAATGGGCACCACCCCTTATGGGGCGATCCTAAACTAGACACACGTGGTTGACTCGTTGAAAGCTTTCTAGAGTCATAAAACCTCACCTTACTCAATACTGGTGCGCACACTCACATACAGCTCCCAACTGGACACACCTCAGCAATAGATCTCTCAATTTGTTCTCCAATACTCTTTCCCACCATGGAGTGGTACGTTTTAAATGATCCAATGGGCAGTGACCACCTTCCAATCATATGCAATGTTTTAATGTCACAGACTCCATCAAACAAGCTCCGCAGGAAATGGAAATTTGTTCGCGCAAACTGGGCAAAATTTCGATCATCAATCTCTCTTGACGAGGAAAAAATCCAGCTCCAAAATATTGATAATGTAACAGATTACATCACATCACATCTCCTAAAAGTGGCCAAGGACACAATACCATTATCAAACCCCCTGATCGCAAGCATTATAATTATTGGTGGAATGACGAGTGTACAAAAGCAAAGAAAGCAAAAATCAAAGCCTGGAATTTATTTCGGCGATGTCCAACCACAACCAATCTCATTAATTATAAGAAGCTAAGAGCAAAAGCACGATTTGTACAAAAGCAAGCCAAGAAAGAATCCTGGACCCGTTTTGCATCGACCTTTAACAGAAACACTGATCCGAAAACTATATGGAAAAAAATTAGACAGTTATCTGGTAAGTTTCCTACTATACCTTCTCCAATCCTCTCCTGGAAAGAGGCAAGATCTATCCAGTTCCTTAGACATTGCTAATGCTTTGGGCAATACTTTTTCTGAAATATCAGCGGCATCAGCATATCCTACATCATTCCAACGAATTAAAAACACTAGAGAAAAGCATGCCATAAAATTTCAAACCGCATGTACTCTTCCATATAGCAAACCTCTGCAATACTTTGAACTTCTGCATGCCATTAGAACAGCCCACAATGGTGCAGCCGGGCCAGATGGGATTTATTATGTCATGCTTCAACATCTCGATGACAAAGCTTTAAGCCTGCTTCTGGTTTTTTACAATCGTATATTCTTAGAAAATGTGTTTCCAACTTCTTGGCATCACTCTACTGTTTTGGAGTTCCTAAAACCTGGGAAAGATCCAACTAACCCCTATAGCTATAGACCTATCTCTCTCTCAAGCTGCCTGAGCAAAATCCTTGAAAAAAATTGTCCACAGAAGACTCGTATGGATCATTGAGTCACAACATCTAATGAGCCATAGCCAATATGGCTTTCGTAAAAATAGGTCATGCTTAGATCTTATGGTCAAGGCTGAATTCGCCATTCGAAATGCCTTTGTTAAACGGGAACATCTTGTAATGGTTTCAATAGATATCGAGAAGGCTTTTGACACTACCTGTCGGCATGGCATACTTAGTGATCTTTACTCTCTTGGTCTGCGAGGCAACCTTCCTATTTTCGTTCAGAACTTCCTACGTACTAGATCGTTTCAAGTTCAGTACCAAGATGCCCTCTCCAAAACGTTTATACAGGAAGAAGGAGTACCACAGGGATCAGTACTGAGTACCACTTTGTTTGCTCTTAGAATAGATTCCATCACCAATCAGCTTCCAAATACAGTTGAGACCTACCTTTATGCAGATGATCTTTCCATCTCCTGCCATTCCCAAAATATGAGGTCTATTGAATGGCAGCTCCAGATATCACTTAATAAAATTCAACAGTGGGCCAGCCTCAACGGATATCGACTCTCGCAGCAGAAAACAGTTGCCATCCATTTTTGTAGACAGCGCAAACTTCATCTGGATCCTGAACTTCAAATTTATAATGTCTCCATCTCGGTCACTAATAGCATCAGATTTCTAGGATTAACATTTGATAATAAGTTAAATTTTATAGACCACATTAAAAATGTACGTACTTACTGTCTAAAAAAGTTAAATATACTCAGTGCTTTATCCTCCCAAACATGGGGCGCAGATCGTACATCTCTGCTTCGGCTATACCGGGCATTAATCAGATCCCGTCTTGATTATGGAGCTCTCATCTATGATTCAGCCAGATTGAGTGCATTGCACTGCCTTGATCCAATTCAACACAGTGCCTTGAGACTTTCACTCGGTGCTTTCAGAACATCACCAGCACATAGTCTCTACATTGATGCCCATGAACCCCCACTAACTTTAGGTAGGAAGACACTGTTATTGAAGTATGCTGTCAAGATAGAAAGCTGTGCCATGCATCCGACTCAGTCATACCTGTTCAATCCACCATTAGAAAACCTTTTCAGAAATAAACCAATCATAGTAAAGCCAGCTGGTCTTCGCCTTCTTGAACTGATGCAAATTTGGAATGTTTCCATCCTTTCCGTACAACAGACAACTTGTACTCAACCACCATGGGTTCCACCTCCTATACCGACCTGTGACACTTACCTCTCTCAATGGGGAAAGAACATTTTACAAACATCAAATGTTCAAACAACTTCACGAAGCTCACATTCAAAGATACTTTGACTTCTCTCCAATTTATACAGACGGTTCTAAATCTAATTCAAACGTTGGAGCGGCTGCAGTGTTTCCAAATACCGTTATTTCAGCATCCTTGCCATCTGAATTCAGTATCTTCTCAGCTGAACTATATGCAATCAAACTAGCTTTACAGAATCTCTCGTCTGACTGTGCTTTAAAATATGTTATTTACACTGATTCCTTCAGCTCAATCTTGGCTTTATGTAACCCCTTAGATAAAGTACACCCTATTCTAGACGAAATAAAAAGCATATTACTAAAAATTGAAGAACGCCATCAACTGGTCACCTTCTGCTGGATTCCAGCTCATTCTGGCATTTTGGGCAATGAACTGGCTGATAAAGCTGCAAAAAATCCAACTAGCTTCAACTTAACTAATATCCCTGTTCCGCCATCAGACTATGCATTAACCATTCAGGCTGCAGCCTGTCAAAATGGACAACAATATGGCACTCTCAAATTAATAATAAAAACTTTTTCAATTTAAACATGATCCAAAAATTTGGCGCTCCAGTGTCCGCACATCAAGACGAGAAGAGGAAGTCCTTTCAAGGGTAAGAATAGGACATACTTACCTGACCCACCTTTATTTACTCACAGGGAACAAACCGCCACAGTGTCCACTTTGTAATATAAATCTGAGTATTAAACACATTCTCATTGACTGCCCTTACTATGAACAAGACAGAACTTCAACCCTGCTATCACTAGTTAATCTTCGCAGACCAATAACTTTAGAGAATCTCATTGGAGATGACGCAGATATTTCGGAATTTTTCAACTTTTTAAAGCAGACTAGACTTTTTAATCAATTCTGAATTTATGAAACTTTTTCACTTCATTTCTTTTTATTATAAATGAATAGGCGCATTATAGCCAAAGCAGCTTATGCGCCATCAAACCCCCATATCAACAACAACAACAACCACTGTAAACAATGCCCTCTATGTTGATGACTTTGCTATATTTTGTCATTCATGCAATATGAGGGTCATTGAAAGGCAACTGCAGAAAACCATTCACCATCTTACAGCTTGTTCTTTGGCTAATGGGTTCAGATTTTCATCATAGAAGACTGTTTGTGTACACTTCTGTCGCAAACAATCTTCATCCTGACCCAGAATTAAGGCTTGGGCAAAATAACATCCCAGTTTTAGCAGAATTCAAATTCCTTCGACTTATTTTCGACAAAAAGCTGACATTTTTACAACATATTCGTCAGCTGAGGACAAGATGTGTGAAAGGGCTTAACATGCTTCGTGCCCTTTCGTCAACTTCATGGGGCGCAGATCGTTCTACCCTTCTTCGTCTTTACCGAGAACTTGTCCGCTCCAAACTCGACTATGGGTCTCAGGTTTATGGGTCTGCTAGAGATAGTGCACTTCGGTGGTTAGATTCAATCCACCATCAAGCCATCCGGACAGCCACTGGAGCATTTCGCACATCTCCTGTCCAAAGCCTTTACGTTGAAGCAAATGAACCATCTCTGTCTCTTCGACGTCAGCAGTTGTCCTTACAGTACGCCTTCAAATTAAAATCCCTGCCCGATCATCCCACATGGCCATCCGTTTTTGAGCCGCGCTGGGAAAACCTCTACAACACCCGTCGGACTGCCAAAAAACCTTTTGGTATTCGCATTCAAGGGCTGCTGAATGAGCTAAACTTGACGGTAGACAACATTGCCCAGTAACCAAGGCAATTCTTTCACCCTGGTATGCTTATTTTCCAACTTGCGACTTCTCCCTTAAGTTCTGGGAGAAGGCTACTACACCGCCATCTGTCTACCAGCAACTCTTTGCATCACATAGACAGCAGTATTCTGACTTTCTGCCAATCTATACAGATGGCTCAAAGTTAGAATGTCATGTGGGATCTGCTGTTGTGTTCCCTCACAAAACATTATCCTATAAGATCCCACAAGAAACTAGCATTTATACTGCAGAGTTGCATGCAATACAAACAGCCCTAGATCACATTAAAAATCGCGACTACCAGAGGTATGTGATTTATTGTGATTCATCGAGCGTGTTACAGGCTCTGGTATCGGTGAGTTTTAACCCTCATTCGATCCTGTCCAGGATCCGGCCCGGCAGATTCTTTTTTCTCTCGTGGAATTAGAATTTGATATTCGCTTTTGCTGGATCCCAAGCCACATTGAGATCCGCGGAAATGAATGAGCTGATGCCGCTGCCAAATCAGCCATTTCCCTGGATAATTATTGTCTGTCAGTCCCCTATACAGACTACAGGCAAATAATACGTTCTAAACTACTTTCCCAATGGCAAGATTCTTGGCATGGACAGGCCACCAATAAATTAGATCACATCAAGCCTGTAATTATGCAATGGCAGTCCAGTCTACGCAGGGTTCGAAGAGAGGAAGTGGTTCTTGCTCGGCTTCGCATAGGTCATTGTCATCTAACACATTCCTATTTGCTGAGGGCGGATGACCCACCTATGTGCGAGATGTGTAATGTTATTTTAACCGTTAGTCATTTTAATAGAATGTCCTGTTTTTATAGAAGCACGACGTTCGTATTTTACCGCTTCTAATAATTTGACTGAGCCATTTACACTCAGTCAGATTATAGGTGACAGACACAATATGTCTGACGTTTAACTTTTTACAATTTATTAATTTTTATACAAAGATCTAAGTTTTATGCTTTTACTCTTATACCCTTTTAACATAATAATTAATTGTTTGACGTGATAGCCTTGGCTACCAAAATGTTTAATAGCATTTTAAACCTGACTTGGCGCTTTATGGCCTTAGCTGCCAATGCGCCATTAAAAACCAAAAACCAACCATCATTTGCTTTCTATTGATTTTGATATGAAAGTATAAAATACTGGGTAACGATATTTATCTTAAAAATGGTGGTGTTTCGAAATGGTCTTCCAGTAAGTCCAGACGCCATCATATCGAATAATGGCCTCGATTTAGTGTTTTTCTCCTAGGCGGGTAGGCCCCGGGTGCCAAGCGAATGTGATCGAGCGTTTTCTCTGTGCTTAAAAATAGTGATTATCAAAAAGCGATCCCCTCGACGTGGGCACCTGTTCGTGGTGAGGGGACCTCCCAGAGATGCTGCTGGACTTTCAGAATAGCATCCCTGGGATCCAACGCCCACAACCCAGGTTCCATGCTTACATCAATGGAATACGGCGTGTTTGCCGTGCGCTGCGACCCGTGGAAATTCGGAAAGTGGGATCCTCGTGGTTGAGGGGCCCAGCTTCAATACACCACTTTTGCCCCTGCTTCGACAAGACGGGTGGTCCTGGAAGGCCCGGCTAGGATCAATCGGCCAGTAGGCTCGCCTGCGAGAGTCAACCGTGTCAATGCCACGCCCCTACCCTCATGGTCCGAGGGACAGGATTCAGGCTGGCGGCGGTGCGGGTATAGTGTCTGGGTAGCCCTGGCGTTCCACTCCTGAACGCATTTATTGCATACCGGGTAGTGGGCGTCCCTTTGGGCTCCGTGGTGGGTGGGGAGCCCGGGCACTGAACCATATAAAAACTCTATGAATCCTGAAAAACTAACTTCTTCAGGGGCCCCAACCCGGTCCCTATCTGAAACCATTGACAAAGATGCAGATAGTATTATTGCTAAAAAGAGGCAGCGAACCGAATTACCATCAGGGCCAGTCCCAAGGTTCTTAATTATTCATTCTACCAATGAAACACCGATTGGTAAAATGTCGCCCTTTTTTATTCAAAAAGGGTTAGATGGGTTAGCAGGTTCACCCAAATCAGTTAAGAGGCTTCGTTCTGGAGACCTTTTAATTGAAACTAAAAATGACAGGCAATCTGAACATCTACTCCGAGTAACATCAATCGGAGGAATACCAATAACAGTGACACCACAGAGAACACTCAATTCATCGAAAGGTGTCATTTCGGAGTGGGACCTTCTCGACGTAACCGCGGAGGAAATCTGCTCCAAATTAAAACCACAGGGAGTCATTGCCGTCAAGAGAATTACTGCGCGAAGGGATGGAAAAATTGTTAAAACCAGGAGCGTTATCCTGACTTTTAACTCTCCTAAACCTCCTGATGAGATTAAAGCTGGATACATCAACTGTTCAGTGCGTCCATACGTTCCGAACCCTTTACGGTGTTTTAAATGCCAGAAGTATGGACATTCTCAAATGGCCTGCCGTGGCGTCCTTGCATGCGCTCGATGCGGTTCAAAGGACCACGAAACAACAGCATGTTCAGCCGCAAAACCCACCTGTATTAACTGTGAAGGCGAACACCCGGCCTACTCACGAGCATGCCAGAGGTGGAAAGAAGAAAGAGATTCAACGGCTGAAGGCAGAGCTAAACATATCATGCAAGGAAATCGGTCAAACCCCTGAATATCAACAGACCTACCTACGCCCAGAAGGTAGCAGGGAGATGTTCCGTCGGAACTCAGACGGACATGACCATTCCTCCAAAGGAGTCTTTCACTCCTATCGCGCGTTATCTCTTAAGTTCTCAAAAACCTGCACAGCAGGACCAATCAGCTGCCACTCCTATATCGGTACCTCTTAATGCTCCACCAGTACCAAAACTACTAGTATAGCACTACTTCCGGTAGGTGCAGGATTTGTGCATTACAGCACACATAGAGAATGGTGGATCCAGGTGTTAGTTAATCCCTGGTGGCGAAATGGCCTGACATAATGCTCTTTTTTTCAGGCCTGTCTTGCAGACGTTCTGAGCTTTCTCAGGAGTAAAAGGTGGAGACGGGCTTGTGTCTAGGAGCCACCCTTCATATCAGGACACACACAATCAATGTACAGAAAGACTACAGTATATATAAGAGCATGTATATAAATCTGTATATAAATATTGTATATAAATTGATTAATATTGTATGTAAATTGATTAAGATAACTTGAGAATGTATATACAGTTGTGTGTTAATAAATAAAATAAAAAGTACCAAAACAAAGTGGTAAAGAAAAACTAAAAAGTTCGGAAGAGCCACCCGTTACACCAGAAACAATGGATATAGAGACTAAGCAGGTACCGGATGAATCAGTGTTGGAACTCTTTGCGGAGGAAGAAATGGACACGGGACACCGTCCATTCTTCCCCAAAAAAGATTAATCCAAGACACAAAAGTTAGCCCTCAGCACCTCGGAAGCCGCCTGATGGACCCACCAAGCCAAAATAATGGCTAAATTTCTACAATGTGTCGTGGATTCCGGCGAAATACTGATGACATCAAGGCCCTCCTGCAAAAGCACGAGCCAGTTTGCTTTTGCTTACAGGAGACTTATCTAAAGGCAAATGATGATCCCGCAATGCATAACATCACAATTTTTCGTAAGGATAGAATTGCGGATGGTAATGCCCATGGGGGATGGCTATCCTTGTGGGTAACTAGACCCACAGTGCAGCCCTTGCTAATTACAACTAACATAGTAGCTGTTGCAATTCGCCCTACGGTGGGATTTTTATTAACGGTCTGCTCTATCTATTTGCCACCTGGGACTGACATCTCCCAGGAAGACCTTGATGATCTAACGCAGTTGCCTCCCCTTTCTTACTTCTCGGGGATTTTAATGGACATAACACCCTGTGGGGTAGTGCTAACATCAGTGGAAGGGGATGAGTCATAGAGCATATGCTAAATGACAATGACTTTTCCGTTCTAAATACTGGAACAAACACCTTCTTCCACATGCCTACCTGTACTTTTTCTGCCATTGATCTCTCTATCTGCTCCCCTTCTCTACTCCCTTGGGAAGTGGAGGAGAATCCATACGAAAGTGATCACTTCCCTGTGATAACCTCGTTACACAGTGGGAGACCATGTCTTCCCTTCAGGTAACCACGGTGGAAGATTGATCAGGCTGACTGGACTGCCTTCGAACATCAGGCAAATTTTGATCTTAGCACAGTCAGTCAAGAGCCTATCAATGATGCAGTTAAGTACATCACAGAAAATATTGTCCAAGCAGCTGTGAATGCTGTTCCAAAAACATCTGCACGGTTTCCACCATTTCGTAAACCTTGGTGGAATTCACAATGCACAGCAGCAAAAAAGGCTCAAAACAAAGAGCGGTGGGTTTTTCCGCCGATATCCTACCACGAACAACCTTATAGCCTTTAAACGTGCACGAGCCAAAGCACGATATATCCGCCGTCAGAGTCAAAAGGAATCGTGGATCCGTTTTACATCATCTATTAACCAGTCTACCAACTCTAAGGTAGTCTGGGATAAAATCCGGAAAATGAAGGGAAAATATACATCCCACCCTTCTTCAATCCTAGATTATAATGGATGCGCTATTGCAGATTCAACTGCAATAGCCAATTCTCTTGGGGAAACATTCTCTAACATCTCTGCAACATTTTCGTATTCCCCAGAGTTCCTGGTCCTGGAATATAAAATCGAAAACAGGCACTTAACTTTAAATCTAAGAGCATTTATCCCTACAACGGGGATTTCACTATTCAGGTACTGAAAAGAGCCCTCGCTCTTTCCAAAGCAAGTGCTGTTGGACCAGATGGCATCCATTATGAAATGAAAATCTATGGATTGTCTGCTCCTTCTGTATAACAGAATCTTTATTGAAGGGCAGTTTCCGGACTCCTGGCGAAAGGCAATCGTCCTTTCCTTCCCTAAGCCAGGAAAGGATCCAAAAGTCACCACCAATTATCGTTCTATTGCTCTGACTAGCTGTCTGTGCAAAATCCTGGAGAGAATGGTTAATTCTCGTTTAATATGGTACTTAGAATCAAATGACCTTCTCTCCAACATCCAGTGCGGCTTCCGAAGGAACCGGTCTACTTTGGACCATCTTATTAGACTGGAAACATCCATCTGGGATGCTCTCCTAAAACGCGAACACTTGGTTTCGGTGTTCTTTGACATGGAAAAAGCGTATGAAACTACTTGGAGATTTGGCATCTTAAAAGATCCGCATAGCCTTGGCCTTAGGGGGCAACTCCCTATTTTAATTACAAACTTTTTAGCCAATCGATCTTTCCAAGTTCGTGTGGGATCCACACTCTCTCGTTCCTTCAGCCAAGAGGAGGGAGTACCACAAGGATCAGTATTAAGTGTCACGCTTTTTGCCATCAAAGTAAATTCCATCACAGAAAAACTTCCTGGAACTGTAAACAGTGCCCTCTATGTTGATGACTTTAGCATATTTTGTCAGTAATGGAACATGAGGGTTATTGAAAGACAACTGCAGAAAGCTATTGATCGCCTCAACTCCTGGGCTCTTGCTATTGGCTTCAGGTTCTCGCCGGAGAAGACCGTTTGCGTACACTTTTGTCGCAAGAGTAATCTTCATCCTGAACCTGAATTAAAGCTCGGACAAAGTGCAATTCCGGTAGCAGCGGACACAAAATTCTTGGGACTCTTATTCGATAAAAAGCTGACCTTTCTGGAACATATCCGTCAACTCCGCACAAAGTGCACAAGAGGGCTGAATATTCTGCGCTCTCTTTCCTCAACATCTTGGGGTGCGGATCGATGCACCCTACTACGCATCTATCGTGCACTTGTACGATCCAGACTAGATTACGGGTCCCTGGTATACAATTCGGCCAGAGTACTTCGATGGCTGGATCCTGTCCCTCATCAGGCTCTCCGTATCGCTATTGGAGCATTTCGAACATCTCCTGTCCAGGAGATGTTCGAAACAAACGTCGAAGCAAACGAACCACCGTTATCACTTCGACGTAAGCAGTTGTCTCTAAAGTACGCCTTAAAACTGAAATCCCTGCCATACCATCCTACGTGGCCATTCGTTTTTGAGCCACGATGGGAAAATCTGTACAACACCCGTAAGACTGCCAATCGTCCTTTTGGTATTCATCTCCAAGAGCTACTCAATGAACTTAATATTAAGGTAGACAAGGTTGCCCAAACACCAAAGCAACCCCTTCCATCCTGGCATGCTCATGTTCCAAATTGTGACTTCTCCCTTAGAAATTGGGGAAAGTCGGACAGTCCACCTTCTGTCTACCTGCAGCTTTATTCAGCACACCGAGCTGAACATTCTGACTTCGCGCCAGTTTACACAGACGGTTCGAAGTCTGAGTCATATGTGGGATCTGCAGCGGTCTTTACAGGCAGCACTACATCGGAGCAGATTCCTTCTGAATGTAGCATATTTACTGCACAGCTGCACACTATTGAGTTAGCCTTGGATCACATTAGTAAATGCCAATACCAACGGTTCATTTTATACTCTGATTCTCTAAGTGTTTTACAGGCCTTAATAACTGTGAGATATAATTCTAGTCCAGTTCTGTCTAGCATTCAGCAGAAGATTCACGTTCTCCATGAACGTGAATATGATATCTGCTTCTGCTGGATTCCCAGCCACATTGGGATTAGGGGAAATGATTTGGCTGACATCGCAGCCAAATCAGCAATCCCCAATAATAATCGCTGCCTGTCAGTCCCCTATACAGACTACAGGCGAATAATACACGAGAAAATACATTCCCAATGGCAGGATTCGTGGAATAGACAGACTGCGAATAAATTATATCAAATAAAGCCTGTAATTGAACCGTGGCAGTCTAGTCTGCGCAGGAATCGTAAAGAGGAAGTTGTTCTCGCCCGGACCCGCATAGGACATAGTCTTTTGACTCATTCATTTTTGCTGAGGGCTGATGACCGTCCTATGTGCGAGTCCTGTGGCACAGTTTTATCCATGAGACACATTTTAATTGATTGTCCAGATTTTAGCAATATCCGTTTTAACGCTTTTAATCATCTGACTGAGCCGTATACACTCAGTCAGATTTTATCCGACAATGACAATGTGTCTGCTATTTTTAGCTTTTTAAAATCAATAAATATTTTTGCTCGTATATAAAATTTACATTTTTCTTTTATATATTTGTTATATCTTTGGGCATAGTGACCTAACTAATTAGGTCACTGAAAGTTTAAACTTTTTTATAAACGACATGGTCTTGGCGCATTATAGCCTTACTAGCTAATGCGCCAATAAAATCAAAACCAACCAACCAATCAAAAAGCGATTTAAAGTTATATTAAGTTCCTGTCCTTAAGAAATTTATTTTTTATATCAGCTACTGTCACAAAAAGTACTTGTACAGAGCAAGAAAGAAAAGCTACCTTTCTTTATTTTTCTTACTTCTTTTACTAACACTTAATACTCTACGCTTGGTCACACAGGGCACTGCTCCTGCCTCCCTGTGGCGGGGCCGGAAATCTTGGCAGAAAAGCTAATCTGCCAACGGCTAAAAGGAGCAAACATGGATCAACATGCCTTTCCGCCTCTCGAGCCGACAAGCTCTCGGCCTGAGTTAGACAATGAACATAACACGTCGCAACCCAAGAGGTTGAAAACCACTTCCTCAGCGACAAGTTGTCCTGCATTTCTAATAATGCATTCTCTTGGAGATCAGCCTCTCAGTAAGCTCTCTCCATTTGTTATCCAAAAACACCTGGAAAGTCCGGAAGGATTGCCTAAGACAGTCAAGAGACTGCAATCAGGCGACCTACTAGTGGAGACAATAAACCATGGACATTCACAGAAGCTACTAAACCTTGCCAACTTTGCTGGAATTCCAGTAAAGGTTTCTCCCCATGCTTCCCTAAATATATCCAAAGGGATTATATCCAGCTGGGATCTTTTGAATGTCACGGAGGAGGAGATAATGCAAGAACTTAAAGACCAAAATGTCATTGCAGTCAAAAGGATTATGACTAAAAAAGACAATATACTTGCACCTACAAGGAACATTTTTCTCACTTTCAATACGCCAAATCTACCAACGTCAAAGCAGGCTATCTACTTTGTCGCATTAGGTTTTAAGTGCCAAAGTTGAGATGTTTTAAGTGCCAAAGTTGAGATGTTTTAAGTGCCAAAAGTATGGCCACTCTCAAATGGCATGCAGAGGAAATAAAGTTTGTCCCAATTGTGGGTCCTCTGAACACACTCAAAGTGAATGCTCAGCAAAGGAAATGGCCTGCCCCAACTGTAAAGGCAACCATCCTGCTTATTCCAGGTCATGCGAGAAATGGAAAACTGAAAAGAAAATTGTGACCTATAAGATTGAAAATAAAGTAAGTTTTCAAGAAGCAAGGAAAGTAATTGCTCCCAGTATTACTAAGTGTACATACGCCAGTATTGCGCAAAAGTATCAATCAGTGGGCACCCAAACCGACGTTACAGTACCTACAAACACTTCAATCTCTGACTGGACTCTGGCTGTTCTCTCCCAGCAACAGTCCAATACCCCTAAGCAGATGAACCAGACAAATAATACTGCAATTACAGTACCAGCAACATCTCCTTCTCCTCCCACAGTGATTGCTTCTACATCAAATAATCGGAGCTCACATTTAAAAAAGAATATCCAAGAAACATCTATGGATACATTCGACTCATCTAGACAAGAAACTATATTAGAATTACATGCGGAAGAAGAAATGGAAACCGGTCGACCATTCTTCTCCAAAAAAGACAAACCAAAGCCTGAACGTCACAAGCCAACCACATTAAAAAAAAAAGTCAGATACAGCTTCTTCTACTAAACACCAATAATGCCCTTATATTCTACAATGGAATTGCAGAGGAATTCATAGCAACCTTAATGATATTCAAGTGCTAATTCACCGCTATTCTCCAGTTGGTTTCTGTCTACAGGAAACCTACCTAACTCCACAAATTTCCACCAACATAAAGAACTATGCCATCTATCGAAAGATCGTAATACTTCAAATGCTGCCCGTGGAGGTGTGGCTATCTTCATCAGCTCAAAGATCCCGACCAAACAAATTGTTTTGCAAACTGATATTGAAGTTGTTGCCGTACTTTTGATAACCCAGATTGCGTTGACACTAGCATCAGTCTATCTCCCACCAAGTCATACTTTCTCTTACCAAGATCTTGAAAACCTGCTAATGCAATTGCCACCCCCCCGTCTGTCTGTTGGGTGATTTCAATAGTCACCATCCCTTATGGGGATCAACAAAAGTAGATACACATGGCCGACTAATTGAAACTTTTCTAGACAAACAAAACCTTACTGTTCTTAATACTGGTGCACCCACTCACATACAATTACCAACTGGACAAACTTCTGCAATCGATCTATCAGTATGTTCCCCGATTCTGTTTCCGATCATAGAATGGTCTGTTTTAGATGACCCCCTTAAGCAGTGATCATTTTCCGATTATTTGTGATCTGCTCACTGCACAACCACCATTAGTCAATCCCTGCAGGAAATGGAAGTTCTCTCAAGCCAACTGGGTCAAATTTCAATCTTTTGTCACCCTGGATGAGCAATATATACGTATACAGTCGATAGATGAAGCCACAGATTATATCATTTCACACCTACTATCTGCAGCTAAGTGTTCAATTCCATTGTCACACCTACTATCTGCAGCTAAGTGTTCAATTCCATTGTCGAATCCTCGGTACCGACGGCACCATAACTATTGGTGGAATGAAGACTGCACAAAAGCAAAGAAGTTAAAAAATAAAGCATGGAATTTATTTCGTAGATCACCAACCACGACTAATCTTATCAATTACAAGAAGCTAAGAGCGAAAGCACGTCTCATTCAAAGGCAAGCTAAGAAGAATTCTTGGATTCATTTTGCATCTACCATAAACAAACTCCAGGTTAATATGGAAGAAAATCAGACAGATTTCTGGCAAATTCCCTACAACCCATTCACCAATTCTTTCATGGAATGGGCAGGAACTCTCTGCTCCTGAGGACATAGCAAATGCTTTGGGCAAAACGTTTGCTAAAGTTTCAGCGGCCTCAAATTATTCTGCGGATTTTCAGAAAATAAAGACCAAACCGAAGAAAGAGCCATAAACTTTCGAACCTCAGATTTCCTTCCGTATAACCAACCTCTTCAATATCAGGAACTTCTACATGCCATGAAAACGACACACAATGGTGCTGCTGGGCCAGATGGAATATCTTATATCATGTTACGAAAATTTACAAATACTACTGGTCTACTATAATAGAATATTTATGGAAAACATTTATCCCATCTCTTGGCATCATGCCACAGTTCTTGCCTTTTTGAAACCTAGAAAAGACCCTACAAGGATATACAATTACCGACCAATTTCCCTCTCCAGTTGCCTCGGTAAATTACTTGAAAACATTATTCATAATCGACTTGTTTGGACCATCGAAACACAACACCTAATGAGTAATAATCAGCATGGCTTTCGTAAGAACAGGTCCTCCTTATATCTCATGATTAAGGCAGAGTCTACAATTCGCAATGCCTTCGTAAAAAATGAACATCTCGTTTTGGTTTCCATAGACATAGAGAAGGCATTTGACACTACCTGGCGTCATGGCATTCTCAGCGACCTCCATGCCCTTGGTCTACGAGGCAACCTTCCTAAATTCATCAGAAACTTTCTCCAGAATCGTTCGTTCCACGTTCGATAACACAACTCGCTTTCTATGACATTTTTACAGGAAGAAGGAGTGCCGCAAGGTTCTGTATTGAGTGCAACCCTCTTCGCCCTTAAAATTGATTCTATAACAAAAGAACTTCCAAATACAGTTGAGACCTATCTTTATGCGGATGATCTCTCCATTTCTTGCCATTCTCAGAATATGAGATCCATTGAACGGCAACTGCAGTTATCCTTGAATAAGGTGCAAAGGTGGGCAGGACTCAATGGCTATTGTCTATCTCAGCAGAAAACTGTTGCAGTCCACTTTTGTAATCAACGAAAAATGCATACATATCCTGAACTTCAGATGTCAAATTTTGCCATTCCAGTGACCAACAATATCAGATTCTTGGGATTAATCCTTGACAGAAAATTAAATTTCTTTGAGCACATTAAATCGCTGCGTACTTCCTGCCTTAAAAAAACTGAACATACTCAGAGCTTTATCTGCAATGTCTTGAGGAGCAGACAGTACATCTTTGCTTCTGCTATATAGAGCATTGATCAGATCCCGTTTGGATTATGGTGCTCCAATCTACGATTCTGCTCGAAAGAGTACACTACGCTGGTTGGACCCTATACAGCACAGTGCACTGCAGATTGCCCTTGGGGCATTCAGGACATCCCCTACCCAAAGTTTATATATTGAAGCACATGAGCCCCCTCTTTGTCTCCGCAGGAAAACACTACTTCTTAAGTATGCAGCCCGAATACAAAACTGCTGCCAGCATCCTATTGGGCCGTATCTCTTTAATCCACCACTGCAAAACCTTTATAGAAATAAACCCAGTAAAATAAGACCGGCAGGCTTACGCCTAATTGAAATAACAGAGTTGGAATATTCCTAATGTCAACAGGCTAGACGTAGTGAAATGCTTTCACCCACCTTGGACACCTCCTCCACAATTAACTTGTGATACGTATCCTCAAAAATGGGAAAAGAATCTTCTACCGTCACTCAACGTGAAACAACTCCATGCAAGCCATATTCAGAAATATGCCAGTTTATTGCCAATATATACTGATGGCTCCAAATCACTCAGCTGTTGGAGCAGCAGCAGTATTTCCCTCTACAATCATTTCTGCTTCCCTTCCACCTGAGTATAGCAGCTTCTCTGCAGAACTTCATGCAATAAAGTTAGCTTTAGAAAACCTGAATCTCTACCCATCTCTAAAATATATTGTATACACTGACTCTCTAAGCTCAATTACAGCAATACAAAACTTTTCTTATAAGGTTCATCCTATATTAAACCAAATCAGAAGCCTATAAAAATTGAGGAACGTCATCAATCAGTGACCTTTTGCTGGATCCCAGCCCATTCGGGGATAAAAGGGAATGAACTCGCTAACAAAACTGCCAAAAATCCATCAACTTGTGATTTAACCCTTGCTCCTATTCCAATCTATGACTATAATCATATCATACAAACAACATGTCTTGCAATGTGGAAAGAGTTATGGCACACCCAAAGCAATAATAAACTTTATCAGTTGAAACAGGATCCACAGCTTTGGCGCTCTAGCACGGAAACAGTACGAAGAGAAGTAGTGCTTGCACGAGCATAGGACATACATATCTGACTCACCTTCACCTACTTACAGAAGAGGATCCTCCTCATTGTCCACACTGTTCCTCGCATTTATCGGTCAAACACATTCTCGTTGACTGCCCTCACTACGATCAGGACAGAATATCCATCCTCCTTTCCCTAAAAAATCTTCCGGAACCGAAGACTAAAAAATATTATAGGTGACGATGCAAACATCAACGAATTCTTCTCTTTTTTGAAAAAAATTGGAATGTATCATAAATTTTAAAACATCACTCTAATAAACCATATATTGATTCTATCTGAAATTTTATTTTTATTATTTTCCTACGAATAGGCGCACTACAGCCCCAGCAGCTCGTGCGCCATTAAACCTCCATCACAACAACAACAATAACCTAGGCGGGTATTAAATAGTTTCATTAATCCTCCTCCACTTGCAACGTTACTGCTTTCCTTGCTAGCATCTTCACTGCTACTTTCGCAATCACGAACAGGCAAAATATGGCCCAAGAGGCCCTTGTGCCAAATACAACAACAGCTACTTTCGGTAGCAATATACTGCTCTCCTACTCTCCCCTGATCGCTTGGTTACTGGTTAACATTCTGGCAGCAGCTTCTGAAACAATTCCTCAGTTCTCTGGAGACTAACAAGATATGCAGGCCCCCGGCTGCCAAGCTTGTGCTATTTGTACTGCGATTCCTAGAGCGATTTTCTAAAGGGACTGAGTTGTTCTTTGTTTTATTTCGTTCACAAGTCTTTCTGTTGATTAACTCTACTTTTTAAAAGTAGAAAAAGACAGCCAGGAAAAGGAAATTACGTTTTTCTTTACTCTTATTAGGTACTAACCGTACCAACTTCTACGCTTGGCCACAAGTGGCACTGCTCCTGCCTTCCCCTGGCAGGGCCGGTAACCTGGGTGGAAATGCAAACCCCCCCCCCCCAGGGCGAAAAGGAGCCAACATGAATACAGAAAATTATCTAGCATTAGAGCCTCCGAGCTCAAATACTATATATTGGTATAACTCTGATGAATGTAATGTGCATCATAAGAGCAAAACAAAAAAAACACAATCGTCAACCGGAGTATCCAACTTTTCTTACCGTAAGTAGTCAACCGGTGAGCAAACTCTCACCATTTATGATAGAGATTTGTAGAAAATGCTGCTGGATCTCCTAAAATGGTGAAGAGATTACAATCAGGGGATTTACTTGTCGAAACGACACAGTCCAAACACACCAAATGTTGTTAAAGGTTACTAATTTGGGGGGAACTCCCGTTAAAATCTCTCCCCACACAACCCTAAATAGTTCTAAAGGTCTTATCTCTGATTGGGATCTGTTCAATATAACGGAAGAGGAGCTTGTGAAAGAACTGAAAAATCAAAAGGTCATTCTAGCCAAAAAAATTCTGACTCGTAGGGATCGCAATCACATTCCAACTCGCATCATAATACTCACTTTTAATACACCAAACTTGCCAAAAAGCTGGTTATCTAAATTGTCATATCCGTCCCTATATTCCAAATCTAATACGCTGTTATAAGCGTCAAAAATTCGGACACTCTCAGAGGAAACAATTTTTGCCCAAAATGTAGTTCCCAAGAACACGCTCAAACAGATTGTACTGCAGTATTCTCCAGTTTGCTCAAATTGCAAGGGAGATCATCTGCATATTCGAAAAACTGCAATTTATGTAAACTTGGAAAAACAATAGAAATATAAAGTCGAATATAGGGTGACTTATCAAGGAGTCAGACGACAAATAGTGAAAGATAATCCAGCACGTATATATGCTAATGTTATAAAAAAAAAAAAAAAAAAAAAAGTTGCTCGGTTGCGACTCAAATCAATAACTCAATTCCACTCGACAAATCGCTTGCTGAATGTGCTAGAACTCTGCTTTCAGTTCCTCAGTAGTCTGTTAAGCAAAATAATAAAGCTCAAACATGTAATACTCCCATTTCCATCCCCTCTACTAGAGGCATCAAGTCCCAAAGTGAGACCAGTGTGGGAAAAGCTGAATCCTCTGCTACGAACCAAACTAATACAGCAGTAATCGATATAGATGACAACACAAGAAGAACCTATATTAGAGATTTAATTCGAAGAAGATATGGACACTGGACGTACTAACTTTCCAAAAAAAGAACGCCATAAGGCTACTGCCTCTAAAAAAGCAACCAGATCACCCTACCACTAAGACTAAATAATGCAGTGCATTTTACAGTGGAATTGTCGAGGACTACATACAAATGCAGATGAGCTCTATGACCTAATACGAGATTTAAATCCTGCAGGTATTTGCTTACAATAAACTAACTCCACAAGTGACACCCTCTATAAAAAAAAAATATACTTTGTACAGACGTGACAGGAATGCAGCAACTGCAGCGCATGGAGGTATAGCGGTTTTAGTATCCGTTAATACTCCATCTAGACAAATCCCCTTGCAAAATAATTTAGAAGTTGTTGCTGTACGCATAGAACTTGGAATAATTTTATTACTTGTTTCTATTTATCTTCCGCCCAATCAAACATTTATACTCAGAGAATTTGATGATCTCCTTGCCCAGATACCACCTCCTATTTGTTTGATAAGTGACTTTAACGGACACCACCCTTTTTGGGGAAGTCTGTATGTGGATAAAAGAGGGCAGCTAATAGAAACATTACTGGACACACACAATCTAACTCTGCTGAACACCGGTGCACATACTCATGTGCATTTTCCCAATGGAAATACTTCCACCATAAATCTAACTAGCTGCTCTCCCGATTTGTACCCAAGTATACATTGGGCAGTATTGGAAAAATCCACATAATATTGATCATCTCCCAATTACTTGCAAATTTCGAACTATCTCTAACTATCCGGAAATTCGTATAATATGGACATTCTCAAAGGAAAACTAGATAACATTCTCCTTAAGTACCACTTTAGATAAGCTTGGAATATTTTCCGCAAGCATCCCGCTAGTATTAACCTAATAAACAATAAGAAACTCAATGCTAAAGCAAATAAGAAGAAAGGCCAAACAAGATTCGTGAATACAGTTCGCGTCCACTATCACAAAAAAAAAAAATCAATACTAGATTAATTTGGAGGAAAATGCAACATCTAAATAACAAATATCCATTGTCATCCTCTCCTATATTGATCTGTAATGGACAGGAACTGTGTTTCCCCAAAGACATAGCAAACGCTTTTGCTAAAATTTCAGCAGCACATTCATATGATGTTTCATCACAGAACATTAAAGAGGCAGCAGAAAAACGCAAAGTAAATTTCAACACTGGTTTCTCTCTTCCATATAATCAACCTTTTACAATATCAGTGTTAAAGGAAGCTTTTAAGAGAGCACCCAATAGTGCGGCCGGCCTTGTTGGTATTTTATATTATGCTGAAACACTTTAATGACAGTTTCACGAACTCTAATAATATTTTTTAACAGAATTTTTCAGGAAAATATTTATCCTCGCTCTTGGAGACATCCACTTGTATTAGCCATACCTAAACCAGGAAAAAATCTCTAATCCGGTTAGCTATCGTCCAATTTCCTTAACTAGTTGTTTAGGAAAAACATTGGAGAAAATGGTTCTCAAATGCCTCACCTAGTTTTTAGAGTTACGCAACATCCTACATAAAAATCAGTGTGGCTTTCGGCAAAACAGATCTGCTTTTGATAATGACTAAAGCAGAATCAAACATCACAAATGCTTTTGTCAGAAATTATCACCCAGTTATAGTAAGTTTTGACTTAGAAAAAAGTCTTTTGATACAAACATGGCGTTTCGGTATTCTACGGAATCTTCACACCTTCGGACTACGAAGCAGGTGTCCCTTGTTTATTCAAAGCTTTCTCCAGGGCAGAACCTTTCAGGTTCGTTATCAAAATGTTCTTTCTAAAATTCATATACAGAAGGAAAGCGTTCCTCAGGGATCTACTTTGAGTCCTACTCTATTTTAATTAAAATAAACAACATTATCCATGATATTCCAAGCACAGTTGAATTATATCACTGTGAAGACGACCTCATGATCTCGTGCCAAGGGAAAAATCTTCTATCGACAGACAGCTTCAGATCTCAATTAACAAAATAGAGCTGTGGATGTCTCGCAATGGCTACCGCTTATCAGCACAAAAATCAAACTGTATTCATTCCTGTAAAAAGCGTACGATCCTCGCCGAGCCTGAATTACAACTTAAAAATAGATATCTTTCAGGACACAGACACTTATGAACCTCCATGGTCTAGTTATATATTGGTCTGTGATCTCTTTCCAACAATGAGCCAAAAAAAACAGGCAGCAGATCCCACCATCAGGAAACAAGATGCTGCAATTCAAACGGGAACCTCAGTTGTGGCCATCAAGCATGAGATCAAATAGGCAACAGGAGGCGATTCTGGCTAGGACGCTTATTGGGCACACGCATCTGACCCATATTTATCTGCTCATGGGGGAAGACCCGCCTATTTGTACATATTGTCAGACTGCACTTACGGTGAAGCATATCCTACTAAACTGTAACCATTACATTAATGCTCAAATACAATTTTCACGTCGCTTTCACATCTGCAAGAACCTTTAACATTATCTCATCTGATTGGAGACAATGCAAATCTAGCTGAGTTTTTTGCGTTCTGGAAGCAGACAATTATTAAACAGATTTTAACTTTTCAACTGCAGTAGTAAATAGAATCAGGCACAATATGGCCTTAGCAGTCCTTGTGCCATTAAACAACAAATCAACAACAAATGGTTTCTTGAAAAACAGATAAACACTGTATATATTGACTGTATATATCGGGTAAAATAATGGAGTCACTGGTTAAAGATGCATTGCAGGATCATCTAGACAAGACTGCAGCAATAATTCAGACACAGCATGGGTTTGTTAAGGGAAAGTCTTGTCTGACAAATTTGATTGGTTATTATGATGTGGTCACAAAGGAACTGGATGCAAAAAATAATTTTGATATCATATACTTGGATTTCAGGAAAGCTTTTGACACTGTTGCGCATGGAAGACTACTGTACAAATTGGAGCAGAATGGTATTAAGGGTAAGTTGCTACAATGGATAAAAGGATGGTTAAGTGGGAGAAGACAGAGGGTGGTAATCAATGGGTGCTGCTCTTCGTGGACTAATGTTATTAGTGGAGTCCCACAGGGTTCGGTGTTGGGTCCACTGTTGTTTTGTATATTTATCAATGATATTGATGAAGGTATATCAGGCTTAATGTCGAAGTTTGCAGATGACACGAAGGTTGGCAGGGTTGTTAATGACAGTAATGGCAGTGTGCTACTGCAACAGGATCTAGATAATTTGGGCAGATGGGCTAAGAAGTGGCAACTGAAGTTTAACCTTGACAAATGCAAAGTACTGCATATGGGTAGAAGTAACCCCAGAGAAACGTACCAACTGTGTGGTACTACACTTAAGGTGGTAGAAAATGAAAAAGACCTGGGAGTAATTGTGCAGTCAGATATGAAGTTTTCTGAGCAATGTAGACAGGCTGCTAGGGCAGGTCATGGGGTTTTGTCAATGATATATAGGAATTTTGCTAGCAGGGAAAAGGAGGTGATTGTCCCTCTGTATAAGGCAATGGTCAGGCCACGCCTTGAGTACTGCGTACAGGTCTGGAGGCCTCATTTTAGGAAGGATGTAGATTTGCTTGAGCGTGTACAGAGAAGAGCAACACGATTGGTGAGGGGAATGAAGGGATCCTCTTACCAAGAGAGGCTTAAGTTCTGCAAATTGCAGTGGTTGGAGACTAGGCACCTGCGCGGTGATCTGATTGAGGTCTATAAGGCCTTGAATGGGTTGAGCACGCTGAATTCTGATGGGATCCTCCCACTTGTTCAGAATACGAACCTACGGGGACATAAGTTCAAATTAAGAAAGGATAGATGTAGAATAGATGTGCGGAAATTTGCCTTTAGCCAGCGGGTGGTTAATTGCTGGAACAAACTTCCATCTGTCGTTGTGGAAGTTGATAGGTTAAATAAATTTAAGGAGGAACTGGACAGGCAATTGGAGGGTATGGTGTGATTTTTTTTTTTTTTTTTTTTTTTTTGGCTGATGCTGCATAAGCTCCTACACTGCTTTCTTGCATCAAGTGCCACTACTACTACTACTACTACGAAAGCCGAAGCAAACATCCGCAATGCCTTTCTCCGAAAGGAGCATCTTGTTTTGATATTTCTCGACATTGAAAAAAGCTTTTGATACTACCTGGAGATATGGTATCCTACTGGAATTGCCCAAATTAGGATTGCGAGGCCATCTACCAAAGGTTCTCCAGAACTTCATGTATAAAGTCCACTACCATAATATTTTGTCTCAAATATACAATCAAGAACAGGGGATACTCCAAGACTTCGTCCTTAGTGCGACCCTTTTCGCAATAAAAATCAATCCTATCACAGAAGTCATCCCAGAAACAGTAGAAACATATCTATATGCAGATGATGTCACTATTTCATGTCATTCGCAGAATATGCTGACAATCGAGAGACAGCTTCAATGCGCTATAAACAAAATAGAGTCCTGTTTCACCTATAATGGATATAGACTGAGTACAAAAGACAGCGGCAGTACACTTCTGCAGAAAACGAAAGATGCATCCTGACCCAGAATAAGAATACGCAACCAACCAATCCCACTGACGCACAGTATCCGCTTACTAGGTCTAATCGTGAATCACAAATTAAATTTCCTAGAACATAAAATATCTACGTACAGTGTGCGTAAACAAATTAAACATTTTACGAGCAGTATCTGCCATGACATGGGGAGCTGATCGTTATTCACTATTGCACATTTATCGAGCAATGGTAAATGCAATAAAAAGAGCTCTATCTAGATTAGTTTATGGTTCTCCCATCTACTGCTCAACGAGGAAAAGGTGTTCTAAAAAGGATAGATCCTATCCATCATGTGCATTACGTGTTGTTCCCGGAGTTTTTCGTGCCTATCGGATAGGTGGAGACGGCTGAGATGTGGGCACAGAGTTGGAATCGTTCTGAGGGACTCTCCAAGACCACAAATACCAAAATGATGGTGCTGAGATCTTGCCCGTGATCATTTTTACAGTTGTGGTAAGGCATTTCACCCTAATCAGCGTGGGAAGCCTGTGAATTTTTATCAAACTGGCCATTTCGGTTGTCCTTAAATGTGGAGGAAGTTTATGTTTGTTTATGGCCCATTTTAAGAGCCAAAACGCAGTAGAAAAGAGTGGTCGAATTATGCTAGGGGCGGTAGATGCCCATATTTCTGCAGCATGTAGAAGCGGAGAGTATACTGTGCTTTTTATGTATCTTCTGGTGGTCGTTACTTCATTAATATAATGCAAATGCTGTTTCGCCATCCATCGGAGTCGAGCTGCCTGGGTGAGCAGGTTTTCAATGTGGTTACCAGAGCAGAGCTTAGGATCAAAAACAATCCCCAAATCAGTATGTTTCTTGACGATGGGAATAGGGGAATTGCATAGTGTTGGCTGAATATAGGAAGGCGTTTTCTTTAATGAGAATATCATAAATTCAGACTTTTCTGGATTTATGTTTAGTCCAAACTGGTTGAGGTAGTTTGCAAATTCCAGGAGTATATTGTTAATTGATGCTGTTATTATGAGAAGATCATCATGCGGAGAAATCAGTGTGAGGAATCATATCATCGGCATAACATAGAGTATCATGCCTGGACTCAACAAGCGGCGAGATAATCGCTGTAAATAAGAGTCCAGATAAGACACCACCCTGTGGTACGCCTGAAAAGACACATCGCTCGTATGTTTGGCCGTGGACTTGATTTGATAATGGTCTGAAAGTAGCTTCAGCATTGCAGGAATGTTTATTGAGTCGAAAGCTGCTTCGAGGTGTACATAGGTGACTACAAGCTCTGCATGAGATTCAAACGCAGAGAGGATAGAGCTGGTGGTGGCTAAGAGATTAGTCACAGTGGATCTATGAGGAAGAGGGTAGTGGATTTGATGAGGCTGATGTGGAAGAAGTTGTTTAGTTAGAATGGGGAGAAGTGCTTTCTCTAGGAGTTTTAGAAGACTTGAGGCGTTGGAATTGGCCGGTGATGCTTAAGAAGAGTAGGAGATTGAATTTTTGGTATAGGCTTCACAAGGTAGATGTTCCACTGCTGGGGAAAGAAATGAATTGACAAAATAGCATTAAAAATAGTTAGAAGGGGACCCAAAATGTATGGGCTAAGACATTTAATAATGAATTGGGGTATTTCATCTGCACCTGCCTTAGCAGAAGCCGGTGTAGAATTTATGGCAGCAATAAGCTGGACCTGGAAATTGATACTGCAGATAGCGCGTCATGTGAGATTTCAGTTGTTGGTGTCTCAAGATCAGCACATTGTTCCGAGTTCGAGGCAAATCTAGATATAAAGTCTAGCTACTGGTCAGGTTCAAGTTTTTGGGGGAAATCAGAAGGCCGTTCAAAATAGGGGGTTTTTCCTCTACGAAGGGTGGTGTCCATATAATTCTTAATTGCTTGAGATTTCAGCCTGTTGAATGTTGCACGGGCTGTAGAGTAGGCTATCCTGTCTTGAACACTTTGCGACTGCTTCCACATTTTGTGCAGTTGCTGTTTTAATTCGAAGTTCATATTAAGATGGGGAGTCCACCATGCTCTGGACCGAGGCATAATAGAAATTCTCTTTGATGCTGCAAATGTCGCAATCATCTTAAGCCAATTAGTAAGCAGATTTACTGCAATTTCAAGATCAGTTTTCTAGGACTAACCACGGGATGGCAGAGGCAGCCTCAACACATTTAGCAATGCTCAAAAATCTGGGACTAACTATTACTCTGGTGTTAGTTGAATTCACAACATTGAAGTTTGGAGCAGGTATCTGTAAAAGAACAATAATTGGCTTGTGGTCCGAATTAAAATAAGTCTCTGGCATGTAATCAGGTATGCAAGGAAAGGAGGCAAGGATGAGATCTAGTTGATTGTTACCTCTAGTCGGGAGGTCGTTGATCATTTGTAACCCTGTACAAGATAGGTTTGACAGGAGCATTTGCTGAAGGTTAGCTAGTTGGGGAGGAAGATTAAAGTCTCTACAGACAAAGTGCAAGGCTGAAGGATGAAGCTGGTTAATGATCCAGTTTGATATTTCATGGATGGCGTCATATGAAGGTGCTGGGGGTATATATATGGCAATTACATCTGTAAGAACGCTATGGTAGCTGAGAGTAACAGCGAGAACTTCATATGCTGGTGTTTGGCTAGAAACGTGATGAACAAGTGAGGCCTGCGAGTTCTTAAAGAAAATGGCAACACCGCCTCCTCTTTGGCCAATTCTGGAAGTAAACGCTGATTTATACCCAGCTGGAGTACAAGATGTAAAAAATTCTTGGTCTTTATCAAGCCAGATTTGTGTAACACAGAGAATATCGATATCACTAGCGAGCAGAATTTGATCAATAGTATCCAGTTTGTTGCGAAGGCTTCTAACATTCTGGTACACGACTCTGATTATGCAAGTTTTGTGGATCTTTTTAAGGCAGGTGTCTCTAGTATTTTTATTTAAGGCAGTCTTTCGAGTTTGTCGATTCGTGACCCACGTTGGGATGAGCATTCCCGAACAGTTATTTATTGGTGGTTGAAGGCTGATGGTACTAATTTGATGATGCCGCTGTTTGTCACCACTGGTATAATTTTGAATTATGCTGCGCACATTTTGAGAAATTGCCCGGAATGTGGGGCATTCATGCTTATTCCCTTGCAGCGTTGATTGCTATCGAGGAGGGTGAATTAGTTCAGGTTGTTGATTGGGGCTCTTTCTCAGAAAATGGTATGAAATATATACCTTGGTGCCAGGAAGCTGGATCTATAACCTTTTGATAGACAGAGGGAGAACACATAAGGAAAGAGGCATAGCGTGTTTGCCAGCTTTTAAGCCGTTTAACCTGAACTGAGAGGTTATGTTCCTCGTTAAACATTCTCATTATAGATTCGGGAGATGTTCAAGGTCCAAATCTGGATGCAAAAATCTTGGCTTTGGTGGAAACTACGGAGATGTTATATTTCTCGGCCAGTGTCAGACGAGATTTGAAGACTGTTACTAAGCGGGACAAGGAGATCTGGTTATGAATATTAGCGTGATGGGAAAGGCAATGAATATTGATATCAGAAAGGCATCCCGAGGAATTAGAGGCAGGGTTGGCTGTGGTACTGAGGGAATTTTGTCCAGATGGGACGTAAGTATCGCTAGAAGGGCTGTTGGTAAGCATACCAGCATACGACGTGAGCAGAGCTTGATGGGCGTTAATTGAATTACTGTTTAGTTCTGGGGTTTGTAGGGAGTGTTTATTATTTTCTGGTGGGTTCTCTGGTTGGGATAATTGTACCCTTGTTTTCTAGTAGAGGCCTGCAGTCTTAAAATATTTCATAGTTTTGAACGATGAATTCTCGTGTTTCATTGTAAAATGACGCTGTAATTTACTCGGTACCATTGATTCATTCGACAATTTTAAGCTACATACCACACGTCAGACACGTGTCAAGGGTGGGACGAACGAGACTTATCTCAGGTTAAAAGCTGAAAGGGGCGCCAGAAGAAAGATTAAATTTTTGAAATGAATGACGCGTGAATAAAAATTGTTATATGTTTATAATAAATACCGCTTATGAGAAACCTTCCTTTTCTGCAACTTTTGCAGGGAAGCGGGAAGTTGAAGCATATTTGATTTAACAAAATAAAATAAAATAAAATAAAATTCAATTCAACTGAATTTTGTCGTCTATTACACGACTTTTTAAATGGTGGAGTAGTGAAATCAAAATATAGAAAAAAAAACCCAAACAAAAAACAACAAGTTATGGTATAAAATATCAAAGGAATTGATCAAATGAAAAATCGCTGGAAAAGATTCAAATGTTCGATTAAAACTCTGCAGCTATTTTTGAATTTTATTATTATTTGCTTCTTATTATCTCTTACGAGCATATTTTTTACTATCTTGAAAGGAGCAGCTTCTTAGAACGGAAGGAAAAGGAAATGTGGACATCAAAGTAGTTTCTTACCGGTTGTGAATTGATAATCGCCCAAACGTCACATAAATCAAAATGGTTTTTAAAAACGTCAATATATCTTGCTTTAACCCATAAACACTGTTTATGCTGTTGTAGTCTCGTGTCATTTCAGAATTATAAGCTGCAAAGTTGCGAAATCATGAACTGTTTAACACCTAGTTTCGTTATTATTGCTATTCTGTACTCATCATGCGCTTTGGCTGTAGGTAAGTACCATTTACAGAAGTACTTCTTTTCCTCAGGAATAGTTTTGTCAGTCCTGATCAATGCGTAGGGATTTTCAAAAGGAGGTGACAAATGCAGGAGTCTTAAAGATCAGCTGAGGGAAGATTAGGAAAATGCCATTTAGGTGAATTAGATCCACTTTTAGAACAAATAGATATACGGCTTATCTACTCCAAGAAAAGGGGTGCCTTCGGTTGCAGAATATTTTGGACAGCACAGCGAAGTGAATAGTTTTAATATATGACATTCGTAATTTCTTATGTGTTTTTGTATAATGTTCTGAAGAAGATGACAGTTATAAATCGTTATAAAACAATGTTTTATAACGCAATATCCAAATGGTGAACTGGCAATGGCGAACGGAGCAGAATGTTGGTGTGCGTCCAGCAGGTACTGCAGCAGAGAGGGGGTGAAGCAACTGTCGAGTGTGGAAATACTACAGTCATTCCAATCTATAAAGAATGGATGGAGAGTTGAAACCGCGACCGAACCTGTAACGTGACGGATTTTATTCGGAATTAATTCAGGAACATCACAAAACCTCAGTACCTGCACCATGCGATGGATCCCTACAAAGAATGCATTAATAGGGGTAGGGAACGTTCAGGGAAGTCATATCGCACTTCATCCAAAAATATTTGGTTGAAGTGCGATATCAAAATATTTTATATCAACATACTTCCGGAAATGCTTGGTTCTCTAGTTATTAACCGGAATGTCTTGTACGCTTGCCCTGTGAGTTTGTTGGGAAGTACATGGGGCCCAAATAACTTATTACCAGATGTTGAGGCTGAACCGCTGTTGGTGATGTGATGGAAGAATTGCATGGGGGTTTTCCTCAGCCCATACATGCTGATTGTGAAAGTTTTGGATTCCGTCTCGTGTGAATTGTGCTTCATCTGTGAATATCACTAAGGCAGGAAAGTGAGGAGTTGTACCACACTGCTACAAGAACCACTGACAGAACATTACTCGCGCAGGGTAATCTGCTGGTGACAAAGCCTATACCCGTTGCAAATGATAAGGATGCAGTTGGTGTTCTCGCAATACTCTCCAAATAGTCGAACGTTGAACAGCCAGTTGCATTGCTATTCTGCCTGTGCTGATTCCAGGAGTGGCATGTACAACATCCAAAATCTCCTGCTCTACTTCAGGAGTTGTAGATCTTGATCGTCCTCTGTCGGCAGTACGAGGTGTAAAGGTCCCATGTTCACAAAGGCGGCGATGGATACCTTCAAACGTTTTCCTGTCTAGACATCTTCGTTCTGGGAGCTTTTCGTGGTACAAACGACGAGCCTCCAGGGCATTGCCATTCGCTAAACCGTACATAAAGTGCATATCCACTTGCTCCTAATTTGAGTACATGGTCGGAATGGAAAACCACCAGATTCTGTCAGTACCTTGTGATGAAGAAATCACCTGCGGGAGATAAGACATTCCGCTTAATAACTCGGAAAACAATTATTTCCGGAACTATGTTGATATAATATATTTTTATTGTCTACACATGAGGAACTCATTCCTGAAATTATGCCGTGTATTTTTGAGACACCCTGTATGATACTGCAATAGATTTGGCCATCTGTTCAGCAGCCCTGTATCCTACTCTAAAGTGGACAATAAACAATGATCCACTGCATAGTGATCTTTTTTCCCATGATGAGAGACCTATAAAAATCTAGCTAAAAATTTACAGGGATATAATCAAAGAATCCGAATGGATGAAGCGGCTGAATTTGTCAAAAACATTACGTGCAGCAGAAAAAACTATACCAAATTTTCTAGAGTAGCTTTATATTCCTAGTTACGATACTTAGTTTAAAGTTTAACTTAGACAGAGATTTTGTAGGTATTACTTAGGATCGGTAACGGTATCAAATCCACGTGTTACAAATTGAACGGGCCCCGGGTGCCAAGCGTTATAGTGATCAAGCGATTCTCAGTGATTTCTAGAGCGTTTTTCTTGAAGCTGCAGTTTTTGTTCAGTTAAAAAAGTTTTCTTACGTTTTCATTAAATACTAGTAAACTTAGACTTACGATCTGTAAGTAAGTTTCAGAAAGGCAAATCACCTTTCTTCTTTTCATTTAAACTAATATACTAACTCTTATACCGCTTGGTCACTCTAGCGGCACTCCTCCTGCCTCCCCGTGGCGGGGCCGGTAACCTGGGAGAAGAAATCCACTCTCCCGGGGTTGAAAGGAGCAAAGATGGATAACAATACGTTTCCACCTTTAGAGCCTCCGAGCTCAAAACTAGCGACGAAACACACCGATGATGACCTCTCCCAACCCAAGAGGTTGAAAACAAATCCTCAAGAGGAGATACCAGCATTTCTCATACTGCACTCTACATCAGACCAGCCTTTGAGTAAATTGTCCCCATTCCTTGTGCAAAAATGCTTAGAGGCTGTCGCAGATTCACCAAAATCAGTAAGGCGACTCCAGTCTGGGGATCTTCTGGTAGAGACCATGAAATCCCAGCATTCTGCAAAGCTATTAAATCTGACAACTTTCGGCGGACATCCAATAAAAGTCACTCCCCATGCCACCTTAAATTCCTCCAAGGGAGTAATTGCAGAATGGGACTTATTAACCGTATCAGAGGAGGAAATAGTCAAAGAGCTACGAGAACAAAGAGTCATCCAAGCCAGGAGAATCATGACCCGTAAAGATGGTACTCTCATTCCAACAAGGAGCATAATCCTCACTTTTAGCTCTCCCATCTTACCAACATCTGTCAAAGCAGGCTATCTCCATTGCCGTGTCGGACCCTACATCCCAAACCCAATCAGGTGCTATAAGTGCCAAAAATATGGACACTCTCAGACTGCATGTAGAGGTGAGGCAATATGTCCTAACTGCGGATCTAAAGACCACAACCAATCCGATTGCAATGCTACCACTCCTAATTACCGAAATTGTAAAGGGAATCATCCAGCTTTCTCTAAAATATGCGAACTATGGAAGCAAGGAAAAAAAATACAGAAATATAAAGTGGAAAACAAAGTCACTTATTCAGAGGCGAGAAGAGAAATAATCAAAATGGAGCCAAAGCGAACGTATGCCACAGCTGCCAAACAGGTGCAATCAGTAAGTATCCAAACGGACGTTACAGTTCCTCCTAATACATCTAACGCGAATTGGGCACGATCCATACTCACTTCTCCCAAACAGTGTCCTTCACAACAAACAATTGAACAAGCCAGCAATACTCCAATCTCCATACAATCGGATGCGTCAACAATGAAACCAAAAGCTACAGAAACCCCAATGGTGCATCCACGGATTTCAACGGAAATGGATATTGATCAGGAGAAAAATTCAGATGATGGAATTTTAGAACTCCACGCAACTGATGAGATAGATACAACACGTCCTTTCTTTCCTAAGAAAGACAAAGTAAAAATAGAGAGGTATAAACAAGCTACAACCAAAAAACTGTCAGAAGCAAAAACAACTAACAAGAACGCATAATGGAAAGAATTCTGCAGTGGAATTGTAGAGGCTTTCGTAATGCAAAAGATGACTTGCATGATCTCGTAAACCGCTATGAACCAGCATGTATATACCTACAAGAAACCTATTTAAATCCACAAGTGTGTCCTACCATTAAAAATTATACCATGTTCAGAAGAGATAGGAGTATCGACTCGCCAGCTCGTGGAGGCGTGGCAGTTCTTGTTAGAAATAATATTCCATCTAAACCTGTTGCTCTTCAGACTCCTTTTGAGGTAGTGGCAATGCGCGCAGAAATTGGCATGACTATTACAATAGCATCTATATATATATTCCCCCAAATTCCTCAATCTCCTCAGAAAATCTAGAAAATCTAATAGACCAGCTACCACCTCCTTTCTATTTACTCGGAGACTTCAATGCTCATCACTCGCTGTGGGGATCTCCAACAATCGACAAAAGAGGTAAACAAATAGAAAATCTTCTCGATGTGTGCCAACTTACCCTTTTGAATACTGGAGAGCCTACCTATATACATTTTTCAACAGGATCCATGAGTGCAATAGACCTTTCAATCTGCTCTCCCTCCATATGTACTAATACGGAGTGGTCTGTTCTTGAAAATCCACTAAATAGTGATCATCTACCAATTCTCTGCAAGCACGAGTAAACTCCCGTTTGCCGGGTCGCTCCAAATGGAAATTTCGTAGGGCACACTGGAATGAATATGCTTCAAATGTTCAGTTAGATGATGAAATAATTCAACTTCAACCCATAGATTATGTCACACAACATATAACTAATCAAATATTACAAGCTGCCAACTCTACAATACCAAAGTCCTTCCCTGGGAAACGCAAACACAATAATTACTGGTGGAATCCGGATTGTACATACGCTAAACAGGAAAAAAAATAGGGCTTGGAATTTGTTCCGCAAATTCCCCACAACGAGTAACCTAATTAGTTTTAAAAGAATGAAACCTAAGTTCCGCCAAATAAGAAGGAAAGCAAAAAGAGAAGCATGGATTAGCTTTTCCTCTAGTATAAACAAGGACACAGATATCAGACTCATCTGGAAGAAAATACAAACAATTGATGGCAAATATGTCCAGTCCCCAGCCTCAATATTAAACTGGAAAGGAAAGGAGTTGTCCTCTCCGGCAGAAATTGCAGATGCCTTAGCCGAATCATTTGCCAGTATATCAGGTGTATCCACCTACGACCCAATCTTTCAGAAAATTAAAAAATCATCAGAGCAGCATAAGATCAATTTCTCCACTAGAGTTTCACACCCGTGCAACTAGCCATTTACATTAACAGAACTTTTAGGGGCGCTCAATAAAACTTCCAGTAGTGCTGCTGGTCCAGATGGGATCTACTACATCATGATAAGCCAACTAAACAACAGAACAAAAAGGGTATTGTTAAAATATTACAATCGAATATTTCTAGAAAATATTTACCCAAACTCATGGCGTCACTCAATTATACTAGCCTTTCCAAAGCCAGGAAAGGATCGCAGCTTTCCACATAATTACAGGCCGATTTCACTGACCAGCTGCTTAGGCAAAGTCTTGGAAAAAATGGTTCACAGGCGGCTAACGTGGTTCCTGGAAACTAACAACTTGCAAAATAACAATCAGTACGGGTTTCGAAAGAACCGGTCCACGTTAGATGTAATGATAAAAGCAGAAGCAAACATCCGAAATACCTTCATAAGGGGACAACATCTGGTCATGATCAATCTTGATATTGAGAAAGCCTTTGATAACACCTGGCGATACGGTGTACTTCAAGATCTTCATTCTTTTGGCTTGAGAGGTCATTTACCCCACTTTATACAAAACTTCCTATGCCACAGAACATTTCAGGTCAGATACATGAACAATTTATCTAAATCATTTGTACAAGAGGAGGGTGTTCCTCAGGGGTCCATTCTTAGTCCGACGTTATTTTCAATAAGAATTACAAACATGACACAGGATGTACCTAATACAGTAGAATCGTATATGTTCGATGATGACCTCGTTGTTTCTTGTCAATCCCAAACCATGAACACCATTGAAAGACAACTCCAAATTTCCATCGCTAAAATTGAATCATGGGCATTGCGGAATGGCTATTCCCTATCAGAAAAGAAATCTAGTGCAATTCATTTTTGTAAAAAACGCAAACTTCACCCAGATCCAGAAATATTTTTAAAAAACAACCTGATTCCTGTCACTAACAGTTTCCGACTGTTGGGGTTATACTTAGATAACAAACTTAATTTTGCTTCCCATATTGCTTTCCTTCGAACTACATGTCTAAAAAAACTGAACATCCTGAGAGCAGTCTCTGCTAAGTCCTGGGGTGCTGACAGAAGCTCTCTCCTTCATCTGTATAGAGCTTTAATAAGATCACGATTAGATTATGGATCACCTGTCTATGACTCCGCTAGGGAAAGTTCACTATTACGTCTGAACACCATACAGCATAGTGCTCTTAGGATAGCTGTGGGAGCCTTCAGAACATCTCCGGTCCACAGCCTGTATATTGAGGCAAATGAACCCACTTTGCATCTCAGGAGAAAATCCTTATTGTGTAAGTATGCAGCAAAAATTAAAAGCATGCCATTCCACCTTAGCTGGAAGTACCTGTTTGATCCTCAATATGCTGAATTATATCACAATAAGCCTAATGAAAACCGCCCTGCAGGGATTCGACTGCAAGAACTCACGATCAGTTGGGATCTTAAATTTCACAACATATTCCAAGACCTTGCTACTCCTGAAACTCCCTGGACTGAATTCTCACCTCTCTGCGACAATTTCTTTTCAAGATGGGGAAAATCCTCTCTGGCAAATATTAACTATCAACAGCTCCATAAAACTCATTTGTTGGAAAATTCAGATAAAGTAACTATCTATACTGATGGCTCCAAAACAGATGCAGCCGTTGGTGCTGCAGCAGTTTCTTCTACCTTTTCAGATGCTGTGTCTCTTCCTACGGAATGTACTATCTATACTGCAGAAATATTTGCTATTAAACTAGCTCTAGAAAGAATACACAACAGCTGTATAAAGCAATCCCTGATATACACAGACTCCTTAAGCGCAATCACTGCCATTCAAACTACCATGTCAACCTCACATCCGATTCTTAAAGAGATACGGTCCAAGTTATTTTACTGTCAAAAAGCCAACCAGAAGGTTACCTTCTGCTGGATACCGGGTCATGCAGGCATTCCAGGTAATGAACAAGCGGACACCGCCGCTAAACACCCTGACTCAAGCACTTCCAGGCAACAAACAGTGCCCTACACCGACTACAAATCCATCATTGAAACATCATGTAGGAAGCAATGGTCTGACCTCTGGAAAGCTCAAATAAATAATAAACTGCTGAAGATAAAAAAAAGAGCCAAAATTGTGGACATCTAGTATTAGGAAAAGCAGGTGACAAGAAGTAATTCTAGCAAGGCTCCGCATTGGACATTCACATCCAACTCATCTGTATTTGCTTATGGGAGAGAACCCTCCTCAGTGTTTGTTGTGCCAGTCTCAGTTCAAAATATATCATATTCTCATTGAATGTCCCCAACTTTCAACTACCAGAAAATCAACCTTTACATCCCTATCCCATTTGAAGGAACCGATTACCTTATTGCAGATTCTTGGCAATGATGCAAATTTGGAGGAACTGTTTACTTATTTGAAACAGATAAATCTTTCTAATAGCCTATGATCACAATAACATGAGAAATTAGTGATAAGCAAATATCGAACAGGCACAATATGGCCCAAGAGGCCCTTGTGCCAGAAAACCTAAATACAACAACAACAACAAATTGAACGAGAGGTCTTTTTTTTTTAACCAAATTTAGTCGATTTATTAACCAATTGTTATATCAAATTATCTTCTATAAGTAGATTATAGACCTAGTCAGGATCCTTAGTTTATTCTAAATTGAGAAAAAGCGAGATTTGGAAGCTAATCAATACTTATGAGTCCGTAGAAGTACCGTTCGAGAATTCCCGCCATTTTTACACATAGCATAAGCTTAGTGTAGTATAGTGCATAATATAATATTGTCAATTAATCAGTAAATCTATTAATCTTGATAAACTTTATTGTCAATTAAATTGTATTTTTAACTCTATATATATATATAACGATTTAATCGTAACAAATAATTAATACATCACTATAGTGGTACACGTGATACGGAAGTTGTATAAAGGGAACTCGTAGAAAACACTAGATACCGAAAAAAAAAAAAAAAAAAAAAAATATATATATATATATATATATATATATATATATCATAACTGTTTTGGGATATAACTTAAGGATTTAATTTTCGGTTTGAAATTTTATTGAATTAAATCGGAATCATGACTCTGACCAGAGCAGCAAAGCAAAAGGCTCAAGCTAATGGGAGTGCTGTGGTTCATGGGAGAACTGAGGGGGGCAGTTGCCCTCTGAATCAGTCTTTTAAAATGCACTGTTTGCTTGATGTTTGCGGAGCAATCGGGTACGGGACATGATACTGCCGAGAGGGATGTCTTTGTGTGTGCACGATGTAAGGAGTGCAAGGAAATCAAGCGAAAACTCGGCGTTGTTATGGGCCTTTATGAGAGCTTGAAGGACAGGGTGGATGCCCTCGAAGGAAATAAATTGAGGGGCCCATCAAGCTCTCAGCCGCCCACATCAACGCCAGAGCTTGCACTTGGTCATCAGGCAACACAGAGGCAGCCCCCTAGGCAGAATGCGCTGGTCCCACAGGAACTAGTAGTTGTTGGTGACTATTGTCAGGGAAACGGGGAACATGCTTTGTAAAAAGGATAGGTGGAACAGGACCAGGGTATGTCTGCCAGGGGCAAAGGTTGATGACGCTGTAGAGCGGATATCATCTTTTAAGGGCACAAAAGGTGATATAGTTGTACACGTTGGCACTAATGATATTAAGAGTAGGAGACTGGCGGAATTACTTAGCAAGTACAGGTCACTGTTGAAAAAAAGCCGTCAATTAGGGTTGAATTTGAAAGTGTCTGCAATTCTGCCCAGACACGATAGGAGGGAGTATATGATGAGAGCCTTGTCGATCAATTCGGCCCTGGAGGGATTGTGCAAGGCTCAAGGGGTAGAATTTTTTTCAGCCTGGACTGTACTTGTTAACAGGAGAGATGGTTTCTACAGGGATGGGATACACTTAAATAGAAAGGGTGCAAGAATATTTGCTGATGCTATCGAGGCAGTGTTAGGTCGGTCGGAAAACTGCTAGTTGGGGGGGATACAAGGACTAATAGATTAACAGTAGCCACTGGCAGAGGTGGAAGTGATTCTTGCACTGCTTCTATTGAAATGAGCAGAAGCCTGAAAAACAAGATGCAGGATATTTCAGAGACTGCTGGGAGTCATTGCGGTACAAGTAAACACATGGGTTGTGTTAGGGTAGCTAAGAATAGAAACAGGTGCATGTATACCTGCGTGTACACCAATGCTAGGAGTTTGGTAAATAAATTTGATGAATTTGAGGTATTGCTCAAAACATCAAAGGCAGATATTGTTGGGATATCAGAGACGTGGTGTCACACAGATATAAGTAATGCGGAACTGGAATTTGGGGAATACAATGTGTATAGAAAGGATAGACAGGACAGGAGGGGAGGAGAGGTTATGCTATTAATTAAGAAACACAAAGTCCAAGGAAGTGAAGCCAGTTGACATCGATGGACAGGGCAGTGTCGAGTCAGTTTGGTGTGACATAAGCATAGGGAAATCAAAATTGAGAGTAGGAGTGTGCTATAGGCCTAATGACTCTGATGAGTATAATAGGATATTGTACAGGGAAATAGAGTGGGCCAGTAAATCAGAGAGTCTTATAATGGGGGATTTTAATTTCCCAGATATTGACTGGAATTTGTGGGTTGGTCGCTCGCACACTAGCAAGGCTTTTGTGGATTTATTGGATGATTGTTTTCTACATCAGCATGTTCGTGAGGCAACAAGAGGGAGCAATACTCTTGATCTGATTATCAGTAGTGATTCTTCATGCATTAAGAATCTGCAGATAAATGAACCACTAGGTGGCAGTGATCACAGTGTGTTGAAGTGGGATTTACTCAAGGAGGTAACTACCATCAGAGGTAAAGGGAAGGGTTTTTGTTTTCGTAAAGGCGACTATGATGGTCTGAGACAGTATTTAAATTCTATACAGTGGGACCAACTGATGATGTTACCAACAGCAAACTCAAAATGGGAAGCATTCAAGGAACTAATCTTGGAGGCTACCAGGCTTTACATACCAACTAAGAAATATTGTTCAAGGTTTAGGCCTAAATGGTTGTCAGATGAACTAATGACACATGTGGCAGAGAAGAAAAATGCATGGGATACATACAAATTAATGGGTGACATGGAAGCCTATGATAGATATAAGATGGTCTGTAACCAAGTCACAAAGGAGATTAGGCAGGCAAAGGCAGACTACGAAAAATCCTTGGCAAAGATGCAAAGAAAAACAGAAAAGAGTTCTTTACATATTTAAACTCAAGAAGGAAAGGGATGAATCAGATTGGTCCACTGGATATTGATGGTTCAACAGTTGAGGATCCTGCTCAGGTGGCTAACAATCTAAACGAGTATTTTGCATCTACATTCACGTATGAGGAGTTATTCAGGAAGAAGAATGATGTAGGTAAAGGAAACATTGGCAGTGAGCTGGATGATTTTGTAATAACTGAGAGGAAAGTGGAGGAGAGATTGTTGAGGATAAACATAAAAAAGGCACCTGGGGTGGATGGGATCTATCCAGTTATATTAAAGGAGGCAGCAAAGGAAGTAAGCAAACCCCTAGCCATAATTATGAGAGCTTCTTTGGACTCAGGGTAGGTACCCATAGACTGGAGATGTGCAAATGTAACCCCAATTCACAAAGGAGTATCAAAGGCTGACACAAGTAATTATAGACCTGTTAGTTTAACTTCTGTTCCAGGTAAATTAATGGAGGCACTGGTTAAAGAAGCACTGCAGGATCATCTAGACAAGAATTCAGTTATAGCTCAGACGCAGCATGGTTTTGTTAAGGGCAGGTCTTGCCTGACCAATTTGATTGGATACTATGATGTAGTCACAAAAGAACTGGATGCAGGGAATAACTTTGATATTATATATTTGGATCTTAGAAAGGCTTTTGATACTGTTGCACATGGAAGACTGCTGCACAAATTGGAGCAGTGTGGCATTGGAGGCAAATTGCTGCTATGGATAAGGGGATGGTTGAGTGGCAGAAGACAGAGAGTGGTAATCAATGGACACTGCTCAACGTGGACTAATGTTATTAGTGGAGTTCCTCAGGGTTCAGTGTTGGGTCCGTTGTTGTTTTCGGTGTTTATGAATGATATTGATGATGGGATATCAAGTTTAATGTCCAAGTTTGCAGATGATACAAAGGTTGGCAGGGTTGTTAAGGACACTACTGACGCTATGCTGCTGCAACAGGATCTGGAAAGGTTGAACAGATGGGCTGAGAGGTGGCAAATGAAGTTTAACATTGACAAATGTAAAGTACTACATATGGGAAACAGTAACCCCAGAGCAACATATCAACTCTGCGGTACTACACTGACAGTGGTGGAGAATGAAAAGGACCTGGGGGTAAATTGTGCAGGCAGATATGAAGTTCTCTGAGCAGTGCAGACGAGCTGCAAGAGTAGCTCATGGTGTCTTGTCAATGATATACAGGAATTTTTCTAGCAGGGATAAGGAGGTGATTATTCCCTTGTATAAGGCAATGGTTAGGCCACATCTTGAGTACTGTATACAGGTCTGGAGGCCTCATTTCAAGAAGGATGTAGAGCTGCTGGAACGGGTACAGAGAAGGGCAACAAGATTAGTGAATGGAACAAAGGGTTGCTCTTACGAAGAAAGGCTTAAGTTTTGCAAATTACAGTCTGGAGACTAGGCACCGGCGAGCTGATCTGATAGAGGTGTATAAGGCTTTGAATGGTTTGAGCATGCTCAATGCCAATGGGATTCTTCATCTTTCTCAGAATAATCACCTCAGAGGGCATAAATTCAAATTGAGGAAGGACGGATGTCGGATAGATGTGCGGAAATTTGCCTTTGGCCAGCGGGTGGTTGGTTGGTGGAACCGACTTCCACCACTTGTTGTTGAAGTTGATAGCCTAAACAAATTTAAGGCTCAACTGGACAGGTATTTCGAACGAACGGAGGGGTGAAATGGGAGTGGTGTGTGGTTTTTTGTTTTTTTTTTTTTTTTTGGCTGATGCTGAATAAGCTTGCTTTCTTGCATCATATGCCTCTACTAATGCTAATGCTAAAATGCTCTTCAAAATTACCGATACATCCAAAAGTCTGGTGGAGTGACGAATGCCGTGCAGCTAAAAAAAATGTAAAGCCTGCAATACCTTTCGCCGCAGTCCAACTACGGCTAATCTTATCCAGTATCAACGCGCAAGAGCACGGCAACAAGGCAGCGTGGATACTGTTGAGAGATATTTAAGAGGGGCAATAAATAGGATCAATGGCCTCTGGTGCCAGATGTTGTGATTAAGCGATTTGAGTGATTTCTAGAGCGTTTTCAAAAAGACAGTTTTGTCTCAGTTTTAAAAGTTCTTTTACTTTCCTGTTAATTAATAAACAACACTCTTACAAATTGTAAGCGAATTTCAGAAAGTACTATTAAGTAGGCCCCGAGTGCCAAGCGATATTAGTGACCACAGCGCCTTTCCAGAGTGATTATCTAGTACGCTTAATTGTAAATACGTTATTCCTGAGTTTCGAAAGTCCGATAACTCCTGAATATTATAATTAAATAGATATATTCAAATACTATAACCTAGAAAGGACAACCACCTTTCTTAAATCCCTCTTTTTATTTTTAGTTATTACTAACCCTTTTCTTCGCTTGGGTCACTAGGCGGCACCGCTCTTGCCTCCACGTGGCGGGGCTGGTAACCTGGGAGAAAAAGAATCTCCCGGGGCCAAAAAGAGCATAATGAGTAAATCAAACTCAGACTTATCTGGGCTGCCAGACGCAACCCAGATGTCAAAAAATAAAGACAGTTCCACAGCAGGAACGGCAAAGCGCCAAAAAACTGAGCCAGAGACATATCCAATTCCAACCTATCTGATCATCCATTCAACTGGTGAGAATGCAGTTGGCAAACTTTCTCCCTTTAGAATTCAAAAGGAATTGGAAAGTAAAGCAGGATCTCCGAAATCCGTAAAAAGACTCAGATCAGGAGATCTTCTCATAGAGACGTCTAATACCAAACATTCTGAGCGACTTCTGAAAACAAATTACTTTGCAGGTCTCCCAGTAACTGTAACACCCCACAGATCACTAAACACCTCTAAAGGAGTGATCTCAAACTGGGACTTACTAGATGTAACTGAAGAAGAAATGCTAGAAGAACTGAAAGAACAAGGAGTTATTCATGTCAAGAGAATCTCCACGAGAAAAGATGGTAATCTGATCCCTACCCGCAATCTGATCTTGACCTTTAACACACCGAATCGTCCATCATCCATTAAGGCCGGATATCTGGTATGTAATGTCAGACCGTATGTCCCAAACCCGCTACGGTGTTTCCGATGCCAGAAGTATGGACATTCCCAAACAGCTTGCCGAGGAACCCCTACTTGCGCAAAGTGTGGTTCAATCGAACATGATTGCGAAAAGTGTAATGCTCCTCAATCAGTATGTCCAAATTGCAAGAAAGATCATCCCGCTTATGCCAGAATATGCGAGCGCTGGAAAAGTGAGAAACTTATCCAGAAATATAAAACTGAGCATAATGTTTCTTACCAAGAAGCAAAAAGAATCATCTCACCACCAACTCATACAGACAGACCTACGTATGCCCAAGCCATCAAAAAATTCCAATCAACCGGATCGCAAACTGAACTAACAGTATCCCCAAAACAGTCTTTCTCAAATTACGTAAAATCTTTGTACAGTGCAACTCAAACCCAAGCAGTAAATACACCAATTACCATACCACAAGAAAATGTCCTGAGTCCGGATCAAGGACCCAAAGAAAAACATATCCTAACTTCTAGTCACCAACAACAAATGGACACTGAAGAAAAATCAGCAGATGACCCTGTTCTTCAAATTTTTGTTGAAGAAGACATGGACACCGAAAGGCCTTCCTTCCCAAAAAAAGATAAAAGCAAAAGTGAAAAACAGAAAACTTCAGCAACCCGAAAACGCTCAGAAAGCCTAATAAGAGATAAATAATGCACAGAATAATACAGTGGAATTGTCGTGGATTCCGTGCCAATATCGATGACCTATACGATCTTTCTTGTAAGTACTCACCAATATGTCTCTGCCTTCAAGAGACGTATTTAAAACCCCAAAATACACCAAAACTGTCTCGTTACAACATTATTAGAAAAGACAGAACCAATGGGAATATTGCACATGGTGGTGTAGCCATTTTAACAAACCAACATATTGCTACCAAACAGGTCTCACTGAACTCTCCCCTAGAGGCAGTAGCAGTCCGTGTGGCAGCTGACATCCATATGACAATCTGCTCCTTATACATCCCACCAAGCTATACCTTCCAACAAAATGATCTCAACAATCTTATAGCCCAACTCCCAACACCGTTCCTCATTTTGGGAGACTTAAATGGTCATCACACTCTATGGGGTAACAACAACATCGACCAAAGAGGAAAACTAATTGAACAGTGTCTAGACTATAACAACCTCCTTCTTCTAAATGACGGTTCACCAACATACGTTCACCTTCCTTCAGGAACAAGCACTTCAATAGACTTGTCTATCTGTTCAGCAACCTTATATCCTATTCTAAAGTGGACGATAAACAACGATCCGCTACATAGCGATCATTTCCCCATAATAATTGAACTACTTAATAAGCCCTCTCATCATCCTACTAAAATTCCACATTGGCTCACTGAAAAAGCAGATTGGCAGTCCTATAAAAAATTAACTAAGCTTGATTCCGAAATAATCCAAAATTCCACAACTGATGAAGCAGTTGACTATGTCACAAAAACGATATTACATGCAGCAGAACAAACTATCCCGAAATCCTCATCTAAATTACCGATTCATCCAAAAACCTGGTGGAGTGATGAATGCCTTGTGGCTAAAAAAGAGCAAAGCAAAGCCTGGAATTCTTTTCGCCGGAGTCCAACTACAACCAATCTCATTCAATATAAGCGCGCTAGAGCAAGAGCGAGATATGTCAGACGCTGCAATAAAAAGGCTGCTTGGATCCGATTCACTTCAACTATTAATCAAACAACGCCTACACATAAAATTTGGAAAGCAATCAGAAAAATGAGTGGCAAATATAAAACGATACCTCTACCCATCATGGAATGGAGAGGGCAGTATGTAAATGATCCTGCTGAAATTGCCAATATACTGGGCGAAACCTTTGCAAAAACATCAGCAATAGAAAGTTATACACCGACTTTCAGAAGATTAAAAACAAGTTTAGAAAAACAAAAGTTAAACTTCTCTTCAAAAGGAGATGAACAATACAACTTACCTTTTACCATTCACGAATTACACAGAGCCTTGTCAACATCTAGACGCAGTGCTGTAGGACCAGATAATATTCACTATTCCATGATTCAGAAACTTAGTACCGAATCATTACAGTTACTTCTTCATCTATTCAATAGACTCTTCCTGGAAGATAAATTCCCTAATCAATGGCATCGTGCCACAGTCCTTGCCTTCCCTAAACCAGGTAAAGACCCTACAAATCCCACTCATTATAGACCAATTGCCTTGACCAGCTGCATTTGCAAAACTCTCGAAAAGATGGTGAACCGCCGACTGATCTGGTACCTTGAAAATCTCAATCTCCTACATTCTGCACAATACGGTGTCAGACAAAACAGATCTACACTAGATATACTAGTCAGACTAGAAAATTCCATCCGAAATGCATTCCTCAGATCGGAACACCATGTGTTAGTCTGCTTTGACATCAGTAAGGCCTATGATTCCACGTGGAAGTATGGAATACTCCGTGAATTACATCGTCATGGACTTCGGGGTCACCTCCCGATTTTCATACAAAATTTCCTATGCAAGCGTACATTCCAGGTTCGATTCAAAACCTCACTGTCCCAAGTATTTTCCCAAGAAGAAGGAGTTCCTCAAGGCTCTGTACTCAGTGCTTCACTTTTTATAATTGCAATAAACACCATTGCCGGACAAATTCCAAACACTATTGATAAAGCACTGTTTGTAGACGACCTGAGTATTTGGTGTCATGCAAAAAACATGAATACTATTGAGAGACAGTTGCAAGGGGCAATAAATAAGATCTGTTCATGGGCTCAGACTAATGGATTTCAACTTTGTCCGGAAAAAACATTTTGCATCCATTTTTGCCGCCAACGAAAACTCCATCCCAATCCAGAGCTAGAACTGAATCGCCAACCAATAGCAGTTCAACCGAGCATACGGTTCTTAGGAATCACTTTAGACCAGAAACTCACCTTTGTTGAGCATATCAAAAGACTAAGAAACTCATGTCAACAAAAACTAAATATCATCCGGGTTCTCTCTGCAACTAATTGGGGAGCTGATCGCCTTACTTTATTACGGCTATATAGAGCATTAATAAGATCAAAACTTGACTACGGAGCACAAGTCTATAGTTCAGCAAGACCTAGTGCCCTTCGCTGGCTTGACCCTATCCATCATAGTGGCATACGGATTGCATTAGGAGCATATCGCACGTCTCCAATACATAGCTTATATGCTGAAGCACACGAACCTCCTCTTTCGATCAGGCGACAACAACTGATACTACGTTACGCCTTTAAAATTAGATCTATGCCAAAACACCCAAATTGGCAGATACTTTTTTCATCACAGCACACCAGGTTATACCAAAACCGCCCTAATGTTAATCGTCCTTTGGGCATGAGAATAAAACACCTCTTAGAAGAACTAAATCTAACCTTAGACAATGTGGCACATAGCCTTCCATCCTCTCTTGCTCCTTGGAATATCATTCCGCCCTCATGTGACTTACATCTACATGAATGGAATAAATCTACATTGCATAGAGAAAATTTCTTGCAGCTATACCATGCAGTAGTGAACCAGTTTCCTAGCTTTTCCATAGTACATACTGATGGATCAAAGAATGATGTCCACATTGGAATCGCCGCAGTTTTCCCAAACATCACATTAGCTTATCAGTTATCACGTGAGTTCAGTATATTTTCCGCAGAACTAATAGCAATTCAGGTTGCACTGAATCATATCGAGTCTTCCGATATTAACAACAGCATTATTTTCACAGATTCCTTAAGTGCCCTTCAAGCACTAAAAAACACAATGAACATGACCCACCCAGTCGTGGAAAGAATAGTCAACTCTCTGCATACCTTATCAGTACTTGGGAAAAACATACACTTCTGCTGGGTCCCAGGACATATGGCAATTCCTGGAAATGAACTAGCGGACAATGCTGCCAAATTAGCTCACCTTTCATCTGAGAACAAGTGGAAAGTGCCTCATCAAGACTATCGACCAATAATCAATGAAAAATGCACGCGCCAATGGCAGTTATTATGGGAAAATCAGCCAAACAATAAACTTCGAAGTATCAAGCCAAACCTTGAGCGATGGCCTTCCAGCTTCAGTTCAATCCGACACCAGGAGGTAATATTAGCTCGTCTGCGAATAGGACATACAAATGTAACTCATGGTTATCTTTTAAGAGGAGAGATACCCCCTCAATGTCATCACTGTAATACAATGCTCACAGTGAAACACATTCTGGTCGAATGCACAAAATATACAAGAGAACGCCAGATGCTTTGCACTTCAGCCACAACAAAAGATCCTACACTTACCTCAATTTTAAACAACGAAACAAATGTCTCAAGCATTTATAATTTTCTCAAGATAATTAAAGTATATCACCTCCTTTAGTTAGAAAAACTTTTTGGTCCCTTCTTTCCATTTTCTCTATTTGAAAAGAAATTACATGCATAGTTACCATATGCATGGCGCACTATGGCCATAGTTGCCGATGCGCCCAATAAATTCCGAAACAAACAAACAAACAACAACTATTAAGTATTTAAGTGTAGTTGTTGCTGACCCCAGGGTTTCCACCATTAGCCGCTTTTATACTATTTGTGCTGAGGCTTGCGCCATAACCGATCATGTGAGTAGTTTTTGTTGTGCATAAATTTTGTGCTCTGTTCTGCTGTCATCGTGACGTGTGCCTGTCATCTTACCAAATATCCCATCCTGGTATCAGAATCAGCAAACAGAGGAAGCTCCTCAAGGGCATTCTTTTCTTCGTAGAGAAAAGAGTCCAAATATCATGGATCAAATTGCACCCCATCAAACTATTAATAGGGAAAGGTTCATCATTAACAAATATACTGCATGTACTATCAATATCAAGTCTTAGTTGGCTTTAACAGTTCACCAAACAATACATCCAAAAGGATTAATCACTGGAGTAGCATTACCAAGGAACAAAAGATAGAATCTTCAGAGGCAGTAGAAATCCAGTAGTTCTAATATATAACAATAACATTGTTATCATCTAATACAAGTAATCACTGCGAGAACTCTTAGTCAATGTCACTTTTCTGTACACCAACCCTGAGGTACAAAGTCACAAGAACAACAGTATCTTGGGTTAACTGATCGAAGTTCATCTCTCCTTTTGAAGACACGTGTAACAAATGTATTAAGAGCATTAAATGCAGCCTGAGATCGAACAAGTAAAGGTTTATTTTCACTAGCTTAAACGATTAAACTCTGTCCTTTATCGAACCTCTGATTATAATATCAGAATTCAAGCAGCATATCATGTACGGTGGGCAGAGCTATGGCATAGCCAAACAAATAAACTTTTCCAGTTTACACAAGACCTAAAATTTTGGCATTCGAGCATTCAGACGAGCATACAGCTCCATACAATTGATAAAAATATATCAAACCCACAACTTCAAACTACCAACGATCTGTATTTTACTCTTGCACACAAAGACAGAAGGGGGGGAAAAGAAGAAATGATCTCACCAATCTTCACTATTTCCCCTAATATTTAGAAGAAAATACCCCTATATTACAATACAAATAAACCTACTGTCCTTTCAATTAAATATGCAATACAATACTAGAAGTCCACTGGCAGTAAATTGAAATTAAAAATCAACTGAATTTAACTCCGAAAATTGATTATAAGAAACTGTTGAATCTTCTGAACACTCATAAAACATAAATAACACTCTACACAAAGCACTCACTTAATATCAATACTGCAATGAAGCCATTCGTAGGTATAAGGCAGCCATTTTTTTTCATACCTCTGCAATTTAAATGTGATTCTGAAGGAATCAAAAAGTTACCATAAAAAGTCTATCACGTCTACATCCAAAGATGTACCAACATTTAATGTTAAAATAAAGGTATTTTTACGTATAATTCAAGCTTGTAATACAAGTATAAAATATTATACATTCTCAATAACTCATTTAACTTCGGAAAAAGTAAATATAAATCATTGAGAAATAGTTATATTTCAATAATATGTAATCAGCATACCTGTAATTGTCTTTAAAAATGTTAGTTACTAAGGGATATCTCTTGTATTCCTGCTTACTCTCCCTCACAAGAACCAGCGTAATTCTCCCATCATTAGAGGATACCAGCGACCTTGGTACCGCTTTCACATTGTGGAAATATCTTGAAGAAACCGCTCCCCCCTTTTTTTATCACACGCATCTCCCAGATTTTAGGGGAGTAAATTCGAGATGAGAATGAACAAAATGAATTTTCAACGACATTTCGATAGCTTACGTTTTTGTAGCGGTCAAGTAAATTAGACACCAACATTTCACAGTTTTCTTCTTTCATATTGCCCAAAATACCATGAACAACCCCCTTAAATGATCGCCAAAGATGGTTCTCACCAAACCATAGGGATAACAAAAGGTAACGCTTTGAGTTTGCCATGTAACCACTTCCTAAGGTTTGCCGTACAGGTTATACAACACTTGTGAGGCGCCTAAGGTTTGTCTTGATCAATTTTACATCCGAAATACGAAGAAAATGCAAGTTTTGTAAACTCATAGATATTTTCCCTTGGAGTCTTTGGGGTAAACCGTCCACAAGCATAATAAAAACTGTCTTGGATGATTGATACACTTCCTATGTGTCTGCTTATTCATTGTAGCAGTAAATGAATTTCTGAAAACCTAAATTCAGTTTTGATCACACTATAAAAACAACACCACAAATTCAATTTTTATCACTACACAAACGAGCACTGAAAGGAAAAATATTTGCGAATCAGCAGGTAGAGCCGAAAATTATTTTACTGCTACTGCAAGGGTTGCATGCAGCATCCTCCTATTCTCGAGGGGCTATTTATGTTTGGAGGATAAATTTACATTCCTGAGAAAATGTCACGATCAGTTAATACTTGGAAAACCTTGCCACAGTCTACAAAAATGCTCGCCAAAACACTGTGTGCTCTCTTAAAATTGTTGCATCGGAATTTGTACCTAAGAACCAGAGGTAGATGTCTGATTATATTTATCACAAGAAAACCGAGGCCAGAATCGATTGCTAAACTTAAGAGACTTCTTATATCTCTTAAAATAAATCAGTATTTCAAACGTTACTGGCTAGATTATGCGAAATTGGCATATTTTGACAAATTGTAACTCCCTCTATATTTAAAAACTGTGACGCGATGTTAAACTATCACGTGAGGCCCCGGGTGCCAAGCGATTGTTATCGAGTATTTTCTCTGTGCTTAAAGTGTGATTATCCAAAAGCGATTTAGAGTTATATTAAGTTAATGCCCTTTTAAGAAATTTATTTATTTAAAATCAGCTACTGTTACAAAAGTACTTGTACAGAGCAAGAAAGAAAAGCTACGTTTCTTTATTTTCATATTTCTTTTACTAACACTTACTACTTTACGCTTGGTGACACCGGGCACTGCTCCTGCCTCCCCGTGGCGGGGCCGGAAATCTTGGCAGAAAAGCTAATCTGCCAAGGGCCAAAAGGAGCAAGCATGGACCAAAATACGTTTCCACCTCTAGAGCCGACAAGCTCTCGGCCAGAGATAGACATTGACCATAACATGTCGCAACCCAAAAGGTTGAAAACCACTTCCTCAGCGAAAATTTATCCTACATTCCTTATAATGCACTCTCTTGCAGATCAGCCTCTCAGTAAGCTCTCTCCGTTCCTTATCCAGAAACACCTGGAAAGTCTGGCAGGATCTCCTAAGACAAGTCAAGAGAGTAAAATCAGGCGACCTTCTAATGGAAACAGTGAATTGTAGACATTCAGAGAAACTGCTAATACTTACAAGCTTTGCTGGAATTCCAGTAAATGTTTCTCCCCATGCTACCCTAAATACATCTAAGGGTGTTATATCCAGCTGGGATCTATTGAATGTCACGGAGGAGGAGATAACACAAGAGCTTCAAGCTCAAAATGTCATTGCTGTGAAAAGAGAAAATATACTCACACCTACAAGGAATATTATTCTAACTTTTACCACGCCAAATCTACTACCATCGATAAAAGCAGGCTACTTACTCTGCCGCATTACACCATATATTCCTAACCCATTGAGATGTTTTAAGTGCCTGAAGTATGGCCACTCTCAAACGGCGTGCAGAGGAAACCAGGTTTGTCCTAATTGTGGGTCCGCTGACCACACCCAAAGTGACTGCTTGGCAAAAGAAATGACTTGCCCCAACTGTAAAGGAAACCATCCTGCCTACTCAAGGACATGTGACAGATGGAAAACTGAAAAGCAAATCGTTAAATATAAGATAGAAAATAAAGTAAGCTTTCAAGAAGCACGGAAATTACTTACTCCCAGTATGAATAAACGTACGTAAGCCAATATTGCGCAAAAATATCAATCAGTAGCCACCCAAACTGATGTTACAGTCCCTTCAACCACCTCAATCTCTGACTGGGCTCGGACTGTTCTCTCTCAGCAACAGTCCAATGTCCCGAAACAGTTAAACCAGGCAAGTAATACTGCACTTACAGTACCAGCTACATCTCCTTCTCCTCCCCCAGTGATTTCTTCTATATCGAATAATCGTAACTCAAATTTAAAAAACAATATCCAAGAAACGTCTATGGATACTATTGACTCATCCAGACAAGAAGAACCGATCTTAGAAATATATGCGGAAGAAGAAATGGACACCGGTCGACCATCATTCCCAAAAAAATACAAACCAAAGCCTGAATGTCACAAGACAGTCACATTAAAAAAACAGTCAGAAATAGCTTCTTCTACTTAACATCAGTAATGCCTTACATTCTAAAATGGATTGTAGAGGATTTCGTAGCAACCACCGTAATGATATTCAAGCCTTAATTAACCAGTACGCTCCAGTCGGTTTCTGTCTACAGGAAACCTATCTAACTCCGCAAATTTCCACCAACATAAAGAACTAATTCATCTATCGGCACGATCGTAATGCTTCAAATGCTGCCCGTGGGGGCGTGGCCATCTTGGTCAGCTCAATGATCCCGACCAAGCAAATTGTTTTGCAAACTAAAATTGAAGTTGTCGCCGTACGTTTGATAACCCAGATTGCTTTAACACTGGTATCAGTCTATCTCCCACCAAGTCATACCTTCTCTTACCAAGCTCTTGGGCCCCAGGTGCCAAGCGATTTATTAGTGACTAAGCGATTCCCAGCGATTTATAGAGTTAGAAAAAAAATATATCCGTTTCTTTAATTTTCATCGTTAACTTACTTTCATTTTTTTGCGAAACAGCTCTTTGTCTTACAAGCAGTAAGTGAAGACACAGGAAGGAAACTCACCTTTCTTATTTTTTCTCTTAATCTCACTTTACTAACCTAACACAGTAGCCGCTTGGTCACTAAGTGGCACTGCTCTTGCCTCCACGTGGCGGGGCTGGTAACCTGGGAGAGGAAAGTAACACTCCCAGGGCCAAAAGAGCAAACATGAGTAGTAAAATAACTACTGATACTACAGGGCTTCAAGAGAAAGCCCTACCAAGTAGAGATACAGAAAAGACAAAGGCAAAGAGACAGAGGACTGATATGGACCCACCAAAAATACCGACATACATTGTTATACATGCGACAGGAGATCAGACATTAGGACGTATGTCTCCCTTCGTAATTCAGAAAACGTTAGAGGGTCTAGTAGGATCTCCCAAGTCTGTTCGACGCCTGAGATCCGGGGACATACTAGTAGAAACAGAAAGTCCTAATCACTCCCAGAAGTTGCTAGCTACGACAATCTTTGGAGGATTACCAGTAGTTGTAACACCACACAACACGCTGAATTCTTCCAGAGGAGTGATCTCCGAGTGGGACCTCTTAAATGTGTCAGAAGAAGAGCTCATAGAAGAATTAAGAAGCCAAGGGATAACAGCAGTGAAGAGAATCAATATCCGAAGGGATGGAAATATAATTCCAACAAGAACTCTAATCATAACCTTTAATACACCGAAACCTCCAGCAACAGTAAAAGCAGGATATCTGAACTGCCAAGTAAGACAATACATTCCAAATCCATTGCGATGTTACAAATGTCAGAAATTTGGACATTCGCAAATGGCATGCAGAAACTCGGCTACCTGTGCAAAATGTGGTTCTAAAGAACACGAGACTACAGATTGCTCTGCCAACACCTTGATATGTACAAACTGTAAAGGGGAACATCCAGCCTACTCAAAAACATGTGAAAAATGGAAACAAGAGAAACTAATTCAGAAATACAAAACAGAACACAACACAACGTACCAAGAAGCAAGAAGAATAATAAAGCCATGGCCTACAAACAAGCCATCATATGCACAAGCAGTGATCCAATACAAAGCAGTAGAAGTGCAAACCGAAATTTCCATGCTGCCAAAAGAATCACTTAATGAAATGAAGGCACAAAAACAGGAGAAAATAGTGAGTACTCCAATTTCTATTCACACAGAACAAATACCAACAAATCAGCACCACAACAAAGACCGAGGTAAACCTACAAACACCAAAACAACCGAACAGATGGATATAGGAAAAATAAACACACCGGAAGAACCAGTATTAGAAATTTTCACAGAAGAAGATATGGATATGGACAGGCCTCAATACCCTAAAAAAGATAAGACAAAATATAAGAATGTTCCATTTCGGAAACAACCCGAAAGCCCTAGAAAAACCAAATAATGGATCAGTTCATCCAGTGGAACTGTAGAGGACTACGAACCAATTACGACGATGTCCAGTATCTAATTACACACCATATGCCAATATGCTTCTGTCTTCAAGAGACATACCTTAGACAACAAGAAACTCTTTCAGTAAAAAATTATACAATGTATAGGAAAGACAGAATAAGAGATGGGCCAACACATGGAGGAGTAGCCATCTTGGTTCATAACCACATCCCAACTGAACACATTCCTTTAAACAGCAACCTCGAAGCGATCGCTGTAAGAATAACACTAAGATTTAAGTTAACCATCTGTTCAGTGTACCTTCCACCAGGATCAGATATAACTTTTGAAGAAATAGACCAACTAATCTCCGAACTCAAATCACCTTTCTGTATAATGGGCGATATGAATGGGCATAGTCATCTGTGGGGAAACACTGACATCAACAGACGAGGACGAATAATAGAAAGAATAATAGATCACCATAATCTTTCTCTACTTAACAACGGTAAACATACTTATTTTCACTTTCCTAGTCGTACGACCTCAGCAATAGACCTAACCATATGTACCCCTTCACTCCTACCAGAGTTAAAGTGGCAAGTAATAGAAAACCCATACAGCAGTGACCACTACCCAGTAATCACCACACTGATCAGAAATACTCCCTGTCATCCCAGCAGACCACCCCGCTGGAAAATAGAAAAAGGCAACTGGGAAAAATTTAGAGAACTCGCAATATTTAATCCACAAAGCATTCAAGAAAAATCAGTTGATGAAGCTGTGAAACACGTCACAGATACCTTAATACAAGCAGCTGAGCAAACAATACCCAGAACTTCAACTCGTTTCCCGCTACATCCAAAATCCTGGTGGAATGAGGACTGTATGACAAAAAAAAGACAGCAAAACAAAGCATGGAATAAGTTCCGGAGATGTCCTACAACGGAAAATCTGATAAAATTTAAGCAAGCACGAGCGCTAGCCAGGTACACAAGGAAACAAGCCAAAAAAAATTCCTGGATCCAGTTTACTTCCTCAATAAATAGAACAACAAATACACAGACAATATGGAATAAAATACGGAAAATGAACGGGAAATACAAAAACCAACCATCCTTAGTATTACACTGGAATGGCGAAAGCATTACTGAACCTTCAGAGACAGCTAATATACTAGGAGAAATATTTGCCAGAGTATCGTCAAAACAATCATATCGTGAAGAATTTTTGACCTATAAAGAGAAAACTGAAAAAAACAGAATTAATTTTAACACCAAACATATTGACTCCTATAACCAACCAATTACATTGCATGAATTACGTGAAGCATTATCAAAAACAAAATCAAGTGCAGTTGGACCAGACAACATACATTATGATATGCTTAAACATCTGAAGCAAAAAGAAATAGAAAACCTTCTTAAACTGTACAATCGCATTTTTCAAGAAGAGCAATATCCTGAAGCTTGGCATCATGCAATAGTATTAGCTTTCCAAAAACCGAATAAAGATCAGAAGGACCCAAACAACTATCGACCGATAGCGCTCACTAGCTGCTTGAGCAAAGTTTTGGAGAAAATTATCAACAAACGATTAATCTGGTTTTTAGAAACAACCAACTGGTTAAGCAGTATGCAATGCGGGTTTAGAGGTAATAGATCCACCTTAGATCACCTCGTAAGAATAGAAACAGACATAAGAGATACATTTATAAGTTCAAAACATATGGTTACCATATTTTTTGATATAGAAAAGGCATATGATACAGCTTGAAGATACGGTATACTACAAGACATCCACGATACAGGCCTCAGAGGACATTTACCGCACTTCATCCAAAACTTTATGAAAAACAGAACATTTCAGGTCAGAGTACAGAACACCATGTCAAAAATATATAAACAAGAAGAAGGATTCCCCCAGGGGTCTGTCCTCAGTGCTATACTATTCGTCATAAAAATAAATGGCATCACAAAACAACTTCCATCCACGGTGTCGCATGCACTATATGTAGATGACTTCAGTATATCGTATCAAGCACAGAATATGGGAACAATAGAAAGGCAACTGCAATGCGCAATTAGCAAAATCAGTAGTTGGGCCCAGAAAAACGGATTTAGAATTTCACAACAAAAAACAGTCTGCGTACACTTCTGCAGGAAAAGAAATTTACATCCCGACCCTGAACTAACAATAGAAGGTCACAAAATACCCGTCAAACAAAGCGTAAAATTTCTTGGACTCACTTTAGACAATAAGTTAACCTTCGTAGAACATATAAAGCAATTACGAATACAATGTATGAGACGGCTTAATATCCTTAAAGTCTTAACATCACTATCTTGGGGAGCAGACCGTTATACCCTGCTCAATCTGTACAAAACACTAGTAAGATCAAAAATAGATTACGGAGCACCTGTTTATGCTTCCGCCAAAAAGAGCGCCCTCAAATGGTTAGACCCAATTCACCATAGTGCACTACGAATAGCAACAGGAGCATTCCGCACATCACCTTCATACAATCTTTATACAGAAGCGAATGAACTACCATTGTTCCTCAGGAGACAAAAGCTGGCCCTACTCTATGCATACAAGATAAGATCCACAAGAAATCATCCGACTTGGGCATCATTATTCTCACCAAAATTTGAAAACATATATAGGAATCGCAAGAGTGCAAACAAGCCTCTAGGAATCAGACTGCAAGAGCTATTGACAACATATGATCTTAACGTAAATAATGTTGCAAATCTTGAAAGGCACATAATACCACCATGGATAAACCACTCCGCAACTTGTGAACTCTCCACGCAAACCTGGAATAAAAATAACTTATCAGACATTAACTTTCAACAACTACATGCAGCACATAGAACTAAATATCCCAATCATTTACCAATATATACAGATGGATCAAAAGCAGAGAACCATGTAGGAGCATCGGCAGTATTCCCAGACACTACACTGGCACGCCAACTTCCAAAAGAATGCAGCGTCTACACTGCAGAATTAGTAGCAGTTCAGATAGCCCTGGAGTACTTCAGAACCACATATCATTTGAGAACAGTAATATACTCTGATTCATTAAGTGCAATACAAGCCATTCAAACCACGACCAATACAACCCATCCAGTTCTAGTGCAAATTAAACAGATATTAACGGATTTAACAAAAGAAAAACAAGAAATACTTTTCTGCTGGATACCAGGACACAAAGGGATAAAAGGAAACGAAGAAGCTGATAGATTTGCAAAATCAACAACTAACCTTCAGAAACAACCTTTCCCAGTTCCGTATCAGGATTATAAACCAATCATTCAAAACCGCTCTCTGACACAATGGCAAGAACTCTGGCAAAAACAAACTTCAAATAAATTATATAAAATAAAACCAAAAGTTGAACATTGGAAAACAAGCACAAGAAAATCAAGGAGAGAGGAAGTTGTTCTGACTAGACTACGAATTGGACATACACACCTCACACATGGCTATTTACTACGTGCAGAAGAACCTCCAAGATGCCAAACATGCAATACTACCCAAACAATCAGACATATACTCATAGAATGCCCAACCTACGAAAATGATCGACGAAAGATTTTCTCATCATTATATAAAAGAAATCAAGACATCACCCTCAGAGATATCCTAGGTGACGAGGGACGGGTATCAGACATTTTCAGATTCATGCAGACAATCAACATCTACCATCTACTATAAATAATGATAGAGTATATAATCACAGAAAATATTTAACTCCAGTTAATACGACAAGATATAGAGAATCAATATACATACAAAGACATAATATAACGAATGAACTGGCGCATTATGATCTCCGTTGTCAATGTGCCAATAAACAACAAAACAACCAACCAACCAACCAAGCTCTTGAAAACCTGCTACTGGTGCACCCACTCACATACAACTACCAACTGGACAAACCTCTGCAATCGATATATCAATATGTTCCCCGATTCTGTTTCCAATTATAGAATGGTCTGTTATGGACGATCCCATGGGCAGTGACCATTTTCCGATTATTTGTGATCTGCTCACTGCACAACCACCGTTAGCCATACCCTGCAGGAAATGGAAATTCTCTCAAGCCAACTGGGTCAAATTTCTATCAGTTGTCACCCTGGATGAGCAATATATACGAAAACAGTCGATAGATGAAGCCAAAGATTATATCACTTCACATATAATATCTGCAGCTAAATGTTCAATTCCATTGTCGAATCCCCAATCCCGACGGCACCTTAACTATTGATGGAATCAAGAATGCACAATAGCTAAGAAGTTAAAAAATAAAGCGTGGAATTTATTTCGTAGATCCCCAACCACAGCTAATCTTATCAATTACAAGAAACTAAGAGCAAAAGCACGTCGCATTCAAAGAGAAGCCAAGAAAATTCTTGGATTCGGTTTGCTTCTACCATAAACAGAAACACTAACTCCAGGTTAATATGGAAGAAACTCAGGCAGATTTCCGGAAAATTTCCAACCACCCTTCACCAATTCTTTCATGGAATGGGCAAGAACAATCTGCTCCTGAAGACATTGCAAATGCCTTGGCCAAAACTTTTGCCGAAGTTTCTGCGGCATCAAATTATTTTCCGGATTTCCAGATAATAAAGACCAAGACTGAACAACGAGCCATCAACTTTCGAACCTCAGTTTTATTTCCATATAATCAGCCTCTTCAATATCATAAACTTCTACAAGTCATTAAAACAACACGCAACAGTGCCGCTGGGCCAGATTGAATATCTTACATTATGTTACAAAACCTTGGTAATCGCCTTGTTTGGATCACCGAAAGGCAACAATTAATTAGCAATAATCAGCATGGCTTTCGAAAGAACAGGGCCTCCTGAGATCTCATGATCAAAGCTGAGTTTGCAATTCGTAATGCCTTTGTGAAAAATGAACATCTTGTTATGGTTTCCATAGACATAGAGAAGGCATTTGATACTACCTGGCGTTGTGGCATTGTCAGTGACCTCCATGCTCTAGGTCTTCGAGGCAACCTTCCTATATTCATCAGGAACTTTCTCAGGACTCGTACGTTCCAAGTTCGATACCGCAACTCGCTTTCTATGACATTTTTACAGGAAGAAGGAGTGCCACAAGGGTCCGTACTGAGTGCAACCCTTTTTGCCCTAAGAATCGATTCCATCACAAAAGAACTTCCAAATACTGTTAAGACCTACCTTTACGCCGTGATCTCTCTATTTCTTGCCATTCTCAGAATATGAGATTCATTGAACGGCAGCTGCAGATATCTTTGAATAAAGTCCAAAGGTGGGTAGAGTTAAATGGCTGTCGTCTATTACAGCAGAAAACTGTTGCAATCCACTTTTGTAATCAACGGAAAATGCATATAGATCCTGAACTTCAGATGCAAAACTTCCAGTGACTAACAACATCAGATTCTTGGGATTAATCCTTGACAGGAAACTAAATTTCCTTGAGCACATTAAATCTGTGCGTATATCCTGCCTCAAAAAGCTGAACATTCTAAGAGCTTTATCTGCCTTGTCTTGGGGAGCAGACCGTATATCTTTGTTGCTCTTATATAGAGCATCGATCAGATCCCGATTGGATTATGGTGCTCCACTTTATGATTCCGCCCGTAAGAGTACACTACGATGGCTGGATCCTATACAGCATAACGCATTGCGGATTGCACTTGGTGCTTTCAGGACATCTCCTACTCATAGTTTGTACATTGAAGCTGATGAGTCCCCCCTTTACCTCCGCAGAAAAACTCTGCTTCCTAAGTATCCAGCCCGAATACAAAGCTGTTATCAGCATCCTATTGAGCCATACCTCTTTAATCCACCACTACAAAACCTGTATAAAAATAAACCCAGTAAAATAAGACCGGCAGGCTTACGCCTCATTGAATTAATGCAGAGTTGGAATGTTAAAATTTTCAACAGGCAACATTTAATAAATTACTCCAAACCGCCATGGATTCCTCCTCCTCAGTTATATTTCGATACTTATCTTGACAAGTGGGGAAAGAATCGTCTACCAACACTCAATGTCAAACAACTCCATGCAAGCCATATTCAGAAATATGTTGATTTTTTGCCCATATATACTGATGGCTCCAAATCACATTCAGCCGTTGGAGCAGCGGCAGTATTTCCCTCTACTATCCTCTCGGCTGCCCTTCCCCCTGAGTATAGCAGCTTCTCCGCAGAATTTCATGCAATAAAATTAGCTTTAGACAACCTGAATCTCTACCCATCTCTAAAATATATTGTATACACAGACTCTCTCAGCTCAATAACTGCAATGCAAAACTCCTCCCACAAGGCTCACCCTGTGTTAAATCAAATCGGAAGACTCCTATTACAAATTGAAGAATGCCATCAATCAGTGACCTTTTGCTAGATCCCAGCACATTCGGGGATAAAGCGTAACGAACTTGCTGATGAAAATGCTAAAAATCCGTCAACCTTTGATTTAACCTCCATTGCGGTTCCAGCCTCTGACTACTGTCACATCATACAAACAGCAGGTTTCGCGAAGTGGAAAGAGCTATGGCACACCCAAACGAATAATAAACTCTACCAGTTGAAACACGATCCAAAACGTTGGCACTCTAGCACCAAAACAGTGCGAAGAGAAGAAGTGGTTCTTGCACGGGCACGTATCGGACACACATATCTGACCCACCTCCATCTGCTCCGAGGCGAAGATCCTCCTCAATGTCCATACTGTTCAGAAAATTTAACAGTCAAACATATTCTGATTGACTGCCCTCACTATCAACAGGACAGAACATCCGTCCTGTGTTCCCTGAGAAATCTACGAGAACCAATGACATTACAACATATTATTGGAGATGATGCAAACATCAACGAGTTTTTCTCTTATCTGAAAGTAATTGGACTTTATGATAAATTCTAAAATATCTCTGTAAACGCAACCAAGTTGTTATGCCTAAATTATAAAACTTTAAATCGGTCCCGCTTAACTTAGGCATCACCTGTTTATGATTCCGCAAGGAAGAGTTCCTTGTTACATTTGAGTACATTCTGCGTAGTGCCCTATGGATAGCCATGGGAACCTTCAGAATGTCTCCAGTCTACAGCTTGTATATTGAGGCAAATGGACTCCTATTGCGTCTCAGAGGAAAACCCGTACTGTGTAACTATGCTGCAAAACATCTCGACCTTGATTTGACGAGCTCGTTAGCGCGATGTCATCGGCTCGTTAGCTCGAGGTCCTCTGCTCTTGAGCTCGAAAGCTCTAAGGACGATTTTTATCCATGAAGGTTACTTTTGGCCCCGGGGGTGTGTCTTTACCATCCAGGTTATCTGCCCCGCCACGTTAAGAACCGGAACAGTGCCGCTTGGTGGCCCAACGTATAGATTAGTACAGTTTGTAATATGAGTAAAATTAAAGAAAAAGGTACTTTGCTTCTGGGCTCTCTGCTTAGTGCTTTTAAGAAAGTAGAGCTACTTAACAGAAAGTTTAATAGTAAGGGAGTAAACAAGGAAAACTATCGCTGGGAAGAAAAACGCTCTATAAAAGCACAAGAATCGTTTGGCCACGGAAACGCTTGGCACCCGGGACTAAGCTGTGATCAGATGGAATACTTTTTATTTTTGCAGCATAGTTACACGGTAAGGATTTACATCTGAGGTGCAGTGGGGGTTCATTTGCCTCAATATATTGGCTGTGAACTGGAAACGCTCTGAAGGCTCCCATGGCTGTCCTTAGGGCACTATGCCCAATAGTATTCAAACGTAACAATAACTGTTCTTTGCGGAATCATAGATAGGTGATCCATAACTTCCACTTCAACTTCTTCTTTCCTTGGTCTCTTTTTTGCTGTAGTTCTTTTTCCTTCTTTACCATTTTGACTCTGACTTGGTTCATCAATTCTTTCGACTCGCGCTATTGCTCCTCTTGAACTTCTTCTCCTTCCACTTCTGCCAATGATCCCTTCGTCTCGGATGTGGACTCCTCCTCAACCCTCTTATCTGCCATGGTGATGGGTCCGAGTGCCAAGCGATAGTGACAAGCGATTTTCTTGCTGCGAATATATAGTGCTCTCCCAAAGTGTTATAGTTTTGTTTCTTTTCTAGCGTCACCTGTTCTTTTGTTTACTTGAAGTGGTTCTATACTTTAAAAGACCCCTCAACGTGGGCACCTGTACGTGGTGAGGGGACCTCCCAGTGATGCTGCTGGACTTCCAGACTAGCATCACTGGGATCCAGCAGTCTGGAAGTCTGGAAGTCCAGCAGCATCACTGAGATCTAACGTCCATACCTTGGTTCTAGAGTTACATCTTTGGAATCCGGCGTGTGCAGCCGTGGGCCGCAACCCGTGGATTTCGGAAAGGGGGATCCCGGCGGTTAAGGGGCCCAGCCTTAATACACCACTTTGGCCCCTGCTTCGACAAGACGGGAGGTCCCGGACCGGCCCGACTGGGATCAATCGGCGGGTGGTTTTTTACTGCTCGGGTCAACTGCGTTCCAATAAGTCTCCCTCCCTTTGGTCCTGGGACGGGATGAAGACTTATTGGTAACGTGGGTATGGTACTCCTAAGCGAACTCGGCGTCCCATTCGTGTACGTAGTACCTGCTAGTTCACGAGTGGGCGTTCCCGCGTAGGGCTCGGTGGGGGGTGAGGTACTTAGGCATCAGACACTTTCTCTTTACTCTTATGAGTAATTTAAATTCAATTTCTTCTGGGACCCCAACAAGGCCCCTACCTAATCGATCGTCGGATAAAAGTGAGAGCAGTTCTGCTAAAAGAGCCAGAACTGAGGAGAAAACACCATCTGTGACACCTCTTTTCCCCATTCTCCATTCCACCGGAGAGCAGTCAATAGGGAAAATGTCACCTTTCTTTATCCAGAAAGGATTAGAAGGGATGACAGGTTCACCCAAATCCGTAAAACGGCTGCGTTCTGGAGATATTCTAATTGAAGCATCAACCACAAATCAAGCTGAAAAAATTTTGAAAGCCACATCTATAGGGGGAATACCCATTATTGTAACCCCTCACAAAACTTTGAATTCTTCACGAGGTGTCATATCAGAGTGGGATCTTCTTCACTTTTCTGAAGAAGAGATCTGCTCTGAATTAAAAGAACAAGGAGTGACAGCTGTGAAGCGAATATCCATGCCAACTCATCTCACTCACCTGTATCTGTTAACTAATGAAAGCGCTCCACAATGTACATCATGTCAAGTACAACTGACCATTCGCCATTTGTTAGTGGACTGTCCCCACTTTCAAAATATCCGCTTAGACACTTTTAAATCGTCTACTAATATGCAGACATCAATAAATTTAATGCAGATTCTGGGAGATGATTCTAATAAAAAAGAACTATTTACTTTCCTAAACCGGATAGGAATATATAATAAAATATAGTTATTTCATATTCACCATTACAAAGACACAATATGATCCAAGTAGCCTATGTGTTGTTAAACACAACAACAACAACAACAACCTTAGCAGCATCCCTTCGTTTCACAAGACATTGGGGATATGTTACCGTCCTTGCCCCGAGGAGGCGGATCTCTACTATCTATTAAATTTACAAACTTAACTTTTCAAACTCTAACACAACTGTAAGCCTCGAATCCAATGCATTTTTAGCAACTCCAAATCTATACAATCAGTGAAACTCATAAATATGAAACAAAATATTTTTGTATTTTCTAATTTTTATATTTTTTAAATTTTTATATTTTATATCAATAAATAACTCTCAAACATATTTACAAGTACTCAATACTTAATAAAACAATAACATATTTACAATTTTAATAATTGAAAGCTAAGTAAATTTATTATTATTATTTCTTTTTTCTATATAGACGAAGAAAATACAAGCGTCACCCCAATTATGAAACTGTTAGTGCTCTTCTTGAATACGTTTCGCCAACAGATGAAAGCCGGAATTCCAGAACTGGGGCAGGATCCCTTAGACCCCTTTCTTATAAAAGATATGAAAATTGATATCCAATCGCCGTTAAAAATATCTTTCGCAGCGTTGGAGCTATATATAAAGGGAATCTCCGAGTTTACAATCGTCGACACAGATGTCAAGTTCGATGAACTGGAGTTCTTCTTTCACCTGGCCGTTCCTCTGATAGAACTGAAAAGTAAAAATTACCATCTGAATGGTACCTTCACTTTTTTTCCAATAACTGGCAACGGGAAATTTTTCCTAAGCTTAGAAAGTGTTAACATTAAGGTGCAATTCAACCTTGGCTTGGAAGGTCAAAGGAACATTCGGGTTTCCAATATCGTCATTGATTTTGATTTCAAGAGCGTGAATATTTACTTAGAAAATCTCATGGGCGGAGGGATGATGGGAAATATAGTAAATATGGCTTTAAATTCATTAGGAAAAACATTGGCAAATCAATTTAAGCCAAAAATTGTTGAAATATTAACCCAGCTTATAACACAATCCGTTAACCAAGAAATTCGTTTTATCAAAGTCCCTACCGTCTTAATAAGAGATATTTGTCAGTTTAAAGTGTATCCACTTGAAGATAATAATTTGTGATAATAAACGTTTTCGAAAAAATATTCATTATTATGACTTATAAGTTTCTTTAATGTGAAAAAATTACTTTAATCTGTCAAATTTCAAAATGAAAATTATTGATTTCAAAAATGGATATGTGGCAGCCTAAATGCAACTGGTCATTTCAACATATAATTATATGTTGAAATGACCAGGGGCAAAACAAGCGAAACCAGTACCAGAGGGCCCGAGCAACATGGCTCCTAGACGAAGTAGCGGAACTACGACAACAATATAGGCAAATCATGAACCTACATACAGAGACAATAAAAAAGAATTAGAGGACATCCTAGGAAAGACTCGTCCAAATAACAGGAAAAACGCCGCAGAGAGACCTAACCACAACCTCGGAGGAATCAGTTACAAATATACTAAATGCCATGATACAAGATCCGCCCGAACTACTAACGGAGGACCAGCAGGTAATTTGCCAGGCAAATGAGGAATATACGACACACCAATTAGAGCCCCCTTTCACAATAGCTGAACTGCACGAAGCTGCGGCAAGAACAAGGAACAAAATATGTCCTGGCCCGGATCTAATAGAAACAGAGATGACGAAAAAAGCCACAGAAAACATCCCAGAACGTCTACTCCAACTATTCAACTGCTGTATAAGGATAGGCCAGTTCCCATCTAGATGGAGAACAGCCAATCTAAAGCTGATACCCAAGAACCCAACCAAACCCCAGAAATTACCGAATTCTTATCGGCCAATAGCTGTGCTCTCAGCGCTAAGCAAACTACATGCCCGGGGGGGTGCCAAGCGTTATAGTGATCAAGCGATTCCCTGAGTGATTTCTAGAGCGTTTTTGCCAAAGCTACAGTTTTATTCATTTGTAAAAGTTTTTTTTACGTTCCCATTAATTATTTGTTATCTTAGTATTACGAATTGTAACTAAGTTACAGAAAGAAAAACCACCTTCCTTTTTCTCCCCTTGAACTAACTTACTAACTTTTACACCGCTTGGTCACTCTAGCGGCACTGCTCCTACCTCCCCGTGGCGGGGACGGTAACCTGGGAGAAGAAATCCACTCTCCCAGGGCTGAAAGGAGCAAAGATGGGAAACAGTTCATTTCCACCTTTAGAGCCATCGAGCAGAAGACTAGAAAATGACACTGAAAATGACTATTCTCAACCCAAGAGATTGAAAACAAACAACCCCTTAAGAGTAAATACCAGCATTCCTCATACTGCACCCTCTATCAGAGTGCCTCTGAGTAAACTATCCCCCATTCCTTGTGCAAAAGTGCATCGACTCTGCCCCTCGACGTGGGCACCTGTACATGGTGAGGAGCCCTCCCAGTGATGCTGCTGGCCTTCCAGATTAGCATCATGGGACCCAACGCTCATACCTTGGTTCCAGGGTTACATCATCGAATTCCGGCGTGTGCAGCCGTGCGCGAGGACCCGTGACCTCAGCCTTAATACACCACTTTGGCCCCTGCTTCGACAAGACGGGTGGTCCCGGACTGGCCCGACTGGGATCAATCGGCGGGTGGTTCTTACTGCTAGCATCAACTATGTTCCAATAAGTCTCCCTCCCTTTGGTCCTGGGATGGGATTAAGGCTTATTGGAAACGTGGGTATGATGCTCCTGAGCGAACTTGGCGTCCCATTCGTGTACACAGTACCTGCTAGTTCACGAGTGGGCGTCCCGTCGTAGGGCTCCGTGGTGGATGAGATACATAGGGAATCTGAAATTTTTATTTTACTCCTATAAGTATTTTAAATCCTATTTCTTCTGGGGCCCGCAACAAGGTCCCCTACCTAACCGATCAGATGAGAATGACACCAATTCTGTCAAAAGAACCAGAACTGAGGAGAAATCACCATCTGTAACACCGCTTTTCCTCATTCTCCATTCCATCGGGGAGCAGTCAATCGGGAAGATGTCACCCTTCTTCATCAAAGGATTAGAAGGATTGGCAGGTTCACCAAAATCTGTAAAACGACTGCGTTTGACGACCTTTTGGTCGAAGCTATAAATATGAAACAGGCGGAAAAAATCCTGAAAGCTACATCAATAGGGGGAATACTTATCACTGTAACCCCCTACAAAACTCTGAATTCTTTAAGAGGTGTTATATCAGAGTGGGACCTTCTTCATGTTTCTGAAGAAGAGATCTGCTCTGAATTGAAAGACCAAAGAGTGACAGCTGTCAAGAGAATATCGATACGAAAGGATGAGAACCTCATCCCTACCTGCGTTCTTATCTTCACATTCAACACCCCACGGCCTCCAAGTTCCATCAAGGCAGGCTATCTAAACTGCCCAGTGAGGATTTATATCCCAAACCCACTGAGGTGTTTTAGATACCAAAAATACGGCCACTCACAAACAGCTTGTCGTGGTAATCCTGCCTGTGCTCAATGTGGTTTTAAAGATCACGAGAGCAAAGAATATTCAGCTTCCAAACCGATCTGTGTAAATTGCCAAGGAGAGCACCCTGCCTACTCTAGAGCATGCCAGAGGAGGAAGGACGAAAAAGAAATTCAAAAAATAAAAACAGAGCTGAACATATCCTATCGGGAGGCCAGAAAACGCAATCAACCAATAAATAGCGGGAAGTTTCATACGCCCAGAAGGTTTCTCCAAAGTGCACCATCGGTACACAAACTGAGATGACTGTACCACCAAAAGAGTCATTTACTCCAATTGCATGCTATTTATTGCGTTCACAAAAGCCCACCCAAAAAACACAGTCAGCTGCCACTCCTATTTCCGTACGTCCTAACGCTCCACCACTACTAAAATGAAGTGTTAAAGAAAAGGTGCAAATATCGGAAGAGCCACCTGCAATACAAGAAACAATGGATGTCGAGGATAAGGAGGTATCGGATGACCCAGTCACCACTATTGCTCCGATGAATGCAATTGTCGCTAAAATGAACCTTTAAACTAAAATCCCAGACAACCCAACGTGGACTTCCGTTTTTGAGCCACGATGAGAAACTTTATAAAACCCGTTAGACTGCTAACCAATCCTTTGTTATCCGTGTCCAAGAACTGCTCAGTGAGCTCAATATCACGGTAGACAATTCACCATGGCATCTACTTCCACCCTGGCATGCTCGCTTACCATCATATGACTTCTCCATTAAAAGTTGGGGTAAGGCCATAACTCCATCCTCTGTCTACCAACAACTCTGTGCTACCCACCGAGCCAATTACTCTGATTTTTTGCGTGTGTTCACTGATGGCTCGAAGTCAGAGTTGTCTGTAGGATCTACTGTTGTCTTTCCAGATAGTACTATATCTGTGAATGAAATCTTCCTTACGAATGAATGCAGCATATATACGGCTGAGTTGTATTCTATAGAGCTAGCCTTGGACCACATTAAAACCCGTAAGCACCAAAGATGTATGGTGTACACTGACTCTTTAAGTACACTGCGAGCTTTCTCTGGGACGAGATATAATCCTCATCCATTCGTGATCCGGATTCAGCAGACGCTACATTTTCTGTTTGAGTGTTCATTCGACATCCGTTTCTTCTGGATCCGAAGTCACATTGGGCTCAGGGATAATGAACTGGCAGATGCCGCGGCCAAACAGAACCCCATAGCACTCTTTGCCTGTTCGTCTCCTATATAGACTATGAGTAGCTAATACACACTAAATTACTCTCCCAATGGCAACAATCTTGGCATGAGCAATTCACAAACAAGCTCTATCAGATAAAGCCTGTAATCCGACACTGCCAGCCTAATCTGCGCAGGAACCGCAGAGAGGAAGTTGTTCTAGCTCGCCTCGGCATAGGACACAGTTATCTTACACATGCATTTCTGCTGAGGGCAGATGACTCTCCTATGTGCGAGAACTGTGGCACCAATTTAACCGAGTGTCCACGTTTTAGACACGAACTCGATTTATATTTTAATCATTTGGTTGAACCTTATACACTCAGGTTTGTGCAGTGTGTGTGTGTGTGTGTGTTGTTTAGTTGATTTTGGCGTCTTTGTCACCAGGCAGGCGATCACCTAGAAAGCCAGCCCAATGTCCGTCTACACCACGGGGAGGTGGGCCAAAACTACCCATGTAATGTGGCGGACATCGAGTAGCTCGTTCTGAATGCCCAAAACGAGTTTGGGCTCATTCAAAGAGAAAAAGAAATGTAATAAAATAAATAATAATAAGTAAAAAAAAACAAAAAAACCCATCCCAAGTGGACTTGGGATGGGTTTTTTTAGTGTTAAGTGCAAGACTAGTGGATGCTACGATCCCGTACCTAGGGAACCCGAATCCAGGCATCAGCAAAATCCCGCACCCACAGACAGTAATGAGTCCTTGGGTGCCAGCAAAAAAAAAATTAATCTCGCATCCATATGGAGAAAGCAGTGAGTACCAGCAATCCCGTACCACAGGAGACCCAAATCTTCGGTACCAGCAAAAGAGTTCACCTCGTGAGGCCACAATTTCTGCCCCTTTAGGAGCTGTGGAGAAACAGAAAATAGAAACTCCGAGCCATGGAAGGAGAAAGCAAGTTCGTATTGTCAGGTAAGTGCAGCCAGTAAAGTCCAATCAGGTAGTCCAGTCCCCTCGACGTGGGTACCTGTACGTGGTGAGGGGACCTCCCAGTGACGCTGCTGGACTTCCAGACTAGCATCACTGGGATCCAACGCCTACAGCCCAGGTTCCAGGCTTACACCAATGGAATCCGGCGTGTTTGCCGTGCGCTGCGACCCGTGGAAATTCGGAAAGGGGGATCCTGGTGGTTGAGGGGCCCAGCTTCAATACACCACTTTGGCCCCTGCTTCGACAAGACGGGTGGTCCTGGAAGGCCCGGCTAGGATCAATCGGCTAATACGCTCGCCTGCGAGGGTCAACCGTGTCAATGCCACACCCCTACCCTCATGGTCCGAGGGACAGGATTCAGGCTGGCGGCGGTGCGGGTATAGTGTCTGGGTAGCCCTGGCGTTCCACTCCCGAGCGCATTTATTGCATGCCGGATAATGGGCGTCCCTTTGGGCTCCGTGGTGGGTGGGGAGCCCGGGCACTGAACAATAAAATAAACTCTATGAATCCTGATAAACTTACTTCTTCAGGGGCCCCAACCCGGTCCCTATCTGAAAATAATGACGGAGAGGCAGATAGCATTATTGCTACAAAGAGGCAGCGAACCGAACTACCATCAGGGCCTGTCCCAAGGTTCTTAATAATGCATTCCACCAACGAAACACCGATTGGTGAAATGTCGCCCTTTTTTATACAAAAAGGGTTGGATGGGTTAGCAGGTACACCCAAGTCAGTTAAGAGGCTCCGTTCTGGGGACCTCTTGATTGAAACAAAAAATGACAGGCAGTCTGAACATCTACTCCGAGTAACATCAATCGGAGGTATACCCATAACAGTGACACCACACAGAACACTAAATTCATCGAGAGGTGTCATTTCGGAGAGGGACCTTTTCGACGTCACCGAGGAGGAAATCTGCTAAGAATTAAAACCACAGGGAGTTACTGCCGTCAAGAGAATCACTGCGCGAAGGGATGGAAAAATTGTTAAAACCAGGAGTGTTATCCTGACTTTTAACTCTCCCATGCCTCCTGATGAGATTAAAGCTGGATACATCAACTGTCCAGTACGTCCATACATTCCGAACCCTTTACGGTGTTTTAAATGTCAGAAGTATGGACATTCTCAAATGGCCTGCTGTGGAGTCCTTGCATGCGCCCGGTGCGGTGCAAAGGACCACGAAACAACAGCATGTTCAGCCACTAAACCCACCTGCATTAACTGTGAGGGAGAACATCCGGCCTATTCAAGGGCATGCCAGAGGTGGAAAGAAGAAAAAGAAATTCAACGGCTGAAGGCAGAGCTAAACATATCGTACCAGGAGGCAAGAAAAGCAGTGAAACCTCTTAACATCAAAAAACCTACCTACGCCCAGAAGGTAGCAGGGAGGTGTTCGATTGGGACTCAGACGGACATGTCCGTCCCTCCAAAAGAATCATTTACTCCCATTGCACGTTATCTTTTAAGCTCCCAAAAACCTGCACAGAAGGACCAATCAGCTGCCACTCCTATATCGGTACCTTCTAATGCTCCACAAGTAGCAAAATAAAAGAATAAGAAAGGGGAAGTAACCCCTAGTACCCAGGAAAACATGGATGTCGAGCAGAAGGAGGTACATGATGAGTCAGTTTTGGAACTCTTCGCTGAGGAAGAAATGGACACAGGCCAGCGTCCATACTTCCCCAGGAAAGATAAATCCAAGACTGACAAAATTAAGCCCTCAGCACTTCGGAAGCCGCCTGATGGACCCACCAAGTCCAAATAATGGCTAAATTCCTACAGTGGAATTGTCGTGGATTCCGGCAAAATACTGACGACATCAAGGCACTCCTGCAAAAGCACAAACCAGTTTGCTTTTGCATACAGGAGACTTATTTAAAGGCAAATGATGACCCCACCATGCATAACATTACCATCATTCGTAAGGATAGAATTGTGGATGGTCCTGCCTACGGAGGAGTCGCAATCCTTGTCGGCAACCAGATCCCATTTCAGCCTTTGGAGCTTACAACTAGCATTGAAGCTGTAGCAATTCGCCTTACAGTGGGGTTCTTATTAACTGTCTGCTCTGTTTATTTGCCACCTGGGATTGATATCCCCCGGAAAGACCTTGATGATCTTATCAAGCAATTGCCTTCCCCTTGTTTAATTCTTGGGGATTTCAATGGAAATAACACTCTGTGGTGTAGTGCTGACATCAATGGAAGGGGACGAGTCATAGAGCATATGCTCACTGACAATGATCTCTCCCTCCTAAATGTGGGAACAAACACCTTCTTCCACATGCCTACCCGAACTTTCTCTGCCATTGATCTTTCTATCTGCACCCCCTTCTCTCCTTCCTTCACTTGCTTGGGAGGTAGAGGAGAACCCATATGGAAGCGATCACTTCCCCGTGATAATCACCCTAACTAGTGGTAGACCGTGTCTTCCATTTAGTTTACCGCGGTGGAAGCTTGATCAGGCTGACTGGAATGCCTTTCAACATCTGGCAAATCTTGACATCGCTACAGTCAGTCAGGTGCCAATCAATGATCCAGTCGTGTACGTCACAGAAACAATTGTCCAAGCAGCTGCAATTGCAATCCCAAAATCATCTAGCCGGTTCCCACTATTTCCGAAACCTTGGTGGAATTCCGAATGCACAGCAGCAAAAAAAGCACAAAACAAAGCGTGGAGGATATTCCGCCGATATCCCACAACTGAAAATTTAGTAAAATTTAAACGTGCACGTGCGAACGCGCGTTATGTACGACGTCAGAGCCAAAGGAAATCTTGGATTCGTTTTACATCTTCCATAACTCAGGCTGCTAGCTCAAAAGTAGTCTGGGATAAGATCCGGAAAATGAAGGGAAAATATCCACCATGCCCTTCTGTGATCCTCGAGCATAACGGATGTCCAATTGCAGATCGAACTGCAGTAGCAAATACTCTAGGGGAAACATTTGCAAAAATATCTGCAATAACATCTTTTCCCGCAGAGTTTTTGGCCCTGAAAGAGAAAAATGAGAAAAACCCCCTGAACTTCTGTTCAACAGGGCTTGAATTATATAACAAGCCCTTTTCACAGGAGGAATTAAATGCTGCACTCTTTCTCACGCACGTAAGTGCTGTAGGGCCCGATGACATCCACTACGAAATGGTAAAACACCTCACACCACAATGTAAGGATCACCTTTTAATTCTGTTTAACAGAATTTTTCTTAATAAACAATTTCCGGATTCCTGGCGGAAGGCAATCGTTCTTCCCTTCCCAAAACCAGGAAAGGTTCCTAGAAATCCAAGTAACTACCGTCCTATTGCTCTGACAAGCTGTTTGTGCAAGATCCTGGAAAGAATGGTAAATTCTCGCCTGGTATGGTATTTAGAAACAAATGGTCTGCTTTCCAGGACACAGTGCGGCTTCCGAAGAAATAGATCCACTCTGGATCATTTAATCCGATTGGAAACGTCCATTCGTGATGCTTTTATTAAATCCGAGCATTTGGTAGCAGTTTTCTTTGATATTGAAAAAGCGTACGACACAGCCTGGCGATTTGGGATTTTAAAAGACCTCTATAACTTTGGTCTTAGAGGTAACCTTCCTCTTTTTATTAAAAATTTTCTTTCGAATCGCCAGTTTCAAATCCGTTTAGGATCCACCCTCTCTCGAGTTTTCTCTCAGGGAGAGGGAGTCCCACAAGGATCCGTTCTAAGTGTCACGCTTTTTGCAATCAAAATAAACTCTATCGCAGAACAACTTCCACCCACTGTAAACAATGCCCTCTACGTTGATGACTTTGCTATATTTTTTCATTCATGCAATATGAGGGTCATTGAAAGGCAACTGCAGAAAACCATTGACCATCTTACAGCTTGGTCTTTGGCTAATGGGTTCAGATTTTCATCACAGAAGACTGTTTGTGTACACTTCTGTCGCAAACGTAATCTTCATCCTGACCCAGAATTAAGGCTTTGGCAAAATAACATCCCAGTTGTAGCAGAATTCAAATTCCTTGGACTTATTTTCGATAAAAAGCTGACATTCTTACAACATATTCGTCAGCTGAGGACAAGATGTGTCAAAGGGCTTAACATCCTTCGTGCCCTTTCGTCAACCTCATGGGGCGCAGATCGTGCTACCCTTCTTCGTCTCTGCCGGGCACTTGTCCGTTCCAAACTCGACTATGGGTCTCAGGTCTATGGTTCTGCTAGAGATAGTGCACTTCGGTGGTTAGATCCAATCCACCATCAAGCCATCCGGACAGCCACTGGAGCATTTCGCACATCTCCTGTCCAAAGCCTTTATGTTGAAGCAAATGAACCATCTCTGTCTCTTCGACGTAAGCAGTTGTCCTTACAGTACGCCTTCAAATTAAAATCCCTGCCCGATCATCCCACGTGGCCATCCGTTTTTGAGCCGCGCTGGGTAAACCTCTACAACACCCGTCGGACTGCCAACAAACCTTTTGGTATTCGCATTCAAGGGCTGCTGAATGAGCTGAACTTGACGGTAGACAACGTGGCCCAGTCACCAAGGCAATTCTTTCCACCCTGGCATGCTCATTTTCCAACTTGCGACTTCTCCCTTAAGAACTGGGAGAAGGCTACTACACCGCCATCTGTCTACCAGCAACTCTTTGCATTACATCGACAGCAGTATTCTGACTTTCTGCCAATCTATACAGATGGCTCAAAGTTAGAATGTCATGTGGGATCTGCTGTTGTGTTCCCTCACAAAACATTATCCTATAAGATCCCACAAGAAACTAGCATCTATACTGCAGAGTTGCATGCAATACAAACAGCCCTAGATCACATTAAAAATCGCGACTACCAGAGGTATATGATTTACTGCGATTCATCGAGCGTGTTACAGGCTCTGGTATCGGTGGGCTTTAACCCTCATCCGATCCTGTCCAGGATCCGGCAGATTCTTTTTTCTCTCAAGAAAGTAGAATTCGATATTCGCTTTTGCTGGATCCCAAGCCACATTGGGATCCGGGGAAATGAATCGGCTGATGCTGCTGCCAAATCAGCCATTTCCCTGGATAATCATTGCCTGTCAGTCCCCTATACAGACTACAGGCAAATAATACGTTCTAAACTGCTTTCCCAATGGCAAGATTCTTGGCACGGACAGACCACAAATAAATTACATCACATCAAGCCTGTAATTTCGCAATGGCAGTCCAGTCTACGCAGGGTCCGAAGAGAGGAAGTTGTTCTTGCTCGGCTCCGCATAGGTCATAGTCATCTAACCCATTCCTACTTGCTGAGGGCGGATGACCCACCTATGTGCGAGATGTGTAATGTTATTTTAACCGTCCGTCATATTTTAATAGAATGTCCTGTTTTTATAGAAGCCCGACGCTTGTATTTTACCGCTTTTAATAATTTGACTGAGCCATTTACACTCAGTCAGATTATAGGTGACAGACACAATAAGTCTAACGTTTTTAATTTTTTACAATTTATTAAATTTTATACAAAGATCTAAGTTTTATGCTTTTTAACACAATAATTGTTTGACGTGGTAGCCTTGGCTACGAAAATGTTTAATAGCATTTTAAAATTTGACTTGGCGCATTATGGCCTTAGCTGCCAATGCGCCATAAAAAACCAAACCAAACCAAACCAAACCACCCTGGCATGCTCATATTCCAATATGTGACTTGTCCCTTAAAAATTGGGGAAAGTCGGACACTCCATCATCGGTCTACCTGCAGCTTTATTCATCACACCGAGCTGAACATTCTGGCTTCGCGCCAGTTTACACAGACGGTTCGAAGTCAGAATCATATGTGGGATCTGCTGCTGTCTTTAGAGACACCAGTACATCGGAGCAGATTCCCTCTGAATGCAGCATATTTACTGCAGAGCTGCACGCTATAGAGTTAGCCTTGGATCACATTAGTAAATGCCAATACCAACGGTTCATTTTATATTCTGACTCTCTTAGTGTGTTACAGGCTTTAATAACTGTGAGATATAATTCTCATCCAGTTCTGTCTAGTATTCAGCAGAAGATTCACTTCCTCCGTGGACGTGAATATGATATCCGCTTCTGCTGGATTCCTAGCCACATTGGGATTAAGGGAAATGATTTGGCTGACACCGCAGCCAAATCAGCAATTCCCAGTAATAATAGCTGCCTGTCAGTCTATACAGACTACAGGCAAAGAATACACGAGAAAATACCCACATCACCCTATATGGCAATATCTCTTCAGACCAAAATGGGAAAACCTCTATCGTACTAAATCACGTCTCAACAAACCATCTGGCATTAGGCTTCAAGCTCTAAACACTAGCTGGGGAATCAGCATGAATAACATAATGCAGGATACTAGCATGCAAATCCAGCCATGGCAAATACCCACAATATACGTTGACAGATATTTTCAGAAATGGGGGAAGAATAATCTTCCAGATATTAACATCAGACAATTACATCTGGCCCACTCAATTCAGTTTAGGAGTTATATGCAGATATATACAGATGGATCCAAGACTGCCAGTAAGGTTGGTACAGCTGTAGTCCTGCCGGATGCTATCATTGCTGAACAGCTTCCCTCAGAATGTAGTAATTATACTGCTGAGTTGTATGGTATTTTACTAGCCCTGGAGAAAATAAAAGAAGCCTCATATACTCAATCCATAATATATACCGATTCATTAAGTGCCGTCAATTGTATGCAAAGTAAACGCCCCAACAGTCATCCTCTGGTACAACAAATCTGGACTCAGTTAATGGAAATTCATGCACGTGGTCACCGCATTATTTTTTGTTGGATTCCTGGTCACTCTGGAATCCCAGGAAATGAACAGGCAGATTTAGCTGCCAAAAATGCTTCAAATCCTATTTCTTACAATTTCAAGACACCTTATGTTGACTATAAATCCATTATACAGCAGACCTCTAAAGAACAGTGGAAACATATATGGGAAAAAGAATTACATAACAAACTTTTTGAAATAAAGAAAGAACCCAAACAGTGGCGCTCCAGTCTGAGAGGAAATAGAAAAGAAGAAACTGTACTAGCACGACTGCGCATAGGTCACACATACCTCACTCACAGTTATCTATTAAGAAAGGAAGATGCCCCACAATGCAGTAACTGTTCATGTCCACTCACTGTAAAGCATATCGTTATCGAATGCCCGCTATATCTAAGAGAACGAAAAACTGCTTTCTCCTTACTTTCCAAAAATTGCAATCAATTAACACTACGTAATATTCTGGAAGATCGTCAAGATATGGATGACGTTTTTGTTTTCCTAAAAACAATTGATAAATATCACCTTGTTTAAATTTTTATCAGCATCAGCATCAACAGCAAAGATATACTAGTCAGAAATCAGTGCATTATAGCCACAGTTGCTGATGCACCAACAAACCTAACAACAACAACAACAAGAACAACGAGAAAATACACTCCCAATGGCAGGATTCGTGGAATAGACAGACTGCGAATAAATTATATCATATAAAGCCTCTAATTGAACCGTGGCAGTCTAGTCTGCGCAGGAATCGTAAGGAGGAAGTTGTTCTTGCCCGGACCCGCATAGGACATAGTCATTTGACACATTCTTTTTTGCTGAGGGCTGATGACCCTCCTATGTGTGAGTCTTGGGGCACAATTTTATCAATTAGACACCTTTTAATCGACTGTCCAGATTTTAGCAATATCCGTTTTACCGTTTTTAATCATCTGACTGAGCCGTATACACTCAGTCAGATTTTATCCGACAATGACCATGTGTCTGCTATTTTTAGTTATTTTAAATCAATAAAGGTTTTTATTTGTATTTAATATTTACATGGTACTGTTATTTCCTTATTGATTTATCTTTTCTACATTTTATACCTTTGTTATTTTATATACTGACATGCTGGCCTAAGTAATTAGGTCAGTGAAAATTGAAATTTTTATATATGACCTTAGTTTGGCGCATTATAGCCTTAGTAGCTAATAAATACACCGAGCTGAGTACTCAGACTTCCTGCCCGTTTACACAGACGGCTCGAAGTCTGAATCGTGCGTAGGATCTGCTGTTGTGTTTTCTGACACTATAATATCTCAGCAGATTCCTCCTGAATCCAGCATATACACTGCTGAGCTGTATGCTATAGAGCTAGCCTTGGATCACATTCGAACTTGTCAATTCCATAGGTCAATAATATATTCTGACTCTTTGAGTGTATTACAGGCTTTATTATCTCTGAGACACAATTCTCATCCAGTTCTTTGTCGGGTTCAGCAGAAGATATATTCTCTTCATGAATACAAGTTTGATATCCGCTTCTGCTGGATTCCTAGCCACATTGGGATAAAGGGAAATGATTTGGCTGACACTGCAGCCAAATCAGCAACACCCACTAATAATCGTTGCTTGTCAGTCTCCTATACAGACTACAGGTAAATAATACGGAACAAGATATATTCCCAATGGCAAGAACTATGGCACATACAGAGAACAAATAAATTATACCAAATAAAGCCTGTAATAGAAACATGGCAGTCTAGTCTGCGCAGGAATCGGAGCGAGGAAGTTGTTCTTGCTCTACTCCGCATAGGACACAGTCATCTGACATTCTTTTCTGCTGAGGGCGGATGACCCTCCTATGTGCGAGTCTTGCGACACCGTTTTAACTTTAAAGCATATTTTAATAGATTGCGTTAATTTCACTCATGTTCGCGATATATATTTTACCGCTTTTACTCATCCGACTGAGCCTTATACACTCAGCCAGATTTTATTAGACAACGACCACGTGTCAGCAGTTTTTCAGTTTTTACAAGCTATTAATATATACACACATATATAAATTGGATCATTTATTTTTAAACTTATACTGCCTTATATATATATATATATACAAATAACAATTTGACGAGGTAACCTTTTTAAACGATTAAAATAACAATAAAGATAAATTCTGGTAACCTTTTTAAAGGTTACCAGAATTTATCTTTATTGTTATTTTAATCGTTTCCTGGCGTAGTATAACCTTAGTTCTTTTTGCGCCAATAAACCCAAAATCAAATCAAATCAAACTTTTAAATCAATTACTAATATGCAGACATCAATAAATTTAATGCAGATTCTGGGAGATAATCCTAATAAAAAAGAACTATTTACTTTCCTAAATCGGATAGGAATATATCATAAAATATAGTTATTACTTCATATTCATCATTAGAAGACACAATATGGCCCAAGTAGTCTAAGTGTCGTAAAACCCAACAACAACAACAACAATATTCCTTACCAAACCTATACAAAGCACTAATTAGATCAAAATTGGACTATGGAGCCCCAGTGTATGATTCAGCACGGAAAACAGCTCTGAAATGGCTGGATCCAGTTAATCACAACGCACTGCGTATAGCTACTGGCGCTTATCGTACCTCTCCAATATATAGTCTCTATGCTGAAGCCAACGAACTACCTTTAACTCTTAGGCGACAGCAACTCGCATTGTATTATACATTTAAAATAAAATCTATGCATGGACACCCTACTTGGGAGACCCTCTTTGATCCACGATGCAGAAACATATACCAGAATCGCCAACAAGCAAACCGATCCTTGGGAATTAAAATGCAAGACTTTTTGGCAGTACATAACCTTAATATAGACAGAATAGCACACATGCCAGTTCATACTTCTTCACCATGGAATTCGCATATCCCAATATGCGACTTCTCCTTTAAGAAATGGAATAAAAAAGCGATACCTGCAACAATCTTTCAACAGTTACATGCAGAGCACAGAATTCAATTTCCTGACTATATTCCAATATACGCAGATGGTTCAAAAACAGACACTGTAGAGCAGGGGTGGGCAACAGCCGGCCCGCGGGCCACATCCGCCCCTCGACGATGTTGAATCCGGCCCCCTCGGTAAATGCATAAATATAGAAAATCCAGACCTGACTACACTCGCCGTAAACGTTCGGCTTAATTCGGTTCAATCGGGAATCGCGGCCAGTACAACAGTAACCAAGTGATTCTACGCAGCGTCAAAGAGTTATTTCCTAATTATTATTGTAGCATCGATCGAACGAAGTTCCTTTGGGTTTGACTTCTTATTGAAAAAAATAATATTGGTGCGAGATATTTTATGTTTTATGCCTTTTCTAATTGTTACAATTTTTAATTTAATATAATTTATAGCCCATAAAATGAGCCAATTAAAAAAAAAAAGAAAAATTGATGCCGAATGCCGCATTTTCAATGATAATTGGACATTCAGATATTTTTTTTTAAAAATACATTAATAATTTGGTAATTCAAGTAATATAACATTTTTAGGTTCTGATTTTTTTTATTAAATCGTTCAATCTATTCCGGCCCGCATCACGATGCGAAAATTTTATTCGGCCCGCATCATGATACGAAAATTTCATTCAGCCCGCTGACGAAAAAAGTTGCCCACCCCTGCTGTAGAGTGTAGAGTGTGTTTAGTGTCAAATGGTACCAGGGGTTTCCCCCATCTCCGCGGGCTATACATTGTGGGTGTGAAACAGAACACTGTCAATGCCAGAGGTTTAAAAGTGTATGGATTTTGTACATGTGTAGTGTCATGTACCGTTGTTCCTCTGGTCATTTAGCCGCTGGGCCCCTAATGGGACCCAACATTGTCCACACTCTGCCTCGTGGAGGCAGACCAGGTATACCAGTATTATAGTTATTTACTCTGACAGGTCCTGCCACCTAATTTCCTGAGATTTCAGTGGCAAGGACCTTAAAAAATAAATAAATAAAATAAAAATAAATAAATAAAAATAATAAAAATAAATATTAAAAAAAATAAATAAAAATAAAAAATATAATAATAATAAAAAAAACATGTTATAGTTATGGGTCAGCCAAAAAGAAGTACTATTTATGCAAATAAATGTTAAGTTTTTGGGAGTAGGGCTCAAGCAATTTAACAATGGTTCAGACACTAGTAATTATAATTAAAAGAGAGAGAGAGAGAGAGAAGGGTGGGGAGACTGAAGGCAGGGGGGGAAAAGACAGAAATAAAGGGTCCATAGAGAAGATGACCCCCAAATCAGTGGAGCAGGCCCATGCCCCACCAGAGGGAAGAGAGGGGCGGCGAGGGGAGGAGGAGCCCAGAAGTCACCTCCCCCTCCCGCCCGGGGAGTGGAGGCAAAGTGCCGCGCAAGGGAGCGTGGCTTTAGAAAAAAAAAAAAAAAAAATTCTATAGAGTCCCAAAGGAAGGTCTTGTATCTGGGTGAGAGCCAGTTTCGTTGAGTCCAAGGATGGTTAGTTTAGTCGTGGTGCCTGTTCTTGATCCCTGTAGATAGCAATAAGTGTCCTCCTTCGGGTGAACAGTCCCTGGGCGAATTTTGTCAACTCCTTATACTCCTCTTGCGAGTCCAACAGGTTTGATTCCCTGCCGCGAGGGAAGTAAGTCAGCTTTGTCATCAGGAGGCAGCGGAGATCCTCATAATTTTCACAGTTGTACATTATGTGAGACCATCTCTCCAATTCCCCACAGACACAGCGGGGATCGTTTACTAATTTAAAACTGTTTAGTTTGGCATTCAGGGCCCCATGACCTGTTAAAAGATACATAGTGTACAGTTCAGGGTGAAACCATGATGGTGCTTTTGGGTATAATCTTCCGACATCAGGCAGAAATTTCCTCGTTATTTCCCCTTTTGTGGATTCTGAACACCTATCCTGCCAGATATGCTGCAGGTGGATGGCGAGTTTTGTTTTCTCTCTTTTCAGGTTTCCTGTAGGGTCAATGGAGTGGCCCAGGAAGGTGCAGGGAAGCCCTTTTGCGAGATGCTGCACCATGGCACAACGCACCACCTCGAGGTCAAGGGAGAGTACTCCCGCCAGAACCTGCAGAGCATGTGTACTCACAGTGCAGCAGGCCCGTGTAATAGAGAGGAGTATTGTCCGTTGGATGGAATCAAGTGTCCTTCTGTTAACTGCAGTAGTTGCTTTCTGGAACCAGATGGGTGACGCGTAAGTTATGGCTGGTATAAATGTCATTTTGTAATACAGTCCCAAGGTGTGCCTCTTGAGTCCCCAATCCCTTTTAGCTATTCTTGAGACGAGGGCAGAATATCTCCTGATTTTCTCTCGGATATGTTTCAAGTGTGGGTTGAAAGATTGGTTCTTGTCCAGTATGGTTCCTAGATATTTCATCTCACTGAGTAGTTTGATAGTTGTATTTTCTACTTTAATTTGCGGTGGTCTACAGAGATTTCATGTTCCTTTCAGTAGCATTGAGTAGGTTTTCCCCGGTGAGATCTTCAGAAAATGGACCTTCATCCAGTCTTGTAGAATTTGAATTGCTCGATTTGCCTGGGTTTCCAATTGAAGTCGATTGTCTGCGGCAACAGTCAGTATCAGGTCATCTGCAAATGCCTGTGAGTGGACTTCCCCCAAGTCGAAGAACAGAAACTCATCCAATACCATACTCCAGAGGAGTGGTCCCAGTACCGATCCCTGGGGGCAGCCCTGTAAACAGGCCTGGTCAGTTTCTTGTACGGAGTCACTACTTGTATTTTTCTCTTGGATAAATATGACTTCATTATTTTGTAAAGGTTGATGGGTGTTTTTGCCTTCCGCAGTCTGGCCAGGACGCTCGGCTACCAAATGGTGTCGAATGCCCCAGCAAAATCGACCGAAAAAACCAAGAAGTACTTCCTATCACAGGCAGCAGCCAAACTAAGGAGGCTGTTGAGAGCATCCACTGTTGAGGTTCCGGGATTGAACCCAAACTGTGTGGGCATCACGAGATTTGCAGCTTCATAGTGGTGCAGGAGTCGCTTGTGAAGCATCTTTTCAAGGAGTTTACTAGCAACTGGGAGCAGGGAAATTGGCCGGTATGATTCGGGTTGTTCTGGTGGCTTCATTGGATTTTTTAGAATTAATTTGACGTTGGCCATTTTCCAGTCGGCTGGAAAGACTCCAGTCTTCAGGCATGTGTTGAAGAGGTTTAGTAAAGTCTGCGGAGAGATGTCTACTACTTTTTTAATAATCTCCGGCTCCAGAAGATCTGGGCCTGGGCATTTTTTATTCCTTATTTGTTGCGTTGCCTGTTGTAGTTCTTCTAGGGCAAAAGGTGGTTCCATTTGGTCTATGTGATATGTTTCATTTCCATCGCACATCTGCAGTTGTTCTGGTAGTTGCGGGTGTGCTGGTTTTTGGAAAATCACATTGAAGATGTTGGTGATAGACTGTTCCCAGGTGGTGGCCAATGTTCCCTGCGGGGTGCGGGTGGAGGTCATGACCTCACCCCTGGGGAGTTTATTCGTAGTGACTTTTTACACCCCCCCAGGGGTCGGCATTTCCAGTCGTGCTGACTAATTGCTCCCAGGCCTTCTGCTTACTTTTTCGTATTAACTCAGTGTATCTGTTTCTCACTGCTGCGTATCTTTGTCTGAGTGCTGTTACTTCCACTTCCGGCCAGGTACGTCTTGCCCTTTGGAATTGTTTTCTTGCCTTTATGACTTCTCTTCTGAGGTTCTGGATGTCCCGAGTCCACCAAGGGACTGCACCAGGTGTGGGAAATTTTCGCTTCATCGCAGCCTCACTGGCCGCTATTATGGTCTTTGTAATTTTTCTCTGGATGTCGTCTGGGTCTTCATGTCCATCCGCTTCAATGCGGTGTTGGCATAAGGTTCGAGTCAGGAGTTCCCCAAAGAGTCTCCAGTCAGCTTTGTTTACTGCAAAGCGGTTAAGCATCTGTTTGGCTATTGGTGTTCTATATAGAGATCGGTTGATTTGGAAGGTAATCACTCTGTGTGGTCAGATGTGGTCCAGGAGTCTTGGACTGTCCAGCCAGTGATGTGTCCTGAAGGTTTCCGTTGGCAAGAGTGACGTCAATTGTTGCCTCCCACAGAGTGTTACAAAACAAAGGAAGGTGGTGAGGCCTGTTTAGGACTGTCAAGGGAGAATTCGCCAGGAACTCCTCAAGATGCTGCCCATTTCTGGTGCCCCTTCTGTCCGGTGTTTGGCTAGGCCAAGCTGGGGAGCGGCAGTTTACATCCGCCCCTACCAAGATCCGTTGGCCTGGGAGAGTGTCCAACACAACCTGGAGGTATCCCGTGGCAAATGTTATTTCTTCCCCCGGCCTACAATACAAGGTAATCGCGTAGAAGGATCCCAGGGGCGATATTATATGGTCACAAGCAGCCCAGCCTGTGCAAAGTTGTGTGATACGGGTGGCAGTAATGGCTGGATTGCGGATCACTATGGCCGCTTTTGGGGTCTCATTCTCAGCCTGTATGATTTTATATGCTATTGGATAGCCTCTTACTTTTTGGAGTGGGTGTAGGGTTCCTGCAACAAGAGGATGTCGGCATTTCCCTCGTCCGCCGCTATTTTTCTGAGTTGTTCAGGCACTGCTCTGGCATGGTGTGCGTTTTGTTGCAGTATTAACAGCTTAGTTGTATTGAACTTTTTAATTTGTATTGCCATAATCAGTCCTCATTTGGTATAAACTCTTTATCTTGTTGTACGTCGGACATTTTGGATCCCTGATGGAATGGGTATGTTCGAGCTTTGAGGATTTACAATTCACACAAACCGGTTCTTGCTCCTTGTTTGGACAGCTGTTGTATTCATGCCCTTTTCTAGAGCAGTGTCCGCAAGTTGGTGTGATCTGAGTGCATGTATGGGAGGTGTGGCCATACCTGCAGCATTTATAGCATTTAGGCACGGTCACATGCTCCCTGAACCTGTGGCTACCCCACTCAATATAGAGTCTTGTCTGGTGTTTTAGAATCTGCCAAGCGGCAGGAGCCAGTTCCACTATCCAGTTGTTTTCTCCGGACTTTGACTTTTTTGAATATCTTGGTTGCACAAGATTTGTCATGTCTTTATTTATCCCTTGTAGATTACGAGTTAGCACTTCATCTGCAAGTTGGGCAGGTGTCACATCTTTGTTGACATCGAAAATTAAGATTGATGGCCCTCTTCTCTTGGGTGGCTCTGCAGTGATACCCAGTGTGGCTATCTTGGGATTTTCCACGATATTCTTGATATCCTCCCTTGACTCTGTTTCTATTATTACCCCTACATTTCTCGTCTTTCTAATTGCTTTTATCTTTGTTGTCTTTAAATCATCCTTCAGTGTTTTCATTATAGTGGTTTTAAAATCCTCACTTGTTTGTGTTCCTTCTGTGTCTGCTGGTCTGAGCACCACAAGATTTGGTGTTCGAAACAGCGGTTGTTTTCTAGGTTGCGGGGCCTTTGGGTTTGTCTCTTTGTTGTTTGGAATCCTCAGCGCTTGTGCATATGTGGGAGTAAGCTGTTGAGACTGTGGTGTAGGAAGATTCGGTAGAGTATCCAGCACCTTCTCAAGGATGGAGGTTCTTGTCTTAAGTTCCTCGTTAGTGGTTTTTAGTTTCTCGCTGTCGATGAGGAGGGCAGTGGTAATAGATTCAAGGGTGGCCCAGAGTTCTTGAACATAACTTGCCGCTTGTCTGGTGAATCGACTATTATCTTGATTAAGAAAGGTCACAAGATTCCTATGAAAAGCAGATATTATTTGATGGGTTGGAGAGTCTTCATCTATAGGTTTGTGAGTTGTAGGGTATGCAGAAGGTGTAGTTGCTGTGACGGTAGTTTTCTGGATTGGGGGAGGCCTTCTGCCTCAGTCTGATCCAATGCTGTGCGTGGTCCCTCTGGTTGTTTGGCAGAGGAGGTCTTAGGGGCCCCTGATGGGGTAGGAAGATTAGTTTATAGTTTGGCTGCAGATAATGTTCCAGGACTCTCGGCTAGATTTTAGAGACCCCTAAAGCTGCCTGGGAGGCAGGAGCACTTATAGCTGTTGGAGAGAGAGTGGTCTGTAATTTCCCAGTGTAGGGAGACCTTGCCTGTGAAGGTTGCAGAGTAGGAGGGACAGGGGCTAGGCGATCTGCTACTGGCGTTGAAGTGTTAAATTGAAACTTAGATGAGATCACAGGGTCAGATTCATCAAGAGGCACTTTGTTGAGAAATTCTACTTTGGTTTGAGGAGACCGGGTGTTCTGGTTTTTGCTTTCCTCTTACTTTTCTGTTTCTTTTTCTTGGACTTGTTGACTTTAAGAGGCTGGAGACCAACTTGGTCTGAATCGTCTGGTACAGCATTCTCGTTAGCCGACGATGAGATGTTTCTCTTGAGCTCATGTCTAAGGGTTGTATGGTTGGGGTCAAAGGCCAATAAAGCTATAATAAAGCAATTGTAAGGGGTTGCTCCTGAGTAATTTGATTTCTTCTGAAAGGTCTACCGGAGGTTTAACGGGGTTGAAATATTTTTTACGCCTCAAGAGGACTGAAAATGCCGCCGAACGACAGCGTCAGGCCCGTGTGATGACCTTAAGCCGCACGTCAACGCCTCGAAAATCCCCGAGTTATCCCCAGAACACAAGTGGGGGGAAGAAGTAGCCAGCGGCGAGAGTGGCCCTAGAGAGAGGAACCGACGGCGAAGCAGACCACTTTCTGACAATTGCTATAAAGGGATTAGGCAAGGTGTTTGTGGTAGCAGAGCTCCCTAGTTTATTTCAGGTGCAGTCTTTAAAACAGCGGGAGGCAATGGGCTAGGTACCAAGAGGTAGGAGCACTCACAGTCGTCGAACACTGGTTGTCAATAGCCAACTGCTTTTGTTCTATAGTCGGGAATTGGAAGTACTGTATTGTATTGATAAAATCAGCCAAGAAATCATATATAATAAAACATTACCTGAGGAAGATGCAGGCGATTTGGCATTATTACCGGACAGATCATCTTTAGAACATCTTTCTCGAAAATCAAAACAGTATAACCGCACAAATATTAACTTTAATCTGTCACCTCGCACACACACACTCGCTGCATATATATATATACTCGTTACACTTACTTACTTAGGTTTTGTGTGTACTAGGGTGTGGCCGCATCAGAACTAGTTAGTCTAGGCATAACCTATACTTTTTGTTCTAAGTGTAGTTACGTTGGTTCCGACACTATTCTTTTGGTCTGCCATCTTAATTTGCTTTAATGTGTTCATCTCGCCTAATCTGGAATATAGTTCTGTTTTATCGTCTAGTGGCTCGGTTAGGATAAAAAAACCTCGTATACCCTCAGGGAAGAAGAGAGATGGAGATATTTACCCCTTTTCTACCTTTTTCCCCGCAGTTTGGGCTTTGCGTTGTGCTTATTATTATCGGGTAATCATGCAACTGATTACTCGATAACCGCGATTAACCGGTAATCATGCTTTAACATTTAGCTTTAGTGGCTACATGTGAGGTTTTGGCAGAGAATGAGAAACTCCTATAGCAAAACATAATAAGGTTTAATACAAGAGAAAGTAAATCTTACATAGATATCAATTCATCAAATCATTATGATAATAATAAGATCATAGACTTTGGGATTATCATTCTCAAACACAGCAGTTATTAGTTACAAGATTATAAGAGGCTAGAAAGAATCCATCTTTTCATCATAAACTTACCAGTCTAAGATATGGCTGGGCGGCGGCTCTTCCCTCCGTTCTCCGTGACTGGAACTTCTCTATCCTCTTCTATCCTATCCTCTCGACTTCCCTCTGGACGCCAACCTCTCGTTCTGCTTCGGCCTCCCCGTTCTTCGACTTCCGACCTTCCGTTTTCTCCGACTCTTCCCGTCCTCTGACCTCTCTGTTCTTCGACTTCCGACCTTCCGTTTTCTCCGACTCTTCCCGTCCTCTGACCTCTCTCTCTCTGGGTCTCGAGGACCTGCTTTTATAGCTCTAGTTCTCCCTTATTGTTTATACATTTTCCTTTCTCTTAATGGAGAACTCCCACGTTATGGGACACTTAATCAAAGGAGTCACCATCATCCTCGATTACGCCATGTACCAAACATTCTGGCCAGACGTGTAGACACTTCACCCGCTCCTTATTAGGAAAATGAAGAGTCTCTAGCTTACATATTCACCGAGTTTATGATGCTCGGAGGAATCTACGATATCCGTTCACACGGGTGTGTGTGTATCTCTCTGATTCCCCCCCCTTTCTGTCGTCATCATTTGCATGTCAAGCTAAGTGCATCTTTCTGTGTTTATAAAAATGTAACCCGTAGGTGGCTCCCAAGATAGCCGTCGCCGGCAAACAACTGCAGGCTTCTGTAGAGTTTAGATAGGCTTTGTTTTTACATAGTTGCTGTGGCTAATTTCGCTATTTTAAGTCGTCATTATAACAGGTTCCAATTTAAAGATTTAAGGACATCTAACTTGCTTTAATACTCAGTTTTTATAACTCTAAAATTGTCAATAAATGAGGTTTTGGATAATAACTAAGTAGGGGAATTATGAGAAATTAAAATTAATGTATTTATTATAGATTTAGAGGAAAAGGCGGAATTAGCACTGCAACATCTTCCACAGCTCCCCCTTTCAGAATTGAGACCGGGGATTTAGAAGAAAATCACTCTTCTCAATTCTGAAAAACCGAATCGGGCCCTAAACTAAGATTCTCAAAGTAAAAGATGGCTTCTTCCTTTACAACTGCCTCTATAACTAGACTATATCTATTTTCAAACACAAAATACTAAAAGGTTAATATCTATGATATTATAATAGTGGTATAACATTAGTAATGAACAATAATAAGTTCGTAAATCTTCCTTTGGCTATTTTCACACATTTTCGCGCACGTACAGTTTTATAAGGAACACATCTCTTATCTTCATTATATCTTCTCAAGTGTCCACTGTTCATATAACATTCACTAATCACAATGTTTCTTTAGTCTTCTAGGCTGTAGTACACTTATGTTTTAAGAATGATGCACGTCTTTTCCATAGCATAATCGTCCTTCAAAATTTTGCTCCAAGCATGATACATTGTTCATGTAACAAAATAAACAAAGTTAGCAAATGTTCTTATTAGATTTATATATGTGTTTTTCATAACGCTAATATATAATTAGTGCTAATATATAAGTACACATAATACAGATCAATAGTAGAAAAGTAACAGAAAAGTAACAATCAAGTTATTTTTCCAAGAATTTAAACCTTTAAAAGCATTAATACTTCCATGATTATTTCACAATTACTATTACAAGTATATCACTCTAACATAGTTATTGCATTAAAATTTCATTTGAATGTCAGTAGAACATTACAATTTCATTTGAATGTCAGTAGAATGTCAACAGAAGTATTCATAAAGTTCAAAGTTCTAAGTGTTTTTTTTTTTTTTTTTCACTTGAAAGTTTTTCTTTTTTCACACGGGACAGTGAGTCCCTGCACACACACAGTTTGAGTGTTTCCAAAAAAAAATAAAATCACTTCTGAAGTTCATTTAGACGTCAGGGAAGAGGAGAAAGGCTTTTCCTCCCCCTTTTCTTCTTATTCTAGGCTGGTAATGCTTATACGATCGTTGTCATTCTCCCTATAATAAACTTGATAAGTGCGTATTTGATTTGAAGTTTCCATATTGATGCTTCCACACTTCCATAGCTTCCATAATACTGCTCCTAGTGTGATTAAGATCAACACTATAGCTGGAATTCCTAACGTAAGGTATACTGCTTCACGAGACCAATTCCTTTCTAGATGCACCACTAATTTTAACTGTCCTCACCGATTCCATACAAGACATTCATAAAAGCCAAATTGTTTTGCTTGGACTGAGTCGATGCTGAGAGTACTGGTTACATCTCGTTGACTCCATACTTCCGAATGAGTGGTTAGCAGTTCATTAGTCATGGTATTTTTCCAGGTCACATTCTCTAGAGGAGGAACATGTTTAAAAACACATTGTAGCCGAACGTCGTCTCCTAAACTTGCTAGATGTGTTTTACAGTTTCCTTCTGGTGATCCTTTTATATAAATTAATGCCTGGTCTTTCACTAAAGGATAGTTTGAGATTTCTGCTGTACAAGTATAGCGACCTGACGTTTGACGTGTCATCTTAGGAATTGATAAAGTAGAAATGATACTGCTTTGAATAATCTTATCCTCGAAATACCATTTTATTACTGGAAGTGGATTTCCTCTAGCTTCACACTGTAGCAAAACTGGATTTCCTTGGATTGTAGCAATATCGTTCAATTTAGATATGAAAATGGGTCCGTAAGATACTGTCATCACGTAGGAAGCTTGGGCTGTTCCTAGTTCGTTTCGAACTAAGCAGGTGAAGTTATCGTTATGATTCGTTCTCATAACGCTTTTAATTTCAAGAAAAGCGTTTCCTTGTTTTATTAGCAGTTCTCCGTTTTTAAACCATTTGTAAACGAAAACATCTGGGTTTGCTCTGGCTTCACATTTTAATTTGAACCGATCATATTCACGTGCGATTTTTGAGGTTGTTTTCATAGTGATTCTTGGCTTATACTTCACTAGGACTGTAATTGAAACCATCAGAGGGTGCAAGTAAGTTAGATGATTAGCGACACAGGTAAATGCTTTCTTATCATACTCTGGTGATAGAGTGGTTATCCATTTCAAATAAGTGTTCATTCTTATTTTGTCTGACCATAATTCCTGACTGGTTTGTACTGATCCGTTGATGGGATTACCATCAAAATGAATCCATCTCAAAATAGCTGGCGGTTTTCCTGCTAAAGATTTGCATGTAAGAGTGGCTTGCTCTCCTTCGTTCCCGTTAAGGAATGCGCCTTCTCCGATTAGAGGTGGTAGAGGCGTAACATAAATTGTTACCATAGCTGTATTTGATCGGAATTGACGTCCATCCTTAGTTTGAACGTGACAAAAATATTTGCCTTCATCTTGCAGCTGCAGTTGGGTGATTTGCAATGCAAAATCATTCTCTCTAGGTGATCCGACGATTTTATAATCAGGAAGTCCTGGTGGTCTGAAAAGGTGGTCTGTGCTTTTTCCGTTGAAAAACCATTTTACAGTGACTGTGAGATTTGAAACTAATCTGCAGGGGATGATGATAGTTTGACCAGTAATGGCCTCTCTATCTAATGGCTGAAGAATGAAGATACCCGTCTGATAAGGCGTACACCGAATAAGTAGCGTAACTAGTAGGAACATGATCTGGGCTGGAGAAGTCATATTGATGAGTATTCTGGTATGTATTTCTGTCAAAAATAATGTTACTCCCTTTTTTTTTTCCTTCCCTTTCTTTTACATTAAATTTACTTCAAAGACCTAAAATACTAAAATCAGAGTTGAACAATTTTTTTTTTTTTTTTTTGATCGTTCCATTTGATAGGCTCATTTTTTTTCAGGAGGAGTGAGAAGACAAATACCAAACTTCTTTTGTTACTGCTTCTTCTTCTTCCCTTCTCTCATATATATTATTATTATTATTATTATTTTTTTTTTGATGAGAAAAAAGAATCTTTCACTCAATATCTGAATGTTGATCTTTAGTTTTATTCATCTCTCTAGGCTTTAGATATACAAAGTGAGAGAGAATCTACCCTAATTGCTTCTTCCTCCTTCCGATTTTTTACATAATTGGATGATTCTTATAGGAAAACCTGTAACAATGTTACTCTTACTTCCGGCCTGAGATTCAGTTATGCATGATCCATATACTCTCTTACCTTCCTGCAGTCGTTCTCACTGATTTTCCAGTAGTCAGTCCTGTTAATGTAGTCATTCTCTATATAATTTTGAACACTTCCCACACACTTTTTTTACCATAAGAAACATACCTTTTATTGTCTGCCATATTGATCCTAGTATGAGCTTTATATACTAAAAAACAAATGCTAAAATTATTCCCACTATTATATAGATCACATAGATAACGTACTTGTATAAACAATGTCTATTTCTAATCAAATCCCAACATATAACACAAGATAATCTTCAACACTCGTCTCTTCCTAATAAATGTATAATTCCTTCAATAATCTTACCCTTTTGTGAGATAAACAAAAACTTTAAAGGTCCCGGAGTTAATAAGAACTCCTGGGGAACACTCACTTGAAGGGGTTTCTTTATCCATGACAAAAGATTTCTCTGCTCCAAATTTTCGTATAATTGCCTCTGTGTGTTGAAGTAAAAACAGAATTCATAGACATTACCTTTAAAACCTTGTTTGTTCAAATCAAACGTCTTGCCTCAAAAAGTTCAGAGTACTTCTAGCCACATGTCATTCCTTATGGATAGGTTTTGAGTGATGTAAGTTAGCACAGGGATAATCATAGTTTATGTAGCATGAAGAAGACAGATACAGTTTAATCGATAATAACTATGTATTTGCTCTGTCTTGACATTCCTATGTAATGTCAATAACTCCTTAATTCCATATATAAAACAGTTATAATTAGTAGATAAAGTTCTATTTTAAAATTATTTGTAGAACTAAAATTCTGATTTATATTGCTCCAAATCTTTATTTGAGAGTAAAAATGAGTTTTCTTTTTAAAACAGCACAAGAAGAAGATCCCCTTATCTTGACCTCAGAATTCAGATGATACCTCTTTTTTTTATTTATTTATTTATTTTTTTAACTCTTATTCTTTAGAAACATGATAAAAACAAGTAGTGACTGGGAGGAACCAGCCGTCCCCAGGCTAATTGCTTCTTCTTATCTCCAAAAAGCACGATTATTGTCTTCCTTAGATATCATTCTGAATCTTCTTTCTTGAACTTGAATTTAGACATACAATGAGAGAGAGAGAGAGAGAGAGAGAAAACAAAAAGAAACTAGGGGATCTCCGGATATACCCTAGACTAATTGCATCCCTCCTCTCCTCCTTTAAATTTTGCATACTCAAAATATATTTTTGTGGGAGAGAATATTATTACCTGCTCTGCTCAGTACTGGCACTATTCACCCCTTTTTTTTTTTTTTTTTTTTTGATTCCTACAAATAACTTATGCTTTTGCTTGCAACTTACAGTTAGGATAAATCGATTTCTCTTTCCTGTGTCTCTACGTATACCATTTAATACTCTGTGCTTCTTGGGCTATCCAATAATATAACTGCTGATAAAACTTCATGATAGAGTCGAAAAAAATCTATCCTTTTCCCATTTTTTTTTTTTTTTTTCTCTCAACTCAGGGCATCTAAAAATCTCAATACTAGGTCATGCGCAGTAGTCCCTGTGGGTTGATTCGAGTTTCCCTGGTTTTCTTGAGATTCGGGTTCGAATATAGGTTCTGTTGCCCACTGTACAAGTCGATCATATATACTCGGATTTTCAGGGTGTGGCGGTGCTGCTTCTGCCCTTTCTTCAGAGCAAATTTGAGCTGGCTGAGCCTTGTCTTCTTTCACAATATTTTCGGAGGGACCGCTTTGGTCCATTTCTTCATCTGTTGTTTGAACTATTTCAGGAGCAGTTGTCTGGGGAAGTATTTTCTCTTCCTTATGCTCAGGAATTGATACTGAATGAGGCTCGTGATTTCTACTCCGTAAATTGTATTGATGTGTTGGCTGGGAATGCACTTGCTGTTTTCTGCTTGGCAAAGTGGCATTATCCTCTTGCCTTTGACTCTGTGAAACTGTTTGTTGCTCTTGCTTTACCACTGTTGATTGTTTTTGACTCTTATTAGGTAAATACCTTAACGGAATTGAAACGGGCAAACTTGGCACCTGGTAAACCTCTGGGTCAATCCCTTCTTCTTCCTCTGATTCTGATTCAACATATACCTCTTTTGGTTTTGTGTGTTCAGAGGTTTGTTCAGGTAAGGAAGTAGTTTCTGAAGGTTCTAAACGTAGTTCTGGAAACGGTTTGCGTTCTATGACTTTAGTTAACCTATCCACGTGAACTAATTGTTTATCCCTAGGGTGATATATGTGCTGAATCTGATAGTTCACTTCAGATGCTTGAGATATAACCCGATATGGTCCACTACTCTGACGTGACAACTTGCGTGTCCTACCTGGTTTAACCGTCGGAGTATAAAGATATACTATGCTTCCAACCCTAATCTGCTTATCTACGGCCTTAGTAGAGCGATATCTTTCTTGGGTTTGTGCAGCGTCTTCCAGATGTTGCTGAACTATTTCATAAGTTCGCTGCATCCTCGCTACCATTTGCTCTGAATAATGCTCCAAAGAGGCATATGTAGGATGGGTTTCTGAAGTCCAAATATGCTGTGGCATTATAAGATCTCTTCCATACATTAGATAATTTGGTGTTTCATGAGTAGCAGAATGTACAGCTGAATGGTATGCTGCTACTGCCAATGGAACACATATATGCCAGTCTGATTGTGTAGAGTTCACGACATGCGATAGGATTGCTGCCAGAGTTTTATTCAGCCTCTCTACTCTTCCGTTGGTTTGGGGATGAAAAGCAGTGGTTTGAAGCTTCTTAATGCCTAGTTTTTGATAGATCTCTTTCTTAAAGTTGATAGGAAGTTAGTTCCTCTGTCTGTCAGCAGGGTTTGTGGAATTCCATGTCTGGCAACCACATGATTTACAAAAGCTGTAGCTAATTCCTCTGCTTTCTGTGTCTTGAGAGGTATTGCTTCCACATAACGTGTAAAGCAGTCTAATACCAATAATAAATATTTATGTCCATCTAGACTGGTCGGCAATGGACCTAGGATGTCCATGCTCACTGTGCACCAGGGAGATGATTGTGTTGGGAGTCGCAGCAAGCGTGCTTTTGCTTTTGGATTATATCCTCTTCTTTCTAAGCATGAAGGGCAAGAACTGACATAAGCTTTAATTTCCTTGTACATATTTGTCCAGAAGAAATTTCTTCGTACTTTCTGTAAAGTTTTGTCAAACGATAGATGGCCACTGGAAGGATTCGTATGACAAGCCTCCAAAATCTGACCTTTTAATGCATGTGGAACCACAACTTGCTCAAATGGCTGCTCTCGAGTTGATTTAGCATCAGGTAAGGAGTAATGATACAATATCCCCTCATTTAAATAATAAGAATCTGGAATCTTAGCTAAAGCTTGGCCATTTCCCTCTAATTGAGTGATTAAGGCGTTCAGACTGTTGTCTTCCCTCTGTAATGTTCTCATTAATTTCTTAGTAGCCTCCTTGGGCATTACTAATGCTTCCAACGTAATTCCGGTCGACATCGTCGCAACTTCTTCAGTTCTAGGTTTCTTTAAGCACTTAGGCTTCGCATCTTCTTCTAACACTGGTCTAGACAAAAAATCTGCGTTTAAATGCATTTTAACAGGCCGGTGGATCACATCAAACCTGTAATCCTGGATCATTAAGCTCCATCTCGTCAATCTGGGCGTTGGGTTTTTTAATTTCAATAGATAACTTAATGCTGAATTATCTGTGATGATCGTAAAATAATTCCCATACAAATACGGGCGGAACTGAGATATGGAGTACACCACAGCTAAACTTTCCTTTTCTACAGTGCTATAGGACTTTTCAGCCTGTTTTAAGAGTCGACTTACGTAAGCAATTGGATGTCTCTCCCCATCTTTTGTATTCTGCTCTAGAATTCCCGCGATGGAACTCTCACTAGCATCTGTGGCAAGGAAAAAAGGCTGGGAAAAGTCTGGGTAAATAAGGACCGGCTCTGTTATAAGGGCCATTTTCAATTTCTCAAAGGCGGACTGTGTTGACTCGTCCCACTTAAATGGGGTGTCCTTTTTTGTGAGATCGGTTAATGGCTTGGCCACCTTCGCATAGTCCTGGATAAACTTTCTATAGAATCCTGTCATTCCCAAGAATCTTCTCACCTGCTTCACACTCCTAGGATGAGCGCAATTTTCGATTGCTGAGATATTCTTTCGATCTGGTCGGATCCCTTCTGAGCTGACTCTATGGCCGAGGTATGTGATTTCTTCTTTTAAGAAATCACATTTGGATGGCTTGAGCTTTAGATCATACTGCCGCAGGCGCTGGAACACCAGCTCCAACCGTTCTATGTGTTCTGAGAACGTTCTACTGCAAACCACATCATCCAGGTACCAGAAAATGGACTGCGTTTTGAGACCTTGCAATACGATCGTCATGGCTCTCGAGAAACTAGCCGGGGCCCCCTGGAGGCCAAACGGGAGTTTTTCACATTCGAATAATCCTCTTCCTGTTGTAAATGCGGTTTTATGCTTATCAGCGGGATGCACTGGGATTTGCCAATATCCTGATTGCATATCAAGCGCCGAGAAGTAACGAGATCCAGAAAGGAGGTCCAAAATTTGTGAGATTAACGGAAGCGGAAAGCAATCTGTGACCGTTTTAGAATTTAATTTCCTAAAGTCAATGCACATTCTCATCGATCCATCCGATTTTTTCACCATAACAATCGGAGCACTATAGGGTGAAGTACTTGGAGAAATTATGCCTGCATCCAACAACTCGTCGATCTGTCGATCGATCTCGTTTTGCAAAGAATATGGTGTTTGATAAGCTCGTTGTGCAACTGGGGTATCATCTGTAAGTTTTATTCTATGATATAGAACTGTAGAATGACCTAATTGGGATGGAGAATTAGCAAAAACGTCTCTATATTTATGTAGCAACTGAGATAACTCCTGTCGCTGTGAATCAGTCAAATGATTCAGCTTGAAGTCACTAATCGACACTGGAGGCAGCTTTTTCCTGTTATCTTGTTTACCTGCAAAATTAACTTCATTCATTTTAATACATTCTATAACAGCAATACCCATACGTTTTGGTAGATGTAATGGTTCATCAGAAACATTTGCCACTAGGACAGACACCCTTCTGTCCTGAGATACCTGGTCAATTGAAGTCCTCACAGCTACATCGCTCCGGCCTAGATTATAATTCGGCTCTACAATTACTGATTGCCCTGGGAGAAACTTGGAATTACACTGAACTGTTAGTATAGATTCAGTATTAGGTGGTAAGATATGTTTAGAAGTTAGTTTTCCTACTGTGGGTTTTGTGTCACCTAGGATTTTCTCCCTAACTCCTATTTCTCTCATGCAAATACCAAGTGGTAAAGATTTTAAAATTCTCTTCCCAGAATCTATGACAAAAGAACGACGGCGTAAGATGTCTGAACCTAGGACAATTTCATATCTAGGGCTTAAGGTATCTGGGGCTACAAGAACATGTTCTGTAAATGTTTTTCCATCTAATGTTATGTTTACAGTAATTTTCGAATGCAAGGGTACAATATTTCCCCCGATTCCACAAATAGTAACATCAGGTGGCCTTTGTTTCAAAAAGCTGTCATTTTTAATTTTGTGAAAAATATCTGCACTAATTAAAGTTACTGAAGCCCCACTGTCAATTAAAAATGTTGTTGGGATACCCTGAATAAAGCCTGCCACTAAGGGTAATTCTGTATCGTTCTCAGCTGTAAAAATTCCATGCTCTGCCCTACTATACTTACTATGTTTTGGAATCTGTTTAAAAGATTTTGGTTGTCAACTCGGTCTTCGACCAAATTGTCTGTCTGAAGCCACTTCCATGTGATTAATCCGCCTACGATTAAATACCCTAGGTTGTCTATACTCAGTATTATCCCTATATAACATTCCTCTAGGTCTAGCATAATAAGTATTCGATCCTGTATTATTCTGAAAACGATTTCTTACCCTGTTATCAAAAGGCATCCTAACTTGTGGAGCACTAGTGTAGTCATTTCTGGCTACTGTTGGTCTCCGATAGCCCTGCCGATAAGAGGCCTCTTGACTCGGGGTAAAGATACGTGGTCTCCCCGTAACATTTTCGCTCCTCTCTCTGTTTATATCTCTTTCCGACGGTCCTAACGCTCTGCTCTGTCTACCGTAATTCGACCCTACTTGGCGGCGTGCAGCTTCTCTGTTTGTAAACAATACGCTGTGCGGAGCGCTCTCGGCAATTGGCCTCGCAGCGGTGTCTCACACATTAGGCAGATAACCCTGCTTACGCTGATTTTGTCTAATTTCTTGTAACTGTTGGTCAATTCCTGCTGCGAAATTCTGAAATTTGCTGGCTAAGGTAGACAAGTTTCTTTCTAAGCTATGTAAATTAGTGTTGTTCGTTGATAATGCTTCTAGTGATTGTTGTAACGAATTTATTTGTTCTTGTTCAGGAGTTAAAATTCGATTGTTAGCAGTTTCAGCCAAATTTATAGTAACGTGTTTAGTTTGAGTTAATTTTTCATTTTGTTCCTCTCGAGTTGAAATTTCTAGTGCTAGTTGATAAGTGGCTGGATTTTGGCTAAGAACTAAACGTTTCAATCTAGGGTTTAATCCGTTCAAAAATTGTGCTAATAATGTCTGATCTCTTAACGCAAGTATTTCTGGTGTTTCATTCTCAGTTTTAAAAGCAACCCTACACAAATTGTTTAAGCGAGTGCCAAACTGAATGACTGTTTCGGAAGGTTCCTGCCTAGCAGAGCTAAATTTTTGTAATTGTGATATGAGTGGCTGTGAACGTTCAAAACGTGTTATAAATGCCTCCTTAAGTTTCTCATAATCCTTTTCTGATCTTAACTGCATCGAATGAGAGAGAAACTCATAGGCGGGGGGGGCCCTTCAGCCTACTCTTCACCACTGCGATTTTCTCTCTGCCAGACCAGTTTGCAATGCTTGCAGTTTCTTCCAGCGATTCGAAAAAGAACGAGGCCGATGGCCCCTCATCGTCCTTCCCAAAGTACATCGGAACTAAATTAAGAAAACCAGCAATTTGAGGCGGATGCACCCTTGCAGGAGTAGCCTCAAGTTGGGTGGGAAATAAGGGCTCAGAAATTTCTAAATTTGCCCCATCTAAGCTTGTACCTTCCATTTTTGCTGTGTAATATTTGTATGTTAAACGCTTATATTAAGTTAATATCAATGCGCCTACCATACAGTCCCAATTTTCCAAATAAATATACTTACCGTATCATGGCTAAGTGGGCATTTCAAACATTATCAATATTAAATTCAGCTTTCTAAAATTTATATATAGCGCGCAAAAATTAAAAAATAAAATTGAAACAAAGTTACTATATAGAGAAAGATAAGAAATGCAAAAATTTCATCAGCAACAAGCAGCAACTTTTAATTCTCTTCTATTTACTTTTAAAAATATTTATAGCATGTTTATATAGCTATTAGGTTTCTACTTTTTCGTTCATGCGTATATTCCCAAGCCAAAATGTATGCAGCTAACTGCTTTACTTTATAACATGTTGCTACTTTTTGCTCTGCATTATCAAACAACTATAATGATAATAATATTGATATTTTATTATCACTAAATAAAAGTAGTACAGTAAAATCCTCTCTGCCAAGAACTCAAAAACACCACCGTCCATTTCATCTTTCTACTTATTAGTCTTATAAGCTTAATCAGTTTCTCTTCACTACTCAAAACCATCCTGGGCGTAAGGCACCATGTCACCTCGCACACACACACTCGCTGCATATATATATATACTCGTTACACTTACTTACTTAGGTTTTGTGTGTACTAGGGTGTGGCCGCATCAGAACTAGTTAGTCTAGGCATAACCTATACTTTTTGTTCTAAGTGTAGTTACGTTGGTTCCGACACTATTCTTTTGGTCTGCCATCTTAATTTGCTTTAATGTGTTCATCTCGCCTAATCTGGAATATAGTTCTGTTTTATCGTCTAGTGGCTCGGTTAGGACAAAAAAACCTCGTATACCCTCAGGGAAGAAGAGAGATGGAGATATTTACACCTTTTCTACCTTTTTCCCCGCAGTTTGGGCTTTGCGTTGTGCTTATTATTATCGGGTAATCATGCAACTGATTACTCGATAACCGCGATTAACCTGTAATCATGCTTTAACATTTAGCTTTAGTGGCTACATGTGAGGTTTTGGCAGAGAATGAGAAACTCCTATAGCAAAACATAATAAGGTTTAATACAAGAGAAAGTAAATCTTACATAGATATCAATTCATCAAATCATTATGATAATAATAAGATCATAGACTTTGGGATTATCATTCTTAAACACAGCAGTTATTAGTTACAAGATTATAAGAGGCTAGAAAGAATCCATCTTTTCATCATAAACTTACCAGTCTAAGATATGGCTGGGCGGCGGCTCTTCCCTCCGTTCTCCGTGACTGGAACTTCTCTATCCTCTTCTATCCTATCCTCTCGACTTCCCTCTGGACGCCAACCTCTCGTTCTGCTTCGGCCTCCCCGTTCTTCGACTTCCGACCTTCCGTTTTCTCCGACTCTTCCCGTCCTCTGAACTCTCTGTTCTTCGACTTCCGACCTTCCGTTTTCTCCGACTCTTCCCGTCCTCTGACCTCTGTCTCTGGGTCTCGAGGACCTGCTTTTATAGCTCTAGTTCTCCCTTGTTGTTTATACATTTTCCTTTCTCTTAATGGAGAACTCCCACGTTATGGGACACTTAATCAAAGGAGTCACCATCATCCTCGATTACGCCATGTACCAAACATTCTGGCCAGACGTGTAGACACTTCACCCGCTCCTTATTAGGAAAATGAAGAGTCTCTAGCTTACATATTCACCGAGTTTATGATGCTCGGAGGAATCTACGATATCCGTTCACACGGGTGTGTGTGTGTATCTCTCTGATTCCCCCCCCCTTTCTGTCGTCATCATTTGCATGTCAAGCTAAGTGCATCTTTCTGTGTTTATAAAAATGTAACCCGTAGGTGGCTCCCAAGATAGCCGTCGCCGGCAAACAACTGCAGGCTTCTGTAGAGTTTAGATAGGCTTTGTTTTTACATAGTTGCTGTGGCTAATTTCGCTATTTTAAGTCGTCATTATAACAGGTTCCAATTTAAAGATTTAAGGACATCTAACTTGCTTTAATACTCAGTTTTTATAACTCTAAAATTGTCAATAAATGAGGTTTTGGATAATAACTAAGTAGGGGAATTACGAGAAATTAAAATTAATGTATTTATTATAGATTTAGAGGAAAAGGCGGAATTAGCACTGCAACAAATCGGAGCTCATTCGCAGGCTGCCACACACTATACGCGCACGCACCTGCTCCAATTCAAAACTTTATGGACGTATTCCCAGAAATATACACTAGGCCTAACTGTCAACAATGCGTGTGTGACTACAGCAAAGCGTTAGCAGAATGCTAAGCCTAAAGGGATTAGGTGGATGACGAGAGAGTACAGACCAGATAACCCTCGTAATAACAAAATTTTTTTTACCCACTTAATCCACTTGCGAAGTTCTTTTAGCTGGTACACTTTTCCGGTGGAAGAAAACACTTTAAACACATTAAAATAACTCAACATTCAGGAGCTCCAGAACACGTGGCTACACCGAATGACGGCCATTAATACTCTCCAACAGACACTGTAGTGGGAACAGCAGCTCTATTCCCAGATATAACTTTAACATAACAGCTACCGAAAGAGTGCAGTATATACACAGCAGAATTATACGCAATAAAAATAGCCTTAACTCATGTACAAGATAAGCATTACACGAGAAGTGTAATATATACAGATTCCTTGAGTTCCTTACAAGCCATGCAAAACATAGGTACATCCAAACACCCAATCTTTTGGCACATACGGCAAATACTAACTGACTGCGTCAGAAATGAACAGGATACTTTTTCTGCTGGATCCCAGGACATACAGAGATTGCGGGAAACGAAGCAGCAGACAAGTCAGCAAAAGAAGCCATACTAGAGATCGGAGAAGGTATAACAGTACCGTATTCCGATTACAAGCCTGCGTTATGGCGTATTTGCGAGTTGCAATGGCAAGAAACTTGGAATCAGCAAACTACAAACAAATTATGCCAAATAAAGCCGAATATTGAAAACTGGATTTTTAGCAGTCGAAGGTCGAGAAAAGAAGAAACAGCACTCACCTGGCTAAGAATCGGCCATACCCATATTAAATATCATTTTTGTTGGGAGCAGAGGAACCACCACGATGCCCGACTTGTGACACCGTTCAGTCAGTTGAACATATATTAATAGACTGTCCTACATGTGCAAATGAACGTAAACAAGCCTTCAAAGATATTCATCGGACACTTGACGCCATTACACTAAGAGACCACTTGAAAAATAAACACGACTTCACAGGTGTTTTCAACTTTCTTAAAGCTATTAATTTATATCACCTCCTCTAAGGAAGTGAATATAAGCAACAGACTAACACAAGAACGTGTGAATCAGGTTAAAATGAACAATTGAAATCCAAAGTAAACACCCCTGAAACACATCACAGTGTATGAACTGGCGCATTATGACCCGCGTAGTCCATGTGCCATTAAACTTCAATAGAAACCAAACCAAATCTTTATTTGCAGGCCTCATTTCCCACCAATGTGTACTAACTACAACACTCAGCTCACTGTCCAACATGTACTCATTGATTGTCCCAAATACAATAGTGACCGACAAGCTATGTTTAGCTCTTTTTCCAGGACGAACATTCCTTTCAGTATTGCTGACCTCCTGGCAGATACGCCACACCTGGCCAAATTTTTTTCTTTCCTTAAACGGATTCAACTGTACAACGCAGTATGAACTTCAACAACATTTATATATATATAAATTATGCATTTAACATCATCATAGTTAGAAGCATTATGGCCTTGCTGTCTTTGCACCGTAAAGCCCTTAAACAAACAAACCTTGAACTAATTATGGGAAAAAACTCAGAAGTAAAGGAACTCTTTACGTACCTCAGTCTAATAAACCTTACCAATCGCATCTGATATTCCAACATTAGTGTTAACCTAATTGAAAATAACAAAACTTGAACAGGCGCAATATAGCCGAAGCTGCTTTTGCGCCACAAAACCACAAACAACAATAACAAACCTTAAAGAACCCCCTGACCTCAACCACATCATAGGTAACGTTGCTAATCTGTTGTAGTTTTTCCGCTTTATCAAATATATAAAATTACATGATCGTTTTTGGCTAATGTCATGCGTTTCATTAGCATTAGCATTAGTAGAGGCATTTGATTCAAGAAAGCAAGCTTATGCAGCATCAGCCAAAAAAAAAAAAAAAAACCCACTTCCACTTCACCCCTCTGTTCGTTCAAAATACCTGTCCAGCTGAGCCTTAAACTTATTTAGGCTATCAACCTCCACTACGAGGGATGGAAGTCTGTTCCACCAACCAACCACCCGCTGGCTAAAGGCAAATTTCCGCACGCCTATCCTACATCTGTCTTTCCTCAATTTCAATTTATGCCCTCTCAGGTGATTATTCTGAGCTAGAGGAAGAATCCCATCAGCATTGAGCATGCTCAAACCATTCAAGGCTTTATACACCTCTATCAGATCACCTCGATGGTGCCTAGTCTCCAGACACTGTAATTTGCAAAACTTAAGCCTTTCTTCGTAAGAGCACCCCTTTGTTCCATTCACTAATCTTGTTGCCCTTCTCTGTACTCGTTCCAGCAGCTCTACATCCTTCTTGAAATGAGGCCTCCAGACGTGTATACAGTACTCAAGATGTGGCCTAACCATTGCCTTATACAAGGGAATAATCACCTCCTTATCCCTGCTGGAAAAATTCCTGTATATCATTGACAATACTCCATGAGCTACTCTTGCAGCCCGTCTGCACTGCTCAGAGAACTTCATATCTGCCTGCACAACCACCCCCAAGTCCCTTTCATTCTCTACCACTGTCAGTGTAGTACCACAGAGTTGATACATTGCTCTGGGGTTGCTGTTTCCCATGTGTAGTACTTTACATTTGTCAATGTTAAACTTCATTTGCCACCTCTCAGCCCATCAGCCCAAATTCTACCCCCAGGGGTAGAATTTTTTTCAGCCTGGACTGTACTTGTTAACAGGAGAGATTGCTTCTACAGGGATGGGATACACTTAAATAGAAAGGGTGCAAGATTTTTTGCTGATGCTGTCGAGGCAGTGTTAGGTGGGTCGGAAAACTGCTATTTGGGGGGGATACAAGGACTAATAGATTAACAGTAGCCACTGGCAGAGGTGGAAGTGATTCTTGCACTGCTTCTATTCAAATGAGCAGAAGTCTGAAAAACAAGATGCAGGATATTTCAGAGACTGCTGGTAGTCATTGCGTTACAAGTAAACACATGGGTTGTGTTAGGGTAGCTAAGAATAGAAACAGGTGCATGTATACCTGCGTGTACACCAATGCTAGGAGTTTGGTAAATAAATTTGATGAATTTGAGGTATTGCTCAAAATATCAAAGGCAGATATTGTTGGGATATCAGAGACGTGGTGTCACACAGATATAAGTAATGCGGAACTGGAATTTGGGGAATACAATGTATATAGAAAGGATAGACAGGACAGGAGGGGAGGAGGGGTTATGCTGTTAATTAAGAAACACATAAAGTCAAAGGAAGTGAAGCCAGTTGACATCGATGGACAGGGCAGTGTCGAGTCAGTTTGGTGTGACATAAGCATAGGGAAATCAAAATTGAGAGTAGGAGTGTGCTATAGGCCTAATGACTCTGATGAGTATAATAATATATTGTACAGGGAAATAGAGTGGGCCAGTAAATCAGAGAGTCTTATAATGGGGGATTTTAATTTCCCAGATATTGACTGGAATTTGTGGGTTGGTCACTCACACACTAGCAAGGCTTTTGTGGATTTATTGGATGATTGTTTTCTACATCAGCATGTTCGTGAGGCAACAAGAGGGAGCAATACTCTTGATCTGATTATCAGTAGTGATTCTTCATGCATTAAGAACCTGCAGATAAATGAACCACTAGGTGGCAGTGATCACAGTGTGTTGAAGTGGGATTTACTCAAGGAGGTAACTACCATCAGAGGTAAAGGGAAGGGTTTTTGTTTTCGTAAAGGCGACTACGATGGTCTGAGACAGTATTTAAATTCTATACAGTGGGACCAACTGATGATGTTACCAACAGCAAACTCAAAATGGGAAGCATTCAAGGAACTAATCTTGGTGGCTACCAGGCTTTACATACCAACTAAGAAATATTGTTCAAGGTTTAGGCCTAAATGGTTGTCAGATGGACTAATGAGACATGTGGCAGAGAAGAAAAATGCATGGGATACATACAAATTAATGGGTGACATGGAAGCCTATGATAGATATAAGTTGGTCTGTAACCAAGTCACAAAGGAGATTAGGCAGGCAAAGGCAGACTACGAAAAATCCTTGGCAAAGGATGCAAAGAAAAACAGAAAGGAGTTCTATACATACTTGAACTCGAGAAGGAAAGGGATGAATCAGATTGGTCCACTGGATATTGATGGTTCAACAGTTGAGGATCCTGCTCAGGTGGCTAACAATCTAAACGAGTATTTTGCATCTACATTCACGCATGAGGAGTTATTCAGGAAGGACAATGATGTAGGTAAAGTAAACATTGGCAGTGAGCTGGATGATTTTGTAATAACTGAGAGGAAAGTGGAGGAGAGATTGTTGAGGATAAACATAAAAAAGGCACCTGGGGTGGATGGGATCTATCCAGTTATATTAAAGGAGGCAGCAAAGGAAGTATGCAAACCCCTAGCCATAATTATGAGAGCTTCTTTGGACTCAGGGGAGGTACCCATAGACTGGAGATGTGCAAATGTAACCCCAATTCACAAAGGAGGATCAAAGGCTGACACAAGTAATTATAGACCTGTTAGGACCATTAAGGACACTACTGTTAGTTTAACTTCTGTTCCAGTTAAATTAATGGAGGCACTGGTTAAAGAAGCACTGCAGGATCATCTAGACAAGAATTCAGATATAGCTCAGACGCAGCATGGTTTTGTTAAGGGCAGGTCTTGCCTGACCAATTTGATTGGATACTATGATGTAGTCACAAAAGAACTGGATGCAGGGAATAACTTTGATATTATATATTTGGATCTTAGAAAGGCTTTTGATACTGTTGCACATGGAAGACTGCTGCACAAATTGGAGCAGTGTGGCATTGGAGGCAAATTGCTGCTATGGATAAGGGGATGGTTGAGTGGCAGAAGACAGAGAGTGGTAATCAATGGACACTGCTCAACGTGGACTAATGTTATTAGTGGAGTTCCTCAAGGTTCAGTGTTGGGTCCATTGTTGTTTTCGGTGTTTATGAATGATATTGATGATGGGATATCAAGTTTAATGTCTGAGTTTGCAGATGATACAAAGGTTGGCAGGGTCATTAAGGACACTACTGACGCTATGCTGCTGCAACAGGATCTGGAAAGGTTGAACAGATGGGCTGAGAGGTGGCAAATGAAGTTTAACATTGACAAATGTAAAGTACTACATATGGGTAACAGTAACCCCAGAGCAATGTATCAACTCTGCGGTACTACACTGACAGTGGTGGAGAATGAAAAGGACCTGGGGGTAATTGTGCAGGCAGATATGAAGTTCTCTGAGCAGTGCAGACGAGCTGCAAGAGTAGCTCATGGTGTCTTGTCAATGATATACAGGAATTTTTCTAGCAGGGATAAGGAGGTGATTATTCCCTTGTATAAGGCAATGGTTAGGCCACATCTTGAGTACTGTATACAGGTCTGGAGGCCTCATTTCAAGAAGGATGTAGAGCTGCTGGAACGGGTACAGAGAAGGGCAACAAGATTAGTAAATGGAACAAAGGGTTGCTCTTACGAAGAAAGGCTTAAGTTTTGCAAATTACAGAGTCTGGAGACTAGGCACCGGCGAGGTGATCTGATAGAGGTGTATAAGGCTTTGAATGGTTTGAGCATGCTCAATGCCAATGGGATTCTTCATCTTTCTCAGAATAATCACCTCAGAGGGCATAAATTCAAATTGAGGAAGGACGGATGTCGGATAGATGTGCGGAAATTTGCCTTTGGCCAGCGGGTGGTTGGTTGGTGGAACCGACTTCCATCACTTGTTGTTGAAGTTGATAGCCTAAACAAATTTAAAGCTCAACTGGACAGGTATTTCGAACGAACGGAGGGGTGAAATGGGAGAGGGTTTTTTTTTTTTTTTTTTTTTTGGCTGATGCTGAATAAGCTTGCTTTCTTGCATCATATGCCTCTACTAATGCTAATGCTAATGCTAATGCTAATCTGCTCAACCTTTCCAGATCCTGTTGCAGCAGCATGGTGTCAGTAGTGTCCTTGACAACCCTGCCAACCTTTGTATCGTCTGCAAACTTGGACATTAAGCTTGATATACCATCATCAATATCATTTATAAATACAGAAAACAATAATGGACCCAACACTGAGCCCTGAGGGACTCCACTAATAACATTAGTCCACGATGAACAGTGTCCATTGATTACCACTCTCTGTCTTCTCCCCCTCAATCACCCCTTTATCCATAGCAGCAATTTGCCTCCAATGTCACACTGCTCCAATTTGTGTAGCAGTCTTCCATGTGCAACTGTATTAAAAGCCTTTCTAAGATCCAAGTATATAATATCAAAGCTATTCCCTGCATCCAGTTCTTTTGTGACTGCATCATAATATCCAATAAAATTGGTCAGGCAAGACTTCCCCTTAACAAAACCATGCTAAGGGGAAGTCTTTAACTGAAGTCTTGTCTAAATGATCCTGCAGTGCTTCTTTAACCAGTGCCTCCATTAATTTTCCTGGAACAGAAGTTAAGCTCAGAGGTCTATAATTACTTGTGTCAGCCTTTGATCCTCCTTTGTCATTGGGGTCACATTTGCACTCCAGTCTATGGGTACCTCCCCTGAGTCCAAGGAAGCTCTCATAATTATGGCTAAGGGTTTGCTTACTTCCTTTGCTGCTTCCTTTAATATAACTGGATAGATCCCATCCACCCCGGGTGCCTTTCTTGTGTTTATCTTCAACAGTTTCTCCTCCACTTTACTCCCAGTTATTTCAAGATTCTGTAGCTTACTGCTAGAGTTGAATACACCTCTGGCATTCCCCTCGCTGAATAACTCCTCATGTGTGAATGTCGATGCAAAATATTTATTTAGTTTGTTAGCTACCTGAGCAGGGTCATCAACAGTTGACCCATCAATATCAAGTGGACCAATCTGATTCATTCCCTTCCTTCTAGAGTTTACATAAGTAAAGAACTCTTTGCTGTTTTTCTTTGCATCCCTTGCCAAGGATTTCTCGTAATCTGCCTTCGCCTGCCTGACCTCCTTTGTAACTTGGTTGCATATCAACTTGTATCTATCATAGGCTTCTGTGTCATGTGTTAATTTGTAAGTATCCCATGCATTTTTCTTCTCTGCCATATGCCTCATTAGTTCATCTGACATCCATTTTGGCCTAAACCTTGAACAATATTTCTTAGTTGGTATGTAAAGCCTAGTAGCTTCCAAGATTAATTCTTTGAATGCTTCCCATTTTGAATTTGCTGTTGGTAACAACATCAGTTGATCCCACTGTATAGAATTTAAATACTGTCTCAGTCCATCGTAGTCGCCTTCACGGAAGCAATAACCCTTCCCTTTACCCCTAATGGTAGTTACCTCTTTGAGTAAATCCCACTTCAGCACACTGTGATCACTGCCACCTAGTGGTTCATTTATCTGCAGATTCTTAATGCATGAAGAATCACTGCTGATAATCAAATCAAGAGTATTACTCCCTCTATTTGCCTCCCGAACATGCTGATGTAGAAAACAATCATCCAATAAATCCACAAAAGCCCTGCTAGTGTGGGAGTGACCAGCCCCCAAATTCCAGTCAATATCTGGGAAATTAAAATCTCCCATTATAAGACTCTCTGATTTACTGGCCCACTCTATTTCCCTGTACAGTTTCTTATTATACTCATCAGAGTCATTAGGCCTATAGCACACTCCTACTCTCAATTTTGATCTCCCAATGCTTATGTCACACCAAACTGACTCAACACTGCACTGTCCAGCGATGTCGACTGGCTTCACTTCCTTGGTTTTTATGTGTTTCTTAACTAATAGCATAGCTCCTCCTCCCTTCCTATCCTGTCTATCCTTTCTGTAGACGTTGTACTCCCCAAATTCCAGTTCTGCATCCCTTATATCTGTGTGACACCACGTCTCTGATATCCCAACAATATCTGCCTTTGATGTTTTGAGCAATACCTCAAATTCATCAAATTTATTTACTAAACTCCTAGCATTGGTGTACACGCAAGTATACCTGCACCTGTTTCTATTCTTAGCTACCCTAACACAACCCATGTGTTTACTTGTACCGCAATGGCTCCCAACAGTCTCTGAAATATCATGCATCTTGTTTTTCAAGCTTCTGCTCATTCTAATAGAAGCTTATTCAATCCACTGATAGGTGCAATATAGCTTATGTAGCCCTTGCACTAAAAAAATAAATAACAAGAGCAGCAAAATAATCCATTCTACAAACTGAGACGAGATCTCATTCCCTTATTTCGATTGCAAGCCTATGATATGACGTACTTGCGAGATGTGATGGCAAGAAACTTGGAATCTACAAACTATAAATAAAGTGCAGCAAATAAAGCCGGAAAATGAATACTGTGTTTCTAGTACATGAAAGTCGAGAAAAGTAGAAATAGTAATGGCCAGACTAAGATTCGGGCATACCCATCTTACACACCTTTCTTATTGCGAGCAGAAGAACCACCACGATGCCACCCTTGTGATAGTATTCAGACAGTAAAACATATATTAATAGACTGTCCTAAATATGCAAATGAATGCAAATAAGCCTTCAAGGATGTTTATAGGACACATTACACCTTTCCCCTAGCAGACATCTTGAATGATAGAGTTGACTACAGATGTTTTCATCTTTCTTAAAACTATTAATTTATACATCCTCCTGTAAGGAAGTAAACACAATCAACAGACTAACCCAATGAAGTATGGATCAGGCGAAAAGGAATAACTCTTGTCCAAACACATTTTACCATATCAGCTGGTGCATTACTACTCACCTAGTCCATGCACCATTAAACCTTAACACAACTAACCAACCAAGCATATCCTGTCACACTCAACTGATGGTGTGTCACTTTCTGCTGGACTCTCCACTTTACTCATTCATTCGCTCTAGCACCTTCAAGTTATTCTGCAGATTGAATGAAATTCTACAGATTGGATAAAATCCAATTTCCGAGTCACTTTCTGCTGGACTCTCCACTTTACTCATTCATTCGCTCTAGCACCTTCAAGTTATTCTGCAGATTGAATGAAATTCTGCAGATTGGATAAAATCCAATTTCCGAAGAAATTGGATTTTATCCAATTTCTTCGGAAATCAAACCAATATAAAAGAACTGTTAACATACTTTAAGAATATTGGCCAATACGCATAAATGTAATTAAATAGATATAATGTATTAAATAAACTGTTAGAGACAAAATTTAGCCTATGTATCCCTTGCGTCATTAAAAATCATATTAACAACAACAACCACAGAGTCTTTCTTACCTGGAGTGGCCCTCCAACATTTCAACAGCTTCTAGAAAATGATCAGATTTTACAGAAATTTTTTCTACTTTAGACAGATCAAACTTTAAGAAGACCGCATTCAATTAACATTGACGTGCTGCTCATAATGAGATTTGCAAGAGAGAGAGAGAGAGAGAGAGAGAGAGAGAGAGAGAGAGAGAGAGAGAGAAACCTTGTGTTGGTAAGCTTCATTCACAACAGCAAGAACAATGATGTCCATGAATTACTTATTAAGAAACTTTCGGAAATGAACAGTGATATACGGAAAAAATGTTGCAAACATGTTATTCGCGTTGAAGATGAATAATATGATAATATTGCTAGTGAATCAGTTATTTACCAACAACAAAGAATTTTAAGAATACAGTACTTAAAATTCTTTTTATTGCGTTTAGGGAAGAATCTAGTTCTTGAAACGAGATTTGCGCGAAGATGATTAGTTTGACCAATCACAGTGGATATTTTTTTAAAAAATGCTTATTGTGCAAAATAAATTTTTATTTCTTAAACTTTGTGTTGGTGAGTATTTTGTGTTTTTGTGTTTAATCAACTATACTGTAGACATTAAAATCTGCACATTGAACAGATACCTATTGGAAACTTGAGAGCTTATAGAATAGAATAGAATCTTTAATTTAGTTTATGATTAATAAACTAAATAAGCGATCTCTGTTTTGTCCTGTACAAAAAGTGGCATTTTCCAAAATAAGCAGATCCATTTTTCTTTTGTTTCTTTGTATTTAATTTTTACCACCTTCAATAACTTAAAATTCAGTAAGGTTTTTAAATTTCTAGAAATTTTATTTTAGAGAAATTTTAAGTTGCAATTATTATTGTTATTATTAGCCATATGGTGGTGCAAGGAAACCTGAGGCTTTTACTGCACTTGCCTTAAAAAAAAAAAAAAAAAAAATTCTGAGTTACCTTGAGAGCAGTGCCGTATTAAGGCACGGGCTAGTAGGGCTCTTTCCCGGTAAACGGGCCGCCGAAAAATCTTTATGCCAGGGCGCAAAAATAACTTGGTTCGGCACTGCCTCAGAGAGAGATAGAGAGAAAGAGAGAGAGGGGCGAATCACCAAGAAAGAGAAAAATGATGATATCCAGCTCAGGACCCTGGGTGTGCCAAGACTATACCCAAAAGATGTGAGCCCCTGGGGCAAGCATTGTAAGGGTAAAACTGCAAATACTAAAATTCTAGAAACGGGAAATACGTCTTTCCTTAAGAAAGAATGAGAAGAATCTAAGTCACGTGTTTCCCTTGCATAGGCTGTGCTTACAAACTTGCGAGATTAGTATTTCGAATTTGTGTACTTATTTTAAGGTTATTTATATTATGGTTTTTGTAATTACAGTACATGGATTTATTTGAACTTAAAAATTATGAGGGCGCTGCAATATAATTATGAACGAAGGTGGTTTTGAGAGTGTTAATCTCAATCCAAAATTGCTCCCGCGTAGTATATTACGTTTCGAATGCTAGCTTACTGGTTTTGATTTCTTCTTTGGATGTGGTTTTTTGTTTGTGGTGAAATAGTATATGCATAAAAAGTTGTTGTTTTATTGGAGGTGTTTAAACTTGCGTAGTTATGAGTAAGTTATTTAAGGAACGCGTACCCTTTGTTTGAATTACAAGCTCGTGTATTAAGCCTAGGTTGAGGTACGAGCTGAAAGATGCATAAAATTGATATATTCCCTTAAAATGAAGTGGCTGTATCTTGAAATTTAATACCTTGTTTGGAAAGAGTAAGTATGTATTCTAATATTCTTCTATTCTTCAAGAACCTTCAGATAACTGACGAGCGGAACATTTCTCAATCTCTATGCTATACGTAATTACTTAGAATGCCGTACTGAAAAATCATCGCCATGACGGATTATTTTGGTTTTGATTCTAACTTGCCATCCTTGGGATCTGCAAAATTCGATGGTGAACTGTTAACAGCAGATGTAGAGGAAGAATACGATGCCTTAAATGACGAGACTTTTGGAGATGGAGCTTTAGAAGAATGTGACTGGGAGGAAGATCATGAAAAATTAGCACAGCTTATAAATAAGGAAAGGGTCACATCCCACGACCTTCCTCGAACTTCGAGTTCCCTGTATTTAAATGATCCATGTTGTGCTGGTGATACCCAAAATGAAATTTTAGAGAAAAGCATATCACATTTACAGTTGGAGGATGATTTAGAAGACGATGCAATTATTGCTCTTCATAACTCACATTCAGTGAATTCTCTGTTTACGTCATCACCCCCACCGCCTCTAGTAGATACGGAACTAAATGGCTCTCCAAAAACCAGCTCAATTTGGAGCCCTTCTCACTCTTTACAAATGAAAGATAATGTCAGTGCATTGATGCATTCTCTCCACTCTAGATCAGAGTCACCATTTGCACATGGAGCACCATTTTGCAGCAGCTTCTCTGCACCTTCACCAAGTTACTTATCTAGTCCACATTCTCATATGTGTGAATTTTCAACTAATGTTAGACATACTGGAGGATCGCAAGTTATGCCAAATAGTGAATTTGCTTCTCCTCGCATCTTGCACCTTGAAGAAATTGAGAGAGAATTAAGGTCTCCTAAAGTGTTTCACGTGGAAGATGTTGAAAGAGATTTATTAAGTAGTAGTGGAAAATTAATTTCTGTAAATGACATAGTAAGAAAAAGCCCACTTATTCATACAGGGCCTACTAGGGATGAATGGAATTATATGCCTTCCAAAGTAAATCATGATCATCTGCAAGATAAAACTCTTAAAGGAGGTTGGTTGCCCTGTTCTCCACCAATACCAATAAACAGAGGTATCAAAACACTTGATGATTTAGAAAAAGAAATTCCTAGACCTCGGGTGCAAACATTAGATGAAGTAGAATCAATAATTCATGGTACAGATATAAGATTTGCACCTCCTACCATACCTTCAGCTTTCAAGTATCCTCCGCAGCATTTGAAGTCGCCCTTAAGGCCAACACTCTTACCCCCAGTTTATCATGGTAGAGGACCTCATCATGTAAGGATTTCACCCCCTGTTAGAGGACAGATACTTTCTCCACGTTTGCCACCTCATCCAATTTTAAATCCAAGACCTATAGTTGGCTCATTTCCAATGTCCCCTGGTGTGATAAACAATATAACAAGAACCATTTTCCCATTTCAACCCCATCATCCAAGATTTGTTCCTCATGGTATTAAACAGCAACAAAATCTGTGGAATACTTATAACCGATATTATAACAAAAAATATGAACTAGATTATAGAAGGACCCCAGGAGATGAATATGCTGGGCTGATGTCACATAAAGAGAAATGTTGGTTGATTAAAATTCAGTTAATGCAACTTCAGACTGATAATCCATACATAGATGATTATTATTTTACAACTTATAATACTAGAAAATTGGCTCTAGAGAAAGCAAAAAGTTCTGCCAATACTGAATGCCCAAAGTTGGTTCTTCCAGAGAGATCAAAACACGAGCCTAAAACTTACACACCTGTACAGTTCGCTGGTTCCTTGGGAAAGTTACAAGTGGTTAGTGTTAACTATCCAAGAAAAGTTTTGGATATTTCTGTTAGTAGGCAGTTAGAAGATGAAGAAGGAAGACTTGTCACAAATCAAAGTCTACTGAAGTATAGGCGTCTTTTAACAGACATTGAGAAAATGTATTCTATTTTACTTGAAATTGACGATGAAGAAAAGAGAATACTTGCTTTACCAGAAGATGCACAAGAGCCACATAAGGCTAAAGAGAGGCAGTTAATAGAAAAATTGTTTTCAGGGTTGACCTCAAATGCTAATAGTGATGATAGATTACTTCAGATTATGTCAGTAAGAAAAGGCCGTACTCTTACCATGAGAGCTCTGCTAGTGTTTAGTTGGACTCAACAAGTTAATCTTTTAAAAATAATGTTCCAGAATTTTGGTAGTATACTCAGGAAAGATCAAAATGATCAAGTCCTTAAACAGTATGCTAGTACAATTACAGATATCATATTGAAAGCTTCATTTGATGAACTGGTATACTTAAGTGAACCCTTGGAAAATCAGTCTCGTGATGTAACCAGAAAAGATAAAAGCTTGTATTTTGCCTCACTGAAAACCCAGTTTGGCTCCGTGGTTCTGTGTTGTGTGATTCAACGAGGGGAACAATTATGTTCCACAGAAATGCACTTGAATTCAGAATTACAGTCCAAGTGGGCTCAAATAATTTTACATATATGTGATTTTCTTTGTTCCTTACCTAGTGAAACTATTAATGTACCGGAAGGGATGCTAATAGATGTGCTGAAACACTTCCAACGCTTTCTTATAGAACCTGAGAAATATGAAGTTCTGAAAGATAGATTGCAGCTGCTGACACAGCAAGATAGTGGAGGTGGAGGTGATGCTATTAACAAAAGTTATTAACAACAGTCAGCAGATTCTACCAACTGAATTTTAGAAAATATATTTTCAGCACATTTGTAATTAGGACGAAATGCAGAGTTTTCAATTTTTTTTAATTTAAAAAAAGAAGTGAAGTACACTAAATTAGATGTGTGAAGTCTGGTAGTTAAATTGGTTGATAATAATAATGCCTTTAGCATATTGGTGTGCTGCTAGGTATAAAGAAGGCTTTGTGATACTTTTGATAAAGCAGGTTATGTTAAAAAATTGAGTTCTAAAACATGTATATTTGTAAAGATTAATTATGGATATGCTGTTTATTGTGGTCTCAGAAATATGACTGTGGAGCTGGTTAGTCATGGTTTTGAAATGCTGTGTAATATCTACCCATGATATGTTGTGATAGTTAAATGTATGATAAATATAGGGCAAGGGCATTTTATACAGTTCCTTGTAAAAAAAAAAAAAACAAAAACAAAAAAACATTAGTAATTGCAGTTAATACAATCAAAGAATGAACTTTGTGCCACTTTCTGCTACTTAAGCATTTTTAAAAAAACCAATACTTGAAAATATTGTGGATATCACTAGCATTTCATTTCTGAATGAGTTGCTCTTGTTTAGAAAGCTGTGCTTTCAGTTTTCTTATTCTTACCTAGTGTTTCCCCATAAATTTTGGTACAGAATTTGTGAACAATGCCTTATTTTGAATGTCTAAAAGTTTTGCAATATGCTGTTGACCTCATATTTAAATATATGATAGCTGTTAGCCTGTTTTAATTGACAGTTCTAATTTAATTTTGTTGAAGTATACTTGTATAAATATGTAGACCTGCTAGCTGTTGCTAATTGATATAATGTCGGTCTTTTTTTTTATTTTTTAGACTTCACTATTTAACACATGTATAAATAATATTTAATTCTTACTGTATGCAAGGGTAACAAGATTCAGCTCATATATGCAATGGTCCTTTTCTATTTTTCTCTATTTTTGTAGTAATAAGAATACTCAGTGGTAGGTAAACAAATATTGGTAATAACCATATCAAATTGAAATAATGTGAACCATTTTTTTTTTTTCATTATAAAAAAATATATATAAATAGTAATCAGTTTGTGCTTATTTGTGCATTATTAATGCCTTATTAATTAGTAATGAATTATTGCCTATTAAAATTATAATTTTTAGTATATTTTTTAAGAAATATTTAATATATTGTTAATACAGGGAAGGAGAAATATTAAAGTGTATTTAAAAAAAGCAGCAGTAAAAACCTGCTGGTATTTGTATCTGTTATATTTATCTAGTTTGTTAGCATGACACTGCAGAAATGATACGAATATGCTGTGTGGTGCGTAAACATAGCACACTAAAAGAACTGTTACCTGTTTTTTATTAAATTCAGCTTAAATTTTTTCACTATAAGTGAATGAATTTTTTAAAATTCTGTTTATTAAAACTCTGCTGAAGCACAGCATTTGCTAAAAAAAAATGAAAACAGAAAAAAAAAATCATTCATTTACTTGTCACTGTGAAAATTTCATTCATTTATTCTTGTTTATAAAACTTAAAAATAGAAACATAGTTTATATACAGTCTTTTCCGGTATATTGTGTAATGATTCTCAATGAGTGAAAATAAATTTTTTTTTTTTGTTGTAAACAGTGTATCTGTTTTTTTTTTCCTTTTTAACATACAGATTAATAAAATGTCCCTTAAAGTATTTTTAACTGTAAAATACCTAGAGCACTGCATGATAAATAAATGTATAGTAGCATTATTTTTTACTGCTTTACTTGTGTGTGTGTGTGTGTGTGTACGTGTGCACAACTAGCACTGCAGTTATAATTACTGTTCCCCTGCTCTCAAAGGGAGGAGCTATTTTGGATTTTTACATGACTGAGTTAGCCTGGCTTAGTGAGGGTTGCATAGTATTTTATTATTAACGCTGGCTTTCAACCTGTAAAAGAGGCAGACTGATTGCAGAATACATGCAGTTTATAGATACTGAAGAAGTTTCAACAATGGATTGTTCCAGAAAAAGTCTGGATATTTTTATGGTCCTTGAGGTTGTCACAGACATGCTAGACAAGCTGTAATTGCTACTTTGGAGTGTAAAACGGTAATGGAACTGATATTCAGGTGGCATTCAAGTTAAGTGGACCCAATTTCAGTGAAGTCTGGACTGTCTTTAACAACCAAATTCTCTGCTGGCATCTTCACAGTGGTGGGACTGTTAGCAATCCTGGATATAACCTCCATGCACAAGCACACTGTGGGTGATCACCCAGGTGTGAACCAACGTAAGCAGGGGTTGCGGTGTTGCACTCACACTACATGGAGGAATGCTGCCCCTCTGTGTTACCAGGCAATACTAGGTGGTAGATGACTCATCAACCAGTGCAATACCACCACTTTGCTTATTGGAGGCTTAAAGTGGTGGAACCCATGATTAGTCTCCAGAGCTAAGTTCTGGTCAACCCTTGCCCATCTCTTCCATCATGTAGTATGACTGATGACTTTTGAGGTTTTGATGAACATCATGGTGAGATCTGACCTTCCTTACATTTCAAGGGTACAGCCCAAAATGGTGTTTGCAGGCTGGCCACTATTAGTACACCAGACCGAACCTATTGGTAACTCTTTAGGAGGCTTCTGGATCAGCTAGTGTATAATCTTGCTACCTCTGCTCTGCCATACAGTGACTGGAGGGAGTCTGAGTAGTGTGTATGCGGGGAGCATTGTCGAGGCCACATTATGTCAAGGATCTGGGTATATTCTTACCATGTGTACAGCATATCCAAAAATTTCATTACCTCATATAGCATGTCTCCCTCCTAATTTTTCTTACTATGGAATACACCATGAATTGTCAAAATAATAGAGTAAGCTTATCTGCAAAAAGATCTAAACCTCCCAAACACTTCCTGGTTCATTTCACAAATATATGTTTTCAATTCTAATCTCAACGATGTCCATTTCCATTTTTTTTCTAACAATCTCAGTTATCTGCTGACTCAACTGCTGCTTATCTCAGTTGCCCAAATTATTTGCTGTATGATTTCTTTCACCTCAAAGGTGGCACTTGTGCATATGTCCATTCCGATATTCTCTGTCAGAGACTTGGTAATTTGGAATCCCCTCTTTTCGATCTTATCTGGCTTAAAATCTCTACCTCAGTGTGTCAAATTCGTCTGTTGTCTCTACCATTCTCCCAACTCCACTAATCACTTGGAGCTCTTTGACTTCCTCTCTTTGCAAGTTTACTTTCTCCAGTTCAACTTTCCTGACAGTGAGGTAATTTTTCTTGGTGATTTTAATGTTCATAACTCTAGCTGGCTTCGGTTTTCTAGTCACACCAACCCAGCTGGTCGAGACGCTGAGTCTTTTGCAATGACCTTGCGCAGATTGTTCATTTACCTACAAGAATACTGGACAGTCCTAACCACCATACAGCCAACATGCTTTATCTTTTTTTCACAAACAACCATTCTGAGTACATAGTCTAAGTGAGTGGTCCTTTAGCCACCTCAGAACACAACTTGGTGATTCTCTTCTCCAATGAAACCTTTATCTCATGGCTATTCCCAACCTCGTATTGTTTGGCATTACAAGAATGAAAAATGGGATGACCTGCAAGGTTTTTCTTTGGTCGGATTACTGTTTCAAAACTTATGTCAACGTTTTCTCAGATCGTGTCAATGAAATTATTCTTGTAGGAATGGAATCCTTTATTCCACACTCCACTTTAAAATTTCGTCCTTTATCTAAACCTTGGTATTCCAATAAATGTGCTAAAGCTGTTCAAGAGAAGAACGTTGCATATCGTAATTGGCTTGTTTCCAATTCTTAAGTATCATTTTCTGCCTACACCAAAGCTTGCAACAATTTGAAAGCAGTTATTAATCAGTCCAAACTGGACTTTGAACAGGCTAAGGGTAGAAAACTTGTTTCTTGCCCTAATGGTAGCTGAGCATTTTGGTCTCTTGCCAAAGCTGTTGGCTGCAACTTTTGCCCATCTCTGCTTCATCAGAGTTGCAGCAACTCTGGTTCAACAGAACAATCTGGTTTTGACAGATGTAGCTCTGTCAAAACCAGATGGTTCTGTTGTCACTTCAGCCAAGGATAAAACTGACCTGCTAGCATCCCATTTTTCTTCCAACTCATGTATTAATGATCTTGGTAAAACACCTACCATTCCCAACATGCTCCATTCAATGCCTCCTGTGGTCTTCTGTCAAAAGGATGTCAGAAGGATTTTGACGAATCTTGATGCTAAGAAAACTCCAGGTCCTGATGGTATTTCTCCACTTGTTCTCAAAACCTGAGTTCCTTGAACTTCTTTGCCACCTTTTTTCACCTTCTTTATTCCAAATGTGTTTTTCCTTCTGCTTGAAAATTTTCTCATATCCAGCTAGTTCCTAAAGAGAGTGACAAATCCCTCCCATCGAGTTATAGTCCCATTGCAATTACTTCTACTCTTTCTTAAGTAATGGAGAAATCAATTAACCGCCAACTCTTAAACTATCTAGAAACCTTCCGTCTGATCAATGATTGCCTGTATGGATTCCGTCAGTGTCGATCCGCTTGTGATATTCTGGCTTATGTTACCCATTTATGGACAAATTCAATGGAAAAGTTTGGTGAAATACAAGCAGTTGCTCTTGACATCTGTCTTTTTCGATTGTTTTTTGCAATTGGTTATCCAATTTTCTCTCTGATTGCTTACTGAGGGTAATGGCAGATGGCTCTGTCGTCTAACTTCTGCACTAATGCTGGTGTCCCCGATAGTTCAGTTCTTTTCCCACTCTTTTCTTCTTGTATATTAATGACCTTCTTCCATTGACTGGAAATCCTATCCATAGTTTTGCTGATGATAGCACATTGCATTCCACTTTCCATTTTGAGAAATCTTGCCGTACTCAATCAGCTTCAATTTCTTGAATATCCACTACAAATTCCTTAAATGCTGCTCTCCAGGTAATTGTCCAGTGAGGCAAAGACAACTCAAGATGATTTCAGTCCTAAAATTCAGTCTTGTCGTATCTCGCAAAAAGGATTCTTCTGCTCCTATGCTTATCTTTGGTATCATTCCAATTTCTAGCAAAATATTTTTTTGAGGATTACTCTGACTTCTAATCTCTTGGCACAAGCACATTACAAATATTTCTTCCTCTGCATCTAAAAAACTTGGTTTTCTCTTTTGCTCCTTATGTTACTTTTTTTCCAAATGGCTGTTCACTCTGTACAAATTACAAATCTGCCCTACCATGGAATATTGTTCCCACATCTGAGGCGGTGCCCCCAAAACCTCTGTCTTCTAGATTCCATTCAGAAGAGGGCAGTTAGGTTAATTAATGACTCATCTCTAACAGTCTCTCCACTTGCTGTCCCATAGATGTACTGTTTCTGCTGCATGCCTTTTCTACAGATACTTCCATGGGCACTGTTCTTCTGAATTGGCTTCTATAATTCCTGTTCTCTCTTTCAAAACAGTCTGAACACATGCTGGCACCAGCCAATATCCATTTACTGTCCATCTTAAAACTCACAGAACCAACTTTTCATCTTCCTCTTTCAACTGCTGTTTTCTGGAACAAACTTCCTTCATACGTATTTCCTGAAAATTAGTCTACAGGAGTTAGTCTAATGTCAACAAATATCTTCTTTCGTCTTCTCAACCTCCATCCCAAGCACTGTACTAAGTGCTATAGGTTCTTATACCTCGTGTTTGGGGTTTTCATAAAAAAAAAAAAACCTGAGATGTTGAATGAACTACTAAGCATATGTAAAATAATATTGCTCATTACAACTGTTGTAATTGCTCTTGGCAACTTTCTTTCACTGTGATATCACTTTTCTCTATATTTTTAGTTAATGACCTTTCTTCTGTATTTCTTTATAACATTATCACTTGGGTGCCAATCACAGTCTATTTTTAAAGATAAATCGATGAGAAATCATTAAAAATCACTAAGAAGACATGAACACTTTGAAAAGTAGAGACCACCTGTCTTTCTATGGTAGGTCACGGTGCCATAAGTGTATTTAAAAATATTTATATTTTAGAGTATTATAACAACATTGTTTTAATTATTTTTATTTCAGTTTTGCTTGTGCTTGCTTTATTTGTGATGTTTTATGAAATATAATTAAAAAAAAACTGCAGGTCAAAATGCCAGTTTTCAATTTGACTGAAATGTGATGTAAATCAAAGACTATTTGTACCTTTTGGCTTTAGTTGCATATTTTTCAAAAACTCCAATTCTTGAGAATCAATTTGTTGGTTTGATTCCTTTTCTTTGTGCTTGCTATTTGTTAATTAATGTCACCTACCCACTTAATTGCATGCCCACATACATACTTGTAACCTCTTATATGATAGAAAAAATTCAGTGTGCAAATCCTCCCTATTGTAGACATTTTTATTTCAATTTTTCATTGCATCTCTTTAAGATTCATCTTGCCTTATGTGTAAGCCTTGGGATATAAAGAGAAAATGAATCTCGTGTGCAGGAGTTTCCGGATTGTTTTTTCCCTCGAAGTAGGCACATGTATGTCAAGATGAGGGGGACTATGTGGTGTTCTAGATTAGCATCACTGGGTTCCAGGCTAAAATCATAGGAATCTGGTCAGTTTGCGTGGATACTTGGAAAGGAGGTCCTCTCCGAACTAAAGGGTGCCTCGCCAGCCAGGTGGGCAGGAGCAGCAGTGCGTAGCACACGCTTCTTGATTAGACTAGGGTTTGAGCCTGTGCCCACCAAATACAGAGGATGCGGAAAGGTCAAGGAATGACCACCGCATATTCCCGGAGCAGTTTGGCCTTAGTTGCTAATGCTCCTAAAAACCAAATAACAAACAAACCGAACTAAAGCCACAGTGAGTGGTAGCTGTTTAAGTTTCAAAAACGCAAGGATGGGAAGTCAGTTCCAACAAGAACCCTTATCCTTGCTGTTAATTCTATATCTCCCAATTTCGTAAAAGCCAGATAGATAAATTGCAACGTAAGGCCATATATTCCAAACCCATTGCGATATTGTAAATGACAGAAATAGGTACATTTGCAAATGGCCTGTCGTGGAGCACCTGACTGAGCTCTGTGTGGTTCTAAAGACCACAAAAGCGATGCATATAAAGGCACCAAACCCACTTGTGTCAACTGTGAAGGTGAGCACCCTGCATACTCATGGGCATGCCAGCAGTGGAAACAGGAAAAGCAGATACAGCTACACAAGGAAGAGCTGAATATCCTTTATCAGGAGGCGAGGAAACTAGTAATGCCAGTAAGTAGTAATAAACCCACATACGTGCAGAAAGCTGCAGGGAAACAATCTGTTGGAAATCAAACAGTTATAAGAATCCCACTAAAATAATCTTTAGCTCCCATTCACACTAGGTACTGAACACTCAGCAGTCAATTCAAAACACCCACTCCCATATTGATAACATACTGCTCCACCTCTACTGGAACAAAAAAACCCTGATTTGCTGCCTGCAGCAAATGAAAAAATGGAGTAGAGGTGAAGGAAACAAATGACAACACTGTCTTGGAACGTTTTGCAGATGAAGATATGGACACTGGACGTCTTTCCCAAAAAGGATAAATCCAAGACAGACTTTAAAACTCTCAGCCGTTTGGAAGCCCTCAGATGGACCCACCAAATCAAAGTAATTTCTCCAAATTTTTTCTTTTTTTTTTTTTGCCCAATTGTCAAGTGATTGTGACTGAGTGATTTCTCTGTGCTTCAAGTGTGTTTTTCAAAAAAGTGATTCATAGTTCTTTTACTTTCCTGTCCTTTAAATATTTATTTAATGACAGCTATTTTTACAAAAGTACTTGTACAGAGCAAGAAAGGAAAGCCACCTTACTTTATTTCTTATATTTTTATTACTAACACTTGGTCTTGCTTGGTCACTCCTGCCTCCCCATGGCTGGGCTGGAAATAGAAAAACAGTTAATCAGTGAAGGGCCAAAAGGAGCAATTATGGAATGCAATGAGTTTCCTCCTCTAGAGCCGACAAGCTTTTGGCCAAACATAGAACCTGGACATGACATGTCTCAACCCAAGAGGTTTTAAGACAAACTCCTCAGCAATAGATTCTCTTGCATTTCTCATAATGCACTCTCTTACAGATCAGCATCTCACCAAATTCTCTGTTTCTTATGCAGAAACACCTTGAAAGTCTTGCAGGAGCTCCTAAAACAGTCAAGCAACTGCTATCAGGGGATCTACTAGTAGAAACAATCAGCAGGAAACATTTGGAGCATAAACTGAGAGTTACAAATTTTACTGGAATTGCAGTAAAAGTTTCTCCCTGGAACCCTGAACACATCTAAGGTTGTTATATCCAGATAAGTCAAGAGATTCACAAGCAAAATGTAATTGCAATAAAAAGAATAGTGATTAAAAAGGACAATACACTCACTCCTACAAGAAATATTATACTCACTTTTAATACCACAAACCTACCTTCGTCCATAAAAGCAGGTTTTCTTCGCCATTTGACCCTACATACCTAATCCATTGATGTTATAAGTGCCAAAAATATGGCCACTCAAATGGCATGCAGAGGAAACCCAGTTTGTCCCAATTGTGGGTCCTCTGATCACACTCAAAGTGATTGTTTGGCAACAGAAATGACCTGCCCTAATTGTATAGGCAAACATCCTGCTTATTCTAGGACATGCGACAAGTAGGAAACCAAGAAGAAAATTGTGAAATATAAGATTGAAAATAAAGTAAGCTTTCAAGAAGCAAGGAGATTAATTGCTCCAAGTATTTCTAAATATACATACTCTAGTGTCACACAAAAATATCAAAATCAATGGCCACCCAAACTGATGTTACAGTCCCTTCCAACACTTCAGTCTCTGACTGGGCTCGGACTCTTTTCTCTCAGCAACAGTTCAGTATCCTTGAGCAGTTGAACTAGACAGGCAATACTGCTCTTACAGTACCTGCAAAATCTCCTCCAATGATTGATGCTACATGAAATAACTGAGGCTCAAACCTAAAAAAGAATATTCAGGACACATCCATGGATACAATTGACTCATCCAGACAGTAAGACCCGATCTTAGAAATGTATCTGGAAGAAGAAATGGACACCGGTCAGCCATTCTTCTCCAAAAAAGACAAACTGAAGCCTGAATGCCATAAACCAGTCACATCAAAAGAAAAACAGTCAGATACAGCTTCTACTAAAACACCAGTAATGCCTTATATTCTACTATGGAATTGTACAGGATTTTGTAGCAACTTTAATGATATTTGAGACTTAATTAATTGCTATTTGTCAGTTGGTTTCTGTCTACAGGAAATATATCTAATTCCTCAAATTTCTACCACCATAAAGAACTATTCTATCTATTGACAAGATCATAATATTTCAAATGCTGCCTGTGAAGTTGTGGCCATCTTGTTTAGCTCAAAGGTCCCAACCAAGCAAATTGTTCTACAAATTGAAGTTGTTGCCATATGTTTGATAGTGCAGATTGCATTAACATTAGTATTAATATACATCCCACCAAGACATACCTTGTCTTACCAAGATCTTGAAATCCTGCTAATACAGTTACCTTCACCTTTCTGTCTCCCTTGATGTGGGCACCTGTACGTGGTGGAGACCTCCCAGTGATACTGCCGGCCTTTCAGATTAGCATTGCTGGGATCTAACGCCCATACCTTGGTTCCAGGGTTACATCACTGGAATCGGGCGTGTGCAGCTGCGACCCGTGGAAACTCGGAAAGGAGGATCCTGGTGGGTGAGGGGCCCAGCCCTAATATACCACTTTGGCTCCTGCTTTGACAAAATGGGTGGTCCCGGACTGGCCGATTGGGATCAGTCGGCGGGTGGTTTTTTACTGCTAGGGTCAACTGCGTTCCAATAAGTCTCCCTCCCTTTGGTCTTGGGACAGGATCAAGACTTATTGGTAACGTGGGTATGGTGCTCCTAAGTGAACTTGGCATCCCATTCGTGTAGACAGTAGCTGCTAGTGCACGAGTGGGCATCCCCTCATTGGGCTATGTGGTGGATGAGGTACTTAGGGCATTGGAAACTTTCTCTTTACTCCTATGAGTAATTTAAATCTTTCAAACCCCTCTGGGGCGTCTACAAGATCTCTACCTGAAATTGATGAAGAGAATGTGACATCAAAAAAGAAACACCAAACGGAAGCTGCACCACCTCCTGTAACTTGATTCCTTATCATTCATTATACCGGTGAAAAGGAAATAAGTAAAATGTTACCCTTCTTCATTCAAAGAGTCTTGAAGGGCTGGCAGGTTCCCCGAAGTCGGTTTCTACTAAAAGGTCACCTGACTTAGATCAGGTGACCTTTTAGTAGAAACTTCCTCAGTGTGACATTTAGAATTGCTTCTCCAAGCAATATCTCTTGGGGGAATTCCAATTAAGATATCACCACACAGGACATTGAATATAACGTGTGGTGTAATTGCTGAGTGGGATCTCCTTGAAACATCTGAAGAGGAAATATGTGCAGAACTGAGAGATCAAGGAGTAACAGTTGTCAAGAGGATATTTATGCGTAAGGAGGGAAAACTAGTTCCAACTAGGGTTCTTACCCTTACATTTAACAATTCTAAACCGCCTACTTCCATCAAGGCCGGTTATACATTCCGAACCCATTGCGATGTTTCAGATGCCAAAAATATGGTCACTCTCAGATGTCATGTCGTGGATCACCTGCTTGTGCCTGCTGTGGAGCAAAAGAGCATGACACAAAGGAATGTTCTGTCTCGAAACCAGCATGCTTGAATTGTGGTGGTGAACACCCTGCATATTCAAGAGCATGCCAAAGATGGAAAGACAAAAAACAAATTCAAAAAATCAAGACGTAACAGAACATCCCATATGCGGAAGCAAAGAAACAGGTAACATCAGTTAACAGTGAAAATCTTATGCACAAGCAGTTTTGATAAAGATTTCAATTTCAACGCAAACTGATATTTCAGTCTTGCCACGTGATTCTTTTACACCACAAGCCCGATACTTGTTGACACAAACACAGCAAGATAAAGCAGTAGCTACTCCCATTTCAATACCAACCAAGGAAGTAGCACCTAAAAAAAAAATCTCCAACTAAAACCCCAGCTGTTATTAGTGAGGTAATGGAGGTAAGTGAAGAAGAGGAAAGTGAAAGAATCTGTTTTGGATCTTCATCCTGAGGAAGAAATGGATATTGGGCTCCCTCAATTTCCCAAAGGTAGAGTAAAATCCAAAGTGGGCCAGTCAAAACCGCATCAATTCGGAAGCCAACCAGTGGTTCCACTAATTCCGTGTGATAATGGCTAAATTATTTTCAATGGAATTGTCATGGATTCCGACAATTCCATTGGAGTATGTCAAAATGCTAATGTGCAAACATAAACCTGTTTGTTTTTGTTTGCAAGAAATGTACCTAAAGGCAAATGATGACCCCCATCTTGCAAAATTGTACTGCTATCTGTAAAGACAGAAACGGGAATGGCCTGGCCCATGGAGAAGTCACAATCCTTGTGGGCAACCATACCCCTTTCTCACAAGTTCGATTGAACACTAACTTAGCAGCAGTAGCCATTCGCTTAGCAATAGGGTGTTTTCTCACAATGTTCTATATATTTGCCTCCTGGGACACACATTTCCCAGGCAGATCTAGACAATCTTATTATGCAATTGCCCTTCCCTATTTCACTTCTTGGAGACTTTAACGGACATAGTACCCTGTGGGGTAGTGCTTAAACTAATGAACGAGGTTGTATTGTTGAACGTGTGCTCAACAATAACGGCCTTTCGTTACAAAATATGGGAATCAACACCTATTTCCATATGCCTACCCGTACTTTCTCTGCCATCGATCTCTCCATCTGCTCACCTTCTCTATTATCTGTGCTTTCCTGGGAAGTGGAACAGAATCCTTCTGGAAGTGATCACTTCCCTGTAATATCTACCATAGTGGATGGACAACCTTGTCATCCATTTAGAATTCCACGGTGGACGTATGATCAAGCAGACTGGAGTACATTTTCATGCCTTACAGAATTTGATCCTGTACAAATTCTACAGGAATCAAGTGATGAAGCAGTGAAGTATATCGCAGAGTGTATTATTCAAGCAGTAGAAATTGCAATTCCAAAAACATCCTCCCGATTTCCACTTTTTCCAAAGCCATGGTGGAGCCAAGAGTGTAAAGAAGCAAGAAAGTTACAAAACCGGGCATGGGGAAAATCTTCTAACCTTTAAACGTGCCCATGCCAAAGCATGATTTATACACCGACAGAGCCAAAAGGAATGCTGGGTCAAGTTTACATTCTCAATTAACCAGATGACTAGGGCCAAAGTTGTCCGATAAAATTTGGAAGATGAAGGGTAAATGCACATCAGTTCCCTCATCTATGTTACAACATAATGGTTGTACATTAGCAGATCCAACTGCTATTGCCAACGCTCTAAGAGAAGTATTCTCCAATATATCTGCTGAAACTTCATACTCTGCAGAGTTCCTAGTTTCAAAGAAGAAAGTCAAGAAACAAAAACTCAACTTCTCTTCAAGCAAAGCTTCTTATAACCTGCCCTTTACTCAAATGTAATTAACCATTGCATTTGCTACCTCGAAAGCGAGTGCCTCAGGGCCAGATGAAATTCAGTATAAGATGATAAAACATATTTCATCTCACTCTGTAGAACTGTTGTTACATCTCTACAACAGAATCAGGATCAGTTTCCTGATTCTTGGCGTAGGGCAATCGTTCTTGCATTCCCAAAGAAAGGAAAGGACCCTAAAATCCTTAACAACTGTCATCCTATTGCTCTGACCAGTTGCTTGTAAGGTTTTGGAAAAAAATGGTGAATGCCCGCCTTGTATATTACCCTGAGGCAAATGACCATTTGAACAAGATTCAGTGCTTCCGAAGGAATCGGTCCACTCTGGACCATTTGATCCGATTGGAAACAGCGATTCGCGATGCCTTTATAAAGCGAGAGCACTTAGTATCAGTTTTCTTTGACATGGAAAAAGCTTATGACACAACCTGGAGGTATGGTGTTTTAAAAGACCTCTATTCTTTTTGGTCTCAGAGGTCACCTTCCTACTATTGTCAGAAATTTTTTTCAAAACGACTGTTCCAGGTTCGTGTTAAATCCAGCATGTCTGCATTTTTTGTCAAGAGGAAAGAGTTCCCCAAGGCTCTGTCCACAGTGTTACTCTATTTGCAGTCAAGTTAACTCCATTACAACACAGTTCCTCCTTCAGTAAACAGTGCCTTGTATGTTGATGATTTTAGTATTTTTTGTCACTCATGTAGCATGAGAGTCATTGAACAACAATTGAAACAAGCAGTCAATCATCTTAGTTCCTGGGCTTTAAACAATGGGGTTAAGTTTTCTGCCCAAAAGAATGTTTATGTGAATTTCTGCCACAAACGGAATCTACATCCTGACCCAGAACTCGGACAGAATCCAATTCCTGTGGTAGCAGAAACAAAATTTTTGCGACTTGTCTTTGATCAAAAGCTGACATTTCTACACTATATCCGTCAGCTTAGAGCAAAATGCACGAGGGGTTTGAAAGTGCTTAGTGCTATCTCCTCCAACTTTTGGGGAGCAGATAGAAACACATTATTACGTCTATACCGGGCACTCATTCACTCTAAACGTGACTATGGTTCCCAAGCTTATTCTTCTGCTAGAAATTCTGTACTCCGATGGCTTGATCCAATCCACCATAGAGCCATCCGGATTGCCACAGGCATTTCGTACTTTGCCTGTCCAAAGTCTATATGTCGAAACCAATGAACCACAATTGATGCTTCGATGTCAGCAATTATCGTTACAATATGCCATAAAAATAAAATAGATTTTCCTACGGTGGGAAAATCTATATAATACCCGTAAAACTGCCAGTCGGCCCTTTGGTATCAGTATTCAGGAGCTGGTTCATGATATTAGCTTCATGTTGGATAATATATCCACGTCAGCCAAGTAAGACCTTCCTCTTTGGAATATACGATCTCTGTCTTGTGACTTCACTCTTAGGAGCTGGCTGAAAGCTAACACATTGCCATGTATATATCGGCAACTCTTTGCAGCACACCTTGCCGACTATCCCAACTTCTTTCCGGTTTATACAGATGGCTCGAAGTCTGAAGAGTTTGCGGGATCTGCTTGTGTTTTTCCAAGCAAAACAAGCTGCAATCGTATTCCAAGTGAATGTAGCATATACACTGCAGAGCTACATGCAATAGAACTGGCCTTGGATCAAAGGTGCATGTTATATACCGACTCCTTAAGCATATTACAGGCCTTATCCAACGTGAGAAGCACTCACCCAGTATTATGTCGGGTGCAGCAAATATTAAACTTTGATATTTGCTTTTTCTGGATCCCTAGCCATGTTGGTATCAGAGGCAACGACTTGGCTGATGCAGCAGCAAAGCAAGGCCACAAAGTCTCATCCGCTCGTCAGTCCCCTATACAGACTACAAACAACTAATCTACAAAAAATTATGCGCATTGGTAAGAATCTTGGAATGGGTGCCCTACCAACAAGCTAAATGAAGTCAATCCTGTAATTATGCAATGGCATTCTAGTCAGCGCAGGGTTCGCCGGGAAGAAGTAGTTCTTGCTTGGCTATGCATAGAACATTTTCACCTGACGCATTTGTATTTGCTGAGGGCTGATGATTGTCCTGTGTGTATACATTGTAAAGCAATTTTAACTATTTGTCATATTTTAGTAATGAACGGCATTTATGTTTTGGCCATCTGTCTGAGCCTTATACACTCAGGCAGATTTTATCGGAAGATGACAATGTGTCAAATATATTCAGGTTTTTACAGCTGATTAATTTATAAAGATTTATCTAGATTGCTTTAATGCTTAATATATTATAAATGTTTTATGCCATATATTTGTTTGTAATATATTAATTGGATATGTTATTTTATATTTTTACATATTTCTTATATTTTTATATTTTATTACCTTAGACTTGGTGCACAATAGCCCTAGATGCTGATAAACATAAAACTCCTAAAAACCAACCAACCAACCAACCTTTCTGTCTCTTGGGGAATTTCAGTAGCCACCATCCCTTATGGGGATTGACTAAATTAGATAGACATGGTCGACTAATTGAAACCTTTCTAGCTAAGCAAAACCATATCATTGTTAATACTGGTCTACCTGCTCATATACAATTACCTGCTGGACAAACTTCTGCAATCGATCTGTTGATATGCTCCCCAATTCTGTTTCCAATCATGGAATGGTCTGTTATGGATAACCCCATGGGCAGTGACTATTTTCCAATTATTTGTAATCTGCTCACTGCACGACCACCATTAGCCCAACCCTGCAGGAAATGGAAGTTCTCTCAAGTCACCTGGGTCAAATTTCAGTCAGCTGTCACCCTTAATTTTCTTGTTTGGATCATCGAAATGCAACAACTAATTAGTAATAATCAGCATGGCTTTCGACAGAACAGGTCCTTTGATCTCATGATCAAAGCTGAGTCTGCAATGTGTAATGCCTCTTTTAAAAAATGAACATCTTGTTATGGTTTCCATAGATATAGAGAAGGCATTTGATACAACCTAGCATCATGGCATTCTCAGTGACCTCCATGCTATTGGTCTAAGAGGCAACCTTCCTATATTCATCAGGAACTTTCTCCAGAATCGTTCTTTCGAAGTTCGATTCCACAGCTCGCTTTCTACGACATTTTTATAGGAAGGAGTGCTGCCACAAGGGTTGTACTGAGTGCAACCCTTTTTGCCCTTTAGAATCAATTCCATCACAAAAGAACTTCCAAATACTGTTCAGACCTACCTTTACGCTGATGATCTCTCTATTTCATGCCATTCTCAGAACATTGAGTGGCAACTACAGATATCCCTGAATAAAGTCCAAAGGTGGGCAGGGTTAAATGACAATAGTCTATCACAGCAGAAAACTGTTGCAATCCAGTTTTGTAATCAACGGAAAATGCATATAGATCCTGAACTTCAGATGTCAAACTTTACCATTCCAGTGACTAACAACATCAGATTCTTGGGATTAATCCTTGACTTGACAGGAAATTAAATTTCCATAAGCACATTAAATAATTTGTGCATACTGCCTGCCTCAAAAAGCTGAACATACTAAGAGCTTTATCTATCTTGTATTGGGGAGTAGGCTGTACATCTTTGTTGCTCCTATATAGAGCATTGATCAGATCCTGTTTGGATTATGGTGCCCCACTCTATGATTCTGCTCATAAGCGTACACTATGATGGCTTTACTCTATACAGCATAATGCATTGCGGATTGCATTATTTATATATTGAAGCTAATTTATATATTGAAGCTAATGAGCCCCTCTACCTCTGCAGAAAAATGATGCTTCTTAAGTATGCAGCCCAAATACAGTTGTTAGCAGCATCCTATTGAGCCATGCATCTTTAATCCACCACTGCAAAATCTCTAGAAACAAACCCACTGAAATAAGACTAGCAGGCTTACGCCTTATTGAATTAACACAGAGTTGGAATGTTCCTATTGTCAACAGACGACTAATGAATTACTCTCAACCACCATGGACCCCCCCGGTGCAACTAGTCTGTGATACTTATCTTCACAAGTGGGGAAAGAATCCCCTACTGATAATCAGTGTGAAACAACTCCATGCAAGCCATATTCAAAAATATGCTGATTTTTGCCAATATATACTGATGGCTCCAAATCACATTCAGCCGTTGGAGCAGCAGCAATATTTCCTTCTGCAATCATTTCGGCTGCTCTTTCACCCAAGTATAGCAGCTTCTCAGCAGCACTCCATGCAATATAATTAGCCTTAGAAAACCTGAATCGCTACCCTTCTGTAAAATACGTAATATACACAGACTCACTCAGCTCAATTACAGCAATGCAAAATTCCTCCTACAAGATTCACCCTGTGTTAAATGAAATTAGAAGTCTCCTATTGCATATTGAAGAATGTCATAAATCAGTGACCTTTTGCTGGATCCCAGCACATTCAGGGATAAAGGGGAACAAACTTGCTGACAAAACTGCTAAAACTGCCATCAACTTTTAATTAAACCTCTGTCCATGTTCCAACCTCTGACTACAATCACATCATACAAACAGCATGAGGCAGAAAGATCTATGGCACACCCAAACCAATAACAAACTCCACCAGTTGAAACAGTACCCAAAGCATTGCTGCACTAGTACCAAAACAGTGCGAAGTACAAGTGGTACTTGTACTGGCATGAATAGGACATATATATCTGACTCACCACCATCTACTCACAGCAGAGGATCCTCCTCAGGGTCCACACTGTTCAGCACATTAATCAGTGAAACATATCCTAATTGGTTGCCCGCAATATCAACAGGACAGAACATCCGTTCTGTCTTCCCTGACAAATCTGTGAGAACTGATGACATTAAAGCATATTATTGGTGATGAAGCAAATATCAATGTATTTTTCTCTTTTCTGAAAAAAATTGGAATGTATCATAAATTCTGAAAGATCTCCGTAATAAAAGTGAAGTCATTACAACTGAATTTTGTTTTTTTAGCATTTTCACTATGAATAGGTGCACTGGCATGAATAGGACATATATATCTGACTGAAGAAGACAGTCCCTAGAAGTTTATGCACCATTAAATCTCCATAACAGACACCTCCCAATTTGTTGGATCTGCTGCTATCTTTCTAGGTTGTTACACTATATGTGGGAAGCTTCCCCAAGAATGCAGCATATATACAGCTGAGTCGTATGCTATAGAGTTAGCCTTGGACCACATTAAAACACCACAAGTATGAAAGGTGTATGGTGTGCACTGCAGGCTTTATTGGGGATGAGGTTATAATCCTCTTCTATCCATGATCTGGATTCAGCAGGCACTACATTCTCTGTCTGAGTGTTCATTCATTTCTGCTGGATTCCAAGCCACATTGGGATCGGGGGAAATGAACTGGCAGATGCTATGTCCCAATTACCAGAACCCCACAACACTTATTCCCGTGCAGACTACAGGCAGCTAATACATGCTAAATTACTCTCCCATTGGCAACAATCTTGGCATGGGCAGATCACAAACAATATGATAAAACCTGTAATCCAACACTGGCAGTCTTGACTGCGGAGAGGAATTTGTTCTAGCTCACCTCCACATAAGACATTGTCATCTTACACATGCATTTTCTACCTGCCCACAGAGTAGTCGCCATCCCTGTGGGTGACCATACCCCCGTTCAAACTATGCCACTCACTGACTATCAATTTTGAGGCCGTGGCCTTACGTCTTTCAATAGGGTTATTTCTCCCTATCTGCTCAATCTATTTGCCACCTGAGAACAACATCCCCCATGCAGACCTTGATCTCATTAAGCAATTGCCCTTCCCCCTTTTTTTATTACTAGTGAATTTCAATGGACATACTACTCTGTGCGGGTAGTGATAACATCAGTAGAAGGGCCGGATTATAGAGTGATTACTCGAAAACAACGACACGGCCCTTCTAAATGCGGAATCTAACCTTTTTCCACGTGGCTACCATACATGGAAGGTTGACGAAAACCCTTACAGTAGCAATCACTTCTCTGTGATATTCACGCTTTGTAATGGGAGACCAATGCCACCCGTACAATATCATGATGGAAGATTGATTGTGCTGACTGCAATGCCTTCCTTCAAACATCTGGCAATGTTAATACAACCACAGTTCAGCTAGGAGCCATATTAATAATGCAGTGACGTACCTCACAAAGTATTCTTCAAGCAGGCATAATTGCAATTCTAAAGACAACTTAGTTTCCATCATTTCCGAAAATCAGTAAATCTTTTTTAAATCATGGTGGAATGAAGAATGCATAGCAGCAAGAAAGGTACAAAACAAGACATGGGGGATATTAATATCCCACCACAGATAATCTAATAGCCCTTAAATGTGCCAAAGCAAAAGCACATTACATTAGACGCCAGAGTCAAATGGAATCTTGGATCCGTTTCACATCTTCAACCAGCCAGACAATGTCACCTAAGCTTGTTTGGGACAAAGTCTGGAAAAAAATTGGAATCTATTATAAATTTTAAAACATCTGCAATAAAAACAAAGTAATTACACCCGAATTTTGTTTTTTTAGCATTTTCCTATGAATAGGTGCACTATATCCCCAGCAGCTTATGCGCCATTAAAACCCCATAAGAAACACATACACAAAGCTGAAAAGCAACATTTGAAGCTATCTTCTAATGACTGGTAGACATACAGTCAGCCTTTCACAGAATGGGAATTGAAAGTGACACTATCTCTATCCTATGCAAATGCTGTTGGGCCAGATAACATCCATTATGAGATGATCAAATTTATTATCTGAATCTATGGATCGATGGCTCTGTCTATTTAACAGAATTTACCTTGAAGACCAATTTCTGGATACCTGGCATAAGGCAATCGTGCTTGTCTTTCCCAAGTCAGGAAAGGATCCAAAATTTCCAAATAATTGCTACCCAATTATTTTGATAAGTTGCTGCAAGATCTTAGAAAGGATGATCAGTGTGCTTAGAAGCTGATGACTTCCTTTCCTGTACTTAGTGCATTCTAGTCTTAGCTGCTTATGAGCCAAAAAACACTGAAACCAAACCAACGAAAAAGACCTTTCCAAAGTGTGCCTTCCGAAGGAACAGGTCAACACTTGACCATTTAATAAGATTAGAAACGTCTATTTGAAATGCTTTCTCAAACATGAGCACCTGGTGTCGATTTTCTTTGATATGGAAAAAGCATGTGACATGATTTCGAGATTGGAATTTAAAGAGATATCTATAATCTCAGTGTTATGGGTCATCTATCCATTTTATTAAAAATTTATTGTTGAACCACTTAAGTTTGTGTAGGGTTTGCTCTCTCTGGTGTGGTCACCTTCCACCATGTGACTTCTCCATCCATAACAGGGAAAAGCCAGAACTTCATCTGTATACTTGCATTTCTATGCTTTCCATTGATCTGGTTATTCTAATTTCCTGCTTGTTTTCACTAATGGCTCTAAATCAGAATCATCGGTGGGATCTGCTTCAGTCTTTCCAGACAGTATGTTGTCTGAGAAGATTCCCCATGAGTGCAGTATATACACCAGAGAGTTGTATGCTACAGAGCTAGCATTGGACTGTATTAAAACTAATAATTATTAAAGGTGTATGGCAATGGTGTCCAACCTTTTCCCATACAGGGGCCTTATTCAAAGTTAGATTTGTTTTGCGGGCTGCACTGAGTGATACGAGAAAAAATCGTGTATTACATTTTCCATATCATGTTACATGTAAAAGGAAGTTTCCGTTTACATTTTTTATTTTCAGGTTATATACAAAAAATGTAAATTCCCAACACTTATGTGCAATAAATCTGCCAGTGATTTATTTTTTAGATTTTATTACAATTATAAAAATGCCTTACTTTTGCTTTTAAATTCCCATTTTAGAAAATTTATAACCAGAAAAGGATCACTGCTTTTCAATATTAAGGTTAATAAATAAATGTAATGATACACCTAAAATTGAAAATATTCAAAAATTTTATTAAGTACAATACACAATTACATTTACAGAACAAAACCTTTAATGAAAAAAATTTTTCATTAAATTTTCCATGCTTGCTCATGCCGAGGACAGATTACTCTCCTGTGTGTGAGAATTGTGAAAATGTTTTAAACGTTCGTCATATTTGAATCGAGTGTCCTCGTTATAGGTACGAATGTGTTTTTTATTTTAATGCTTTTTTTTTCACCTGACTGAGCCTTATATACTCAGTCGGATTTTTTCCAATAATGAACACGTCAGCCTTTTTTAATTATTTAAAGGCCTTAAACCTTTTTAGCCTTGTTTAAAATATATCTTTTATACCCCTGATATACTGTTATCATTATTCCTTTTTGATGAAGTGACCTAATTTTTTTAGGTCACTGAAATATTTCAAAAATATATTTTTGAACCAAAATATTTTCCATGATGTGGTTTTGGCACATTATAGCCTTAGTTGTGAATGTACCAATAAAACCTAAACCAAACAAATCCCATATTGACATCTAAACAAAATAATATAAAGAATATTTAAAAAAAAAAAAAAAAAATGACTCTGCCCACAACAATTGAAAGCATGGATGGAGACAGGTGAAGGAAACAAATGACGATGCAGTCTTGGACCTTTTTGCCGAGGAAGATATGGACACTGGGCAACATCATACTTCCTAAAAGAGGATAAATCCAAGACTGATAGTGTAAACACTACACATAACATTAAATACACCACTCAGCCACTCACAAGCCCACAGACATACCCAGCAAACCTAAGTAATGTCCGTATTCAAATTTCTACAATGGAATTGCTGTGTTTTCTCTCAAAATAATGAAGACAGGCTCGCCTTCCCTCTTCACATCCAAATAATGCAGCATACTGTACAGTGGAATTGCGGAGTGTTTATGCAGTAATACTGATGATATCTGCGATTTGATTAGCTGAGGTTGAGGCATATGATGCAAGAAAGCAAACTTTTACACATCGTCAGCCGAAAAAAAAAAAAAAAAAAAAAAACCTTCCCATTTCACCCATAATATATTTAAGCTATCAACTTTCCCAACAACAGATGGAAGTCTGTTCCGGCAATCAACTACCTGTTGGCTATAGGCTAACTTCTGCACATATATGCTACAACTGTCTTTCCTCAATTTGAATCTATGCCCCTTAAGTTCTTAGTCTGAGCAAGTGGAAGTATCTTGTCAGCATTGAGCCTGCTCAAACCATTCAAGGCGTTATACACCTCAATCAGATCATCTTGTAGGTGCCTAGTCTCCAGATGCTGCAATTTGCAGAACTTAAGCCTTTCTTCATAAGCACACCCCTTTTGTTCCTCTTACCAATCTTGTTGCCCTTCTCTGTACTCGTTCTAGCAACTCAACATCCTTCGTAAAATGAGGCCTCCAGACCTTGTATGTGGTACTCAAGGTGTGGTCTGACCATTGCCTTATAAAAAGGGATAATCACCTCCTTGTCTCTAGTAGCAAAATTCCTATATATCATTGACAAAACTCCATGACCTGCTCTGGCAGCCAATCTGCACTGCTCAGAGAACTTCATATCTGACTGCACAATTACCCTTGGGTCTCTTTCATTCTCCACCTCCCTGAGTGTAACCAAAAAGGGAGGTGGAGAATGAAATTTTGGGCATTCCTAAACTGTCTGCCGAGGAGATTGTTTGCTCAAGCTGTGGATCAAAAGAACATATTCATACTGATTGCAGTGCTGAATCATCGTGGCACCCAAACTATAAAGGCAACCATCCCTCCTTTTCTAAATCCTGTGAGCAATGAAAGCTGGAGAAAAAAATCCAAATGGTTTCTTTCTAACATAATCTAAACCAAGTGAAACATACCACAGAGTTGTTATGTTTCATTTGGTTTACTGCTACCCATATGCAGTACTTTGAATTTGTTAATGTTAAACTTCAGTTGCCACTTCTCAGCCCATCTGCCTGATCCCCCAATAGAATCATGTTGCCTTTTACTTGTAAGAGACTAATTTACTTAAGCATCTTTTTTGATTAAAAATTTTACAGCATACTGTAAACATAGAAATTATTTGTGCTCTGCACATGGAAGTATTGCAATTTTAGTAGAATAAAATACCTGGAAAATTCTGCTTCAGACCCACTTAAAAGCTGTTGTAGTACATGTAACAATGGGACAAATACTAATCCTAGTATCACTCTACCTTCCACCTAATAATATCTGCACATTGAAAGAACTAGAAGACCTTTTAAAGGAAATACCACCACCTTTTTGAAATACCATATCTGTCCACATGGATAATAGAGGACACTTGGCAGAAATGCTGCCAGATGAACTGGACCTAACATTGCTAAACATTAGTCAAAACACTTATACTCACCTTTCCACTGGATCTATATTGGTGATTGATTTAACTATCTGTTTGGCCCCAGGTGCTAAGCATCCCTGTGGCCAAGCAATCTCAATGCATTAATTAAAGTGAACTTTCTAAAGAGCTTATGCTATATACAGATTTTGTTCTGAATACCGTTTTCCTCATTTTCTATTGCAGTAGCTCTTTTGCTCTACAAGAAGTAGGCATAGGACCAGAAAGGAAAGACACCTTTCTTTTATCACTAACACAACTAACAGCTACTTGGTTGCCTCTTGTCACTGCTCCTGCTTCCCCGTGGCAGGATCGAAAACCTGGAAGGAAAAGTTATCCTTCCAGGGCTAAAAGGAGCAATCATGGAAAATGAAAATTTTCCTCTGCTAAAGACTGCAAACCCACCTATGGATGTGCCGAAATTGTGACAATCCAGCCCAAAAGAGGATGAAAATGATTTACCTCAAACAGAATTTCCACCTTTCGTTATACTGTATTCACTAACAAATCAGTCACTAGGTACACCTTTTTTTTATTCAGAAATGCTCAGAAAGTGTAGCTGGAACATCTAAAATGGTACAAAGACTCAAATCTGCTGACCTATTAGTCGAAACCATCAACCCCAGACATTGAGTCTCTCCTGAAATGTTCCTATCAAGGTATCGTCTCATTTTACCTTTAACACCTCGAAAGGTGTCATTTCCGAGTGTGACCTTTTAAACATCCCAGAGGAGGAGATTGTTTAAGAACTACAGAAACAAAGGTACTCAAGCAAAGCAAATAATGTTCAAGAAACCTGGAGAATTTGTTCCTAATCGTAGCATCATTCTTACTTTCTCTATGTTGAATCTTTCTTCAGTAAAAGCTGGATACTTAAAAACTGCTGCATTTGTCTCTATATACCCAACCCTATATGGTGCTACGAGTGTCAGAAGTTCGGGCATTCCCAAACTGTCTGCTGAGGAGATTGTTTGCTCAAGTTGTGGATCAAAAGAACATATTCATACTGATTGCAGTGTTGAATCATCGTGGCACCCAAACTATAAAGGCAACCATCCATCCTTTTCTAAATCCTGTGAGCAATGAAAGCTAGAGAAAAAAATCCAAAAATAAAAAGTAGACAACAAAATCTCGTACCCAGAAGCAAGAAAACATCTGATAAGAAGTATGCCAAAACGTACATATGCTGAAGCATCTCAGAGATACCATACAGTTTCAATTCAAACAGATACATCAGTTCTCCCAAAAATATCAATTTCCAAATGGGCTCGGTCACTGCTGTCGTCTGCATCTCAGTATCGTTCGTCCTTTCACAACTAGATAGGACAAACAATACTCCAGTCTCAATACCACCTACTGCTCAATCAACTCCAGTAACATCAGACCAAATTAAATTCAGATTATGTTAGAAAGAAACCATTTGGCACCATAGCTAGGGAAATTGCAGAGAATAATTATGATGAACCTATTCTAGATCGTCATGCAGAAGATGACATGGGCATACATCCATTGTTCCCAAAAAAGGATAAAAGCAAAGAAGTAATCCTAGCTAGAACCCAAATAGGCCATGCTCACCTCACTCATCTGTTTCTGCTCACAGGAAATGATCCTTCCCACTACACACACTGCTTGCAAGCACTATCAGTAAAGCCTATCCTCGTTGAATGTAGCTTGTTCGACAGTGCCCGACAGTCTACTCTCAGTTCCCTATCAAATGTACAAGGATAGGTAATGATGCAAAACTCGCAGAATTTTTCTCCCACCTTAAACAAATTAAAATGTGTGATAGATTCTAATTGCTCACAGAGCACTTTTTACATGTAACCTTGCATACTTGGATAGGTGCATTGTGTCCTAAGTAGCTCTTGTACTAGAAAACTCATAACTACAACTACTGTTCCCCAATATTGTACCCCAGTATAGAATGGACATTTTTAACCAATCCACACAATAATCATTCCCCAATTATATGGAGAATCGAAATGCTACAAACTCTGTGCCCTGAGCATCAGATAAAATTGAAATTCTCCAAAAGCACATTGGGAAAAGCATTTCCTTTGATAGCCATTTGATCAAACTATAGCCTATTGGTGATGTCACTGAGTAAATTACCATGCAAATACTGATCGCATGCCAAAATATAAATGAAAAAAATAAAATAAAGCCTGGAATTTGTTCCATAAGTTTCCAACCACCAACAACCTAATTCAATATAAAAGACGTACGCAAAAATCTCGACAAATTAGAAGAATAGCCAAAAAAGACTGATACATACAGTTCGCCTCCACTATCACAAAGGATACTAGCAGTGAACTTAACTGTGTAAAGATTTGATAAATAAATGTAAATTTCTACCTCCTGTTCCAGTCTTAACCAAGAATACCAGGAAATGCCTTAGCAAGAAATACCTATTTCTCATGCAAGGACTTTCTCCCAAACATCTGCCACTTCAACATATGACAACTCTTTTCTTAAAATCAAAGCTTTAGTAGAAATATACAAGAAAATCTACCATACTGCACAATACTTTACCTGTAATGAACCATTTAACCTATTTGAACTCTAGACAGCATTGCACAGATCATCCAACAATGCAGCTGGGCCTGATGGAATCTGTTACGTAATGCTGAAACATCTAAACAATACAGCTTTTACTGACTGACTATTATTATATTAACTGACTAACCTTTATGCTTGGCCACCAAGCAGCACTGCTCCTGCCTCCCCGTGGCAGGGCTGGTAACCTGGGTGGTAAAGATAAACCCCCAGGGCCAAAAGGAGCTGACATGGATACAAGCTGTCATCCATCTTTAGAGATTTGGAACATCCTGACATAGACCATGGCTCTAACCAACCAAAAGGTTTCGAAGGGAAATGCAGTGTAATGAAGATATACCAAATTTCTTGGTCATACATTTGCTATTCACTCAACCTGTTGGCAAGTTATCACCTTTCTTAATTCAAAAACATTTAGAGTCTATTACTGGATCACCAAAAATGGTGAAAAGACTGCAATCCGGAGACCTCCTGATTGAAACAGCCACTGCAGTCTGAGCGGCTGTTAAAAACCAAAACATTTGCTGGGTTGACAGTAACAATTACTCCCCACAAAACCTTAAAATTCATCAAAAGGTGTCGTCAGTGAGTGTGACCTAATTACAGTGTCTGAAGAAGAACTACTGCAGGAACTCAGCAGTCAAAAGGTAATAGATGTGAAAAGCATTATGACGAAAAAAGATGGAAATTTCAATCCAACTAGATCCATCATACCGACATTCAGCACTCCAGATTTACCATCCTCAATTAAAGCCGGCTACCTAAACTGTCAGATTAGACCTTGTATTCTGAATCCCATTTGCTGCTTTAAATGTCAGAAATATGGTCATTCACAGCAGGCATGTAGAGGTGAAGCCATATGTCCCATCTGCGGCTCTAAAGATCACACACAAGCGGATTGCTCAGTCAAAACCCGTTTGTCCAAACTGCAAAGGAATCCATCGAGCTTTCTCAAAAACTTGTGAGCTATGGATAATGGAAGAAAATACAAAAGTACAAAATAGAAAATAAAGTGACATTTCCTGAGGCAAGTTATGTCAACCATGCCTAGTAGTCGTTCTTATGCAGCTTGCACTCAAAACTTTGTTTCTACTACAGCTCAAACAGAAGTATCAGTTCCGCCTAACACCTCTCTAGCGAATTGGCTCAAATCTACACTCTCAACTTCTAAAAAAGATTTTAAAAAAACTAGTGAAGCCACTAATACTCCAATCAACATCCCTACTCATACGCCATCGGTCCCAGTTGAAAAAGAACAACTAAAATCTCACTCAGTCTCTAAAAGAATGGAATTGTCTAACAATAATATGGAAGTAGATGAGCTGCTAGGTAACGAGGAGTCCATTCTAGAACTTCATGCAGATGACACCATGGATATTGGGAGCCCCACATTCCCAAAAAACGACTGGAAAAAATGTCCCACGAACAAAAAAACATCAGACGAATCATCCTCAGCTAAATCTAAATAATATATAACATCATACAATGGACCTGCAGAGGACTAAGTAGTCATTATGATGACTACTTAGTCCAATTCAATTCAGTCCTAGCTCAATTGAATCCCATAGGTGTATGCCTACAGGAAACTTTCTTGTCACCCTAAATTTCACCAAAATTCTCAAATTATGTGATATACAGACTAAATAGGAGTTCAAACTTTCCTGCCCTTGGCGGTGTAGCTATTCTTGTTAACTCTGACATTCCATCCAGGCCGATCCAATTGAGAACCACTAGAAGTTGTGGGCAGCACGTATTCCAGTTGGTATTTCAGTTACCATTGTTTCCATCTATATTTCACCATCTCTACCACTTCCACATTCAGAACTTGACAGCCTGATTTCACAACTCCCAACTCTAATTTGTCTCTTTGGTGACTTTAATGGACATCATCCATTGTGGGGGTCTGCTGCAATGGATAGAAGAGGCAAATTGATGGAGGAATTCATGAACAATAATGATCTTAATTTATTAAATTCTAGATCTCCTACTTACGTACACCTACCAACAGGATCTGCTTCTGCAATAGACTTGTCAATTTGTTAACCATCTAACTTTCCAATCATGACATGGTCAGTATTAACCGATCCCTTTAACAGTGATCACTTTCCAATTATTTGCTCACTACAAACAAGGGTAACTTCAAATCCTGTTCAATGATCCAATTGGCAGTTTAAAAAGGCAAACTGGGGTGACTATTCTGTCCAAATACTCTTAGACAGATTTTATGTCCAAAGACAACATATTGGTGAAGTAAATACTTATGTAACCAATCAGATTCTGACTGCAGCTAATGCTTACATTCCAAAATCCATGCCTTATTACAAACACAGAAATCACTGGTGGAATACAGATTGTTTAATTGCCAAACAGGAAAAAAACTGTGCTTGGAATAATTTCCACAAGTATCCCACCTCTAGTAACCTAATTGCTTATAAAAGACTCAAAGCAAAAGCTAGACAAGTTAGGCGGAAAACAAAACGGGATTTGTGGATTGCTTTTGCCTCAAACATCAGTTGAGGCAAAAGCCTCAACTGATGTTTGGTGTACTTTGCTGCATCTTTATAGAAGTTTAATCTGCTCATGGCTAGATTATGATTGTCCAGTGTATGACTCTGCCCGGAACACTACTTTAAAATGGCTAAATGTGATCCATCACAGTGCTCTGAGGACTGCGCTAGGAGCTTTCAGGACTTCTCCGATCCAAAGTCTTTATATTGAGGTACATGATCCCCCATTACACCTGCACAGAAAAATGCTACTGCTTCACTATGCTGCTAAGATCCAGAGTCTACCATCGCACCCAAGTTGGGGGTATCTTTATAATACTCGTTGGGAAGTCTTCTATGAGAGCAAGCCAAATGAAAATAGATCTGCCTCGCTCAGGATCAAAGAGCTTGTTCACAGTTGGAATGTCAAATTAAATGAAATTTTTCAAGACACAACTGCACCTGTTCCACCTTGGGCATATATGTCTGTCTCTCAAGATATACACTTCCTCCAGTGGGGGAAAAATATTATACATCCCTGCAATATCAGACAGTTACATTCAGCTCATGCTACTATGAACGGCCATGCCTGTAAAATTTATACAGATGGTTCAAAAACTGACAGTATGGTAGGTGCTGCTGCAGTTCTTCCTTTATGTACAATTTCATCCACACTACCGCTAGCTTGCAGCGTCTTCACAGCTGAATTGTATGCCGTTAAGTTACTGCTTAGTAAGATTATTGAGCTTTCCATTTCATCTGTCATAATTTACGCAGATTCACTGAGTGCTGTCTCTGCCATAAGGTAGAATTTCTCTTCTCATCCTACATTGAAACAGATTGATTCCCAGTTATTTTCTTGCAGTATGTCCGATCAGTCAATCAATTTTTGCTGGATCCCTGGCCATTCAGGCATTCCAGGAAATGAAAGTGCTGACTTTTCCGCTAAACTTCCTCAACCCGCTCCCTCACAACATCCTCAGGTTCCTCACTCTGATTATAAGTCTGTCATATGCAAAACGTGCTACCGTAAACGGTCACATACCTGGAAAAGTGACACCAACAATAAACTTTACCAAATAAAAGAAAATCCAAAGCTGTGGCTGTCTGGCTTCCGACGAAACAGACAAGAGGAAGTGGTACTGACAAGACTCAGAATTGGACACACTCGTACTCATCTCTTTCTATTATTGGGAGAAAACCCACCACATTGCTCATCCTCTCAGACGCAACTTACGATCCGTCATTTTATGGTTGATTATCCCTTACATTCAGCCATCCGGTCAAACACTTTTCAGTCACTCTCCGTGTTGAATACATCACCTGATTTTTCTAATTTCTTAGGAAATGAAGCGAATATTGAAGAATTTTCATTATATCTAAAACATATTGGCTTGTACAGAAGCATATAATTTAACCTCTCTTACAATATGCTTTTTGTGAATTAACGATGACAATTTGGCCTTAGTAGCCCTTGTGTCGTTAAATTGAATAACAACAAAAACCAGCTCATGACCATGGATGTGCCAAGCTCATACTCATCAGATGTGAGCCCCTTGGGTTGACACTAGATCTAAGAAAACAAATTATGAAAAAATACATTTGGTCAATTGCATTGTATTTAGCAGAGACATGGACATGAAACAAAACCAACTTGAAAAAACTAGAGTCATTTGAAATGTGGTGCTTTTGGAGAATGGAAAAGATTAGCTGGGCAGAAAAAATGAGTAAAAACATGGTTTTAAAACGTGTAGGAGAAGAAAGAGAATTGCTAAGAAGAATCAGAAGACAGTGGCTACAATGTATCGGACACACCATGAGGCATAGAGGGATGTTACTGGACGTGCTGGAAGGCAAAATACCAGGAAAAGAAAACAAGGAAGACCAAGAAACACCGTCATAAATATAATTGTGAAGGAAACTGAGCTTCAGAGCTATGCAGATGTGAAACACCTAGCACAAGACTGCGAGAAATGGAGACAGCTCATCAAAGGGACAAACCTATCGAAAGACTGATACGCCGAAAAAGAAGACAGATATACCTGACCCATCCTGGTCTGTAAATTTCCCTCATTGTGGTCCCTATTTCTAGCAATGGGAAAAGAAATTTCTGGCAGATGAAAATATTAAACAACTGCATAAAGAACATGCCTTCAACAATAATCACAGCTACCTAAGATATATATATATATATAGACAGCTCGAAAACAGGCTTGGCTTCGTGTTGCAGCTGTCTTTACACCTTTTACCATCTCTGTATCATTTCCGGTTGAATTTAGCAGTTATATTGCAGAAATTATTTGCAATTAAATTAAATTAAATTATGAGTGCAGTGTCTGAATTGGACAATAAATTTTCAGTATCACATCCCATCATAAAACATCCTTTCTTGCCTAAATCATCTTCAGAATAAAAATCATTCAGTGAAGTTTTGCTGAATCCCAGGGCATTCTGGTATCACAGGTAATGAGAGAGAGAGAGACAGAGAGAGAGAGAGAGAGCGCGCAGATCAGGCAGCATAACAACCAAACAGTACAGCACCAGGAAATTACCAAGTACCATATATGGATTTCAGTGGTCAGATCTCTGGAAATCACAAAGTTACAACAAATTGCTCCAAATCAAAGCAGAACCAGCATTATGGAATTCCAGCTTCAGACATGAAAAAGTTATACTTGCAAGACTACATATAGGGCATACACACCTAACCCATATGTTTGTTCTCGTGGGGGATGAACCACCCAATGCATGCATTGTTCATCACCACTTCTGGCAAATTTATACTCTTAGATTGTTCACACTATTCCTTCTCATTTCAGAAAGAGTACCTTCCACTCTCAGTCACGATTGCAAGAATCTTTTTCTCTTACCAACATCATTAGAAATAGTGCTAATCTAGATGAGCTGTATACTTTCCTTAAACAAATACACATATATGAATTCCTCCAATGGCAAACTGTACCAAACTATTATATATTTGTAGAATGATGATATAGGAATAGGTATATTTTGGCCTCAGCTGCACTTTGTGCCTTTAAACTAAGAGTAGAAACAGGTGCATGTATACTTGCATGTACACCAATGCTAGGAGTATAGTTAATAAATTTGATGAGCTTGAAGTGCTAGTCAAGACATCAAAGGCAGATATTGTTGGGATATCAGAGACATGGCATCACACAGACATAAGCAGTGCAGAACTGGAATTAGGGGAGTGCAATGTGTACAGAAAGGATAGACACGACAGGAAGGGAAAAGGGGTTATGCTGTTAGTTAAGAAACACAAAATCTAAGGAAGTGCATCCAATTGATGTGGGTAGACAATGCTTAGAGTGTCTTATAATGGGAGATTTTTATTTCCTGGATATTGACTGGAATTTGTGGGTTGGTCACACACACTAGCAAGGCTTTTGTGGATTAATTAAGATGATTGTTTTCTACAGCAGCATGTTTAGGAAGCAACTAGAGGGAGTAATACTCTTGATCTGATTACCAGTAGTGATTCTTCATGCATCAAGAATCTGCAGATAAAGGAACCACTAGGTGGCAATGATCACAGTGTGCTGAAGTCGAATTTACTCAAAGAGGTAACTACCATCAAGGGTAAAGGGAAGGGTTTTTGCTTTCGTAAAGGTGACTATGGTGGTCTGAGACAGTATTTAAATTCTATACAGTGGAACCAACTGATGATGTTACCAACAACAAATTCAAAATGGGAAGCATTCAAAGAATTAATCTTGGAAGCTACTAGGCTTTTCATAACAACAATGAAATATTGTTCAAGTTTAGGCCTAAATGGATGTCAGATGAACTAATTAGACATGTGACAGAGAAGAAAAATGCATGGGATACATATAAATTAATGGGTGACATGGAAGCCTATGATAGATATAAGCTGGTCTGTAACCAAATTACGAAGGAGGCAAGGCAGGCAAAGGCAGATTACGAGAAATCTTTGGCAAAGGATGCAAAAAAAACCAGCAAAGAGTTCTTTACTTATGTAAACTCTAGAAGGAAGGGGATGAATCAAATTGGTTCACTTGATATCAATGGTTCAACTGTTGATGATCCTGCTCAAGTAGCTAACAAACTAAATGAATATTGCATCGACATTCACACATGACGAGTTATTCAGGGAGGGGAATGCCAGAGGTGTATTCAACTCTGGCAGTAAGCTAGATAATCTTCTAATAACTGAGAGTAAAGTGGAGGAGAAATTGTTGAAGATAAATACAAGAAAGGCACCTGGGGTGGATGGAATCTATCCAGTTATATTAAAGGAGGTGGCAAAGGAAGTAAGCAAACCCTTAGCCATAATTATGAGAACTTCCCTGGACTCAGGGGAGGTACCCATGGACTGGAGATGTGCAAATGTGACCCCAGTCCACAAAGGAGGATCAAAGGGGGAGACAGGTAATTACAGACCTGTTAGTTTAACTTCTGTTCCAGGGAAATTAATAAAAGCACTGGTTAAAGAAGCAGTGCAGGATCATCTAGACAAGACTTCAGTTATAGCTCGGACACAGCATGGGTTTGTTAAGGGGAAGTCTTGTCTGACTAATTTGATTGGATACTATGATGTAGTCACAAAGGAACTGGATGCAAAGAATTACTTTGATATCATATATTTGGATCTTATAAAAGCCTTTGATACTGTTGCACATGGAAGACTGCTGCACAAATTGGAGCAGCGTGTCATTGGAGGCAAATTGCTGCTATGGATAAAGGGATGGTTGAGTGGGAGAAGACAGAGAGTGGTAATCAATGGACACTGCTCTTCATGGACTAATGTTATTAGTGGAGTCCCTCAGGGTTCAGTGTTGGGTCCATTGTTGTTTTCTGTATTTATAAATGATATTGATGATGGTATATCAGGCTTAATGTCCAAGTTTGCAGATGATATGAAGGTTGGCAGGGTTGTTAATGACACTAATGACAGTACCCTGCTGCAACAGGATCTAGAAAAGTTGAGCAGATGGGCTCCCCTCGACGTGGGCACCTGTACGTGGTGAGGGGACCTCCCAGTGATGCTGCTGGTTTTCCAGATTAGCATCACTGGGATCCAACGCCCATACCTTGGTTCCAGGGTTACATCATTGGAATCCGGCGTGTGCAGCCGTGCGCCGCGACCCGTGGAAGCGGAAAGGGGGATCCTGGTGGTTGAGGGGCCCAGCCTTAATACACCACTTTGGCCCCTGCTTCGACGAGACGGGTGGTCCCGGACCGGCTCGACTGGGATCAATCGGCGGGTGGTATTATACTGCTAGGGTCAACTGCGTTCCAATAAGTCTCCCTCCCTATGGTCCTGGGACGGGATAAAGACTTATTGGTAACGTGGGTATGGTGTTCTAAGCGAACTCGGCGTCCCATTCGTGTACGCAGTACCTGCTAGTTCACGAGTGGGCGCCCCCTCGTAGGGCTCCGTGGTGGGTGAGGTACTTAGGCATCAGACATTTTTCTTTACTCTCATGAGTAATTCAAATCCCCTTTCTTCTGGGGCCCCAACAAGGCCCCTACCTAATCGAGATGATGACGCAGATAACACCTCTGCAAAACGAGCCAGAACTGAGGATAAATCACCACCATTAGTGACACCGCTTTTCCTCATTCTCCATTCCACCGGAGAGCAGTCCATTGGAAAGATGTCACCCTTCTTCATCCAGAAAGGATTAGAAGGGTTGGCAGGTTCACCAAACTCTGTAAAAAGACTGCGTTCTGGCGACCTTTTGGTCGAAGCTTCTACCACCAAGCAAGCGGAAAAAATCATAAAGGCTACATCCATAGGGGGAATACCTATCATCGTAACCCCTCACAAAACTCTAAATTCTTCACGTGGTGTCATATCAGAGTGGGACCTTCTTCATGTTTCTGAAGAAGAGATCTGCTCTGAATTGAAAGACCAAGGAGTGACAGCTGTAAAGAGAATATCGATACGGAAGGATGGGAATCTCGTCCCTACCCGAGTTCTCATCCTCACGTTTAACACCCCACGGCCTCCAAATTCCATCAAGGCAGGTTATCTAAACTGCCCAGTGAGGATTTATATCCCAAACCCACTGCGGTGTTTTAGATGCCAAAAATACGGCCACTCACAAACATCTTGTCGTGGTAACCCTGCCTGTGCTCGATGTGGTGTTAAAGACCACGAGAGCAAGGAATGTACAGCTCCAAAACCCGCCTGTGTTAACTGCCAAGGTGAGCACCCCGCCTATTCAAGAGCATGCCAGCGGTGGAAAGACGAAAAAGAAATCCAAAAACTAAAAACAGAGCTGAATATTTCCTACCCAGAGGCCAGAAAACGTATCCAACCAGTAAATAGCGGGAAACCTTCATATGCCCAGAAGGTTTCTGCTAAGAGCACTATCGGGACACAAACTGAGATGACTATACCACCAAGAGAGTCATTCACCCCGATTGCACGCTATTTATTGAGTTCTCAAAAGCCCACCAAAAAAACACAGTCAGTTGCCACTCCTATATCCGTACCTCCTAGTGCTCCACCACTACCAAAACCAAGTGGTAAAGAGCCTGAAGTAACAACAGAAAGAATGGATGTAGAGAACAAGGAGGTACAGGATGAATCAGTCTTGGAACTCTTTGCGGAGGAAGAAATGGACACGGGACATCGTCCATTCTTCCCCAAAAAAGACAAAGCCAAGACTGATAAAAGTAAGCCCTCAGCACCTCGGAAGCCGCCTGATGGACCCACCAAGCCAAAATAATGGCTAAATTCCTACAATGGAATTGTCGTGGATTCCGGCGAAATACTGATGACATCAAGGCCCTCCTGCAAAAGCACGAGCCAGTTTGCTTTTGCTTGCAGGAGACTTATCTAAAGGCAAATGATGATCCCACCCTGCATAACATCACAATCTTTCGTAAGGATAGAATTGCGGATGGTCCTGCTCATGGAGGAGTGGCTATCCTTGTGGGTAATCAGACCCCAGTTCAGCCCTTGCTAATTACAACCAGCATAGAGGCTGTTGCAATTCGCCTTACAGTGGGATTTTTAATAACGGTCTGCTCGATTTATTTGCCACCTGGGACTGACATCTCCCAGGAAGACCTTGATGATCTTGTAACGCAGTTGCCTCCCCCTTTCTTACTTCTCGGGGATTTTAACGGACATAACACCCTGTGGGGTAGTGCTAACATCAACGGAAGGGGACGAGTCATAGAGCGTATGCTCAATGACAATGACCTTTCCCTTCTAAATACTGGAACAAACACCTTCTTCCATATGCCTACCCGTACTTTTTCTGCCATTGATCTCTCTATCTGCTCCCCTTCTCTACTCCCTTCACTCACCTGGGAAGTGGAGGAGAATCCATACGGAAGTGATCACTTCCCTGTGATAACCTTGTTACACAGTGGGAGACCGTGTCTTCCTTTTAGGTTACCACGGTGGAAGTTTGATCAGGCTGACTGGAATGCCTTCCAACATCAGGCAAATTTTGACCTCAGTACAGTCAGTCAGGAGCCTATCAATGACGCAGTAACGTACATCACAGAAATCATTGTCCACGCAGCTGCTAATGCTGTCCCAAAAACATCAGCCCGGTTTCCACCATTTCCCAAACCTTGGTGGAATTCACAATGCACAGCAGCAAAAAAGGCTCAAAACAAAGCGTGGGGGATATTTCGCCGATATCCTACCACGAACAACCTTATAGCCTTCAAACGTGCACGAGCCAAAGCACGCTACATCCGTCGTCAGAGCCAAAAGGAATCGTGGATCCGTTTTACATCATCTATTAACCAGTCTACCAACTCTAAGGTAGTCTGGGATAAAATCCGGAAAATGAAGGGAAAATATACATCCCACCCTTCTTCAATCTTAGATTATAATGGATGCGCTGTTGCAGATCCAACTGCAATAGCCAATGCTCTTGGGGAAACATTCTCTAACATCTCCGCAACATCCTCGTACTCCCCAGAGTTCCTGGTCCTGAAACATAAACTGGAAAGAGAAGCACTTAATTTTAAGTCCAAGGGCCTCTATCCCTACAACGGGGATTTTACTATTCAGGAACTGAAAAGAGCCCTCGCTCTTTCCAAAGCAAGTGCTGTTGGACCAGATGGCATCCATTATGACATGATTAAACATCTTTCACCAAAATCTATGGATTGTCTGCTCCTTCTGTATAACAGAATCTTTACTGAAGGGCAGTTTCCGGATTCCTGGAGAAAGGCAATCGTTCTTGCCTTCCCTAAGCCAGGAAAGGATCCAAAAGTCACCACCAACTATCGTCCTATTGCTCTGACTAGCTGTCTGTGCAAAATCCTGGAGAGAATGGTTAATTCTCGTTTAATATGGTACTTAGAATCAAATGACCTTCTCTCCAACATACAGTGCGGCTTCCGAAGGAACCGGTCCACTTTGGACCATCTTATTAGATTGGAAGCATCCATCCGGGATGCTTTCCTAAAACGTGAACACTTGGTGTCGGTGTTCTTTGACATGGAGAAAGCGTATGACACAACTTGGAGATTTGGCATCTTAAAAGATCTGCATAGCCTTGGCCTTAGGGGGCAACTCCCCATTTTTATTAAAAACTTTTTAGCCAATCGATCTTTCCAAGTTCGTGTGGGATCCTCACTCTCTCGTTCCTTCAGCCAAGAGGAGGGAGTACCACAAGGATCAGTATTAAGTGTCACGCTTTTTGCCATCAAAGTGAATTCCATCACAGAACAACTTCCTCCAACTGTAAACTGTGCCCTCTATGTTGATGACTTTAGCATATTTTGTCAGTCATGCAACATGAGGGTTGTTGAAAGACAACTGCAGAAAGCTATTGATCGCCTCAACTCCTGGGCTCTTGCTAATGGCTTCAGGTTCTCGCCGGAGAAGACCGTTTGCGTACACTTTTGTCGTAAGCGTAATCTTCATCCTGAGCCTGAATTAAAGCTCGGACAAAATGTAATTCCAATAGCAGCGGACACAAAATTCTTGGGACTCGTATTCGATAAAAAGCTGACCTTTCTGGATCACATCCGTCAACTCCGCACAAAGTGCACAAGAGGGCTAAATATTCTGCGCTCTCTTTCCTCAACATCTTGGGGTGCGGATCGATGCACCCTACTACGCATCTATCGTGCACTTGTACGATCCAGACTGGATTACGGGTCCCTGGTATACAATTCGGCCAGAGACAGTGTACTTCGTTGGCTCGATCCTGTCCATCATCTGGCTCTCCGTACCGCTATTGGAGCATATCGCACATCTCCTGTCCAGAGCTTATACGTCGAAGCAAACGAACCGCCATTATTGCTTCGACGTAAGCAGTTGTCTCTAAACTACGCTCTAAAACTGAAATCCCTGCCAGACCACCCTACGTGGCTAACCGTTTTTGAGCCACGATGGGAAAATTTGTACAACACCCGTAAGACTGCCAATCGTCCTTTTGGTATTCGTGTCCAAGAGCTACTCAAAGAACTTAATATAAAGGTAGACAGGGTTGCCCAAACACCAAAGCAACCCCTTCCACCCTGGCATGCTCATGTCCCGGCATGTGACTTTTCCCTTCGAAATTGGGGAAAGTCGGACACTCCATCGTCTGTCTACCTGCAGCTTTTTTCAGCACACCGAGCTGAACATTTTGACTTCGCGCCAGTCTACACAGACGGGTCGAAGTCAGAATCATATGTGGGATCTGCTGCTGTCTTTACAGACAGCACTACATCGGAGCAGATTCCCTCTGAATGCAGCATATTTACTGCAGAGCTGCACGCTATAGAGTTAGCCTTGGATCACATTAGTGAATGCCAATACCAACGGTTCATTTTGTATACCGACGCTCTCAGCGTGTTACAGGCTTTAATATCTGTGAGATATAATTCTCATCCAGTTCTGTCTAGCATTCAGCAGAAGATTCACGTTCTCCATGAACGTGAATATGATATCCGCTTCTGCTGGATTCCTAGCCACATTGGGATTAGGGGAAATGATTTGGCTGACGCCGCAGCCAAATCAGCAATTCCCAATAATGACCACTGCCTGTTAGTCCCCTATACAGACTACAGGCAAATAATACATCAAAAGATACATTCCCAATGGCAGGATTCGTGGAATAGACAGACTGCGAATAAGTTATATCATATAAAACCTGTAATTGAACCGTGGCAGTCTAGTCTGCGCAGGAATCGTAAGGAGGAAGTTGTTCTTGCCCGGACCCGCATAGGACACAGTCATTTAACTCATTCGTTTTTGCTGAGGGCTGATGACCCTCCTATGTGTGTGTCCTGTGGCACAATCCTAACGATTAGACACCTTTTAATTGACTGTCCAGATTTTAGCAGCACCCGTTTTACCGCTTTTAGTCATCTGACTGAGCCTTATACACTCAGTCAGATTTTATCCGACAATGACAACGTGTCTGCTGTTTTTAGCTATTTTAAATCAATAAAAGTTTTTAATTGTATTTAAAATTTGTTATTGTTATCTCTTTATTGATTTAATTTTTATATATTTGTTATTATTTATCTGGACATGGTGACCTAACTAATTAGGTCACCGAGAATTTAAACTTTTAAATATTGCATAGTCTTGGCGCATTATGGCCACAGCTGCCAATGCGCCAATAAAAAACCAAAAACAAACAAGCAGATGGGCTGAGAGGTGGCAAATGTAGTTGAACATTGACAAATGTAAAATACTACATATGGGAAGCAGTAATCCCAGAGTAACGTATCAACTCTGTGGTACCACACTGACAGTGGTAGAGAATGAAAAGGACCTGGGGGTAATTGTGCAGGCAGATATGAAGTTTCCTGAGCAGTGCAGATGGTCTGCAAGAGTAGATCATGGTGTCTTGTGAATGATATACAGGAATTTTTCTAGCAGGGATAAGGAGGTGATTATCCCCTTGTATAAGGCAATGGTCAGCCACACCTTGAGTAGGCACAGTTTCAAATTGAGGAAAGATAGTTGTAAAATAGATGTGTGGAAATTTGCCTTTAGCCTGCAGGTAGTTGATTGCTTTTGTTGTTTTGGGAAGCTAATAGCCTAAATAAATTTAAGGCTGAGCTGGACAGGCGTTTGGAATGATTAAACTAAATAAGAAAGGATATAAAGATTAAAACTATAATTAGTGTGTACTTAACTAAACATTTATGGTTTGTGTTCTTTTTCTCACACACCTACTTCTGGCTTTCTTTCATTTGTTTGCCTCTTGATTTCTGCACTGCACTCTCTGGCCCCCTTTACTTACTGTTATTCTTCAGTTGTAGTGCAGACTTAGCCGCCAGTTTTTTGCAGACCAGGGGTGAATGCAGTGTTTTTGTTAGTAAATGTTTGTTAGTATATATAAAGTAGTGTAAGTTATTATTAACTTTATATTCTTTCAGCCAATTACATTTGGTCTTCCACTCATTCCCATTCACCATAACACTCATTCACTCTCTTTTCCTCCTGCTGGGTCACTCTTTCTTTCACCAAAACTGACATTTATTCCCTTTTACCATAATTCCTAATTCACTCTTTCACTCAGTGACTAGCCTATTCATTCTGTCTTTCATTCTACATTGCACCCCCTTGCTACCAGCTTACTGATATGTTTTAGCTAATCTGCTTCCCTGACTGCCTGTACATCTCCCTCCCCCATGGTTACTTAAATGGTGTAGGGCCCTAGGTTCCTACACATGGCAGGGTAGTCCTGGGGGTACCCAGGTCAATCTGGTTTTGTCATGTCAGGGTGCAGAATACTGTTGTCCTGACAGTTATTAGGTCATCGGCTGGGTGTGGTGGGATATGTGGGCAATTTTAACTATTGATTATTGTTTAATTGCTGGGGGGGGGGCTGATTGCCATTCTTTGGATAGTTCTGCATATTTCGAATACTTTCTGTGTGAAGGTTGTTAATGCTTTATAATTTTCCTCTTCTATAATGAATAGACGTTCTCCCCTTGGAAGGGGCCAATCTATACTATTAGCTCTGTTCTGGGGGTGTCATAAATTATACATTCATATAGAATGTGTGCTCAGTTTTTACACTCTTGCCACAGTTGCAATTTGGGTCATCAGTCAGCCATAAGGAGGTTAGTTTTGCCTTTAGGGAGCTGTGACCTGTCAATCTGAACATTGTAAAAAGTCCAGGGGCATACCACTTAGGTGGCTTTGGGCTGTCCATTGCCACCTGTGGCAGAAACCTTTTGGTAACAAGATCTCTGGTTTCCTGCTCCCATTTTGTTTGCCATAGCTCATGGAGCTTTCCAGCTATTCTTTTTCTTTCAGCATTGAAGTTGTTTGCTGCATCAAGGGCTATCCCCAGAAATTCTGTGGGTATGCCCTTTTTAAGTCTATAATACAAGCCTCTTTTGGCTACTTCCAGGTAAAGTGGGAGAGCTCTGGCTAGCAACTGTAGTGCAGGTGTGCTCACTGTGTGACATGCTCTGGTAGTGGTGAGAAGTATTGTCCTTTGTATTGCTTCTAATTTATTCCTGTTTCTTACTATGGCCGAGCGGGTGAACTATGCACTGGCTCCATAGGTGATAACAGGTAGGAATATTGCATGGTATATGATTTCCAGGATCTTTCTTTTGAGCCCCGAGTCTGCCCAACTGGACCTGGCAACCATACCTGCATAATTTCTCACTTTCTTCGCCAAATAGGTCAAATGGGTATAAAAAGTTAATTTTGAATTGAGGACTACTTCAAGATATTTTAGTTCTGCTACCATTTTTATAGTGGTAGTGTTAATTTTGATTTGTGGATGTCTTCTTATGTCCAAGTTGCCTTTTAGAAGTATTTGTTTGGTTTTGTCAGGCAATATTTTGAGCATGTGCATTTGCACCCATTCCTGCAGTTGCAAGAAGGCACCATTTGATTTTTGCTCCACAACTACTCGCGTGTTACCTTTTACAAGGAAAATCATGTCATCTGCAAAGGCCAGGCTTTCCATGCGGCCCAGATCCAAGGCCAGAAATTCATCCAGAACAAATGTTCCAGAAGAAAGGGCCAAGGATTGAACCTTGTGGGCAGCCTTTATTCAGAGTGGGACCTTGGTTATCTCAGTTTCTGTTAACTGCGGTTTCTTTAACTAACCCAGCCAGCCAAAGAAAAAGATATGGTATGAATATTTAAATTGCTTACATAACAATGTATAGGCAGTGAATTTAAATTGTTTACTTAACAGTGTATGGGCAGTGAACTCAAACCATTGGTTGAACTGGAAAATAGCAACTGTGACGTGGATTCCAAGGTTCATCATGTAGCTTCTCAAACTTTTAATTGATGGTGACCATCTTAATTGTTAACATTTTGGGGTAGCATAATGAACAGAATACTTTGCAAAAAATATGTAGTGCATTATGGCTTTAGATGCTAATGTGCTGTATAAACAATAACAAAAATGTAATATGCAAAATTATATTATCAAAATTACTATCAGCAAAGAGTTCTTTGCTTATGTAACTCTAGAAGGAAGAGGATGATTCAGATTGGTCCACTTAACATAGATGGCTCGACTATTGATGATCCTGCTCAAATAGCTGATAAACTGAATGAGTATTTTGCATCTGCAGGAACTCCCCGACTTGCGTAATACTCGACTTACGGAAATTCAACTTTACATAAGTTTTTGCCAGACAGTGCAGACTTAAAAAAATTGTGGAAATATATTTTGCATCCCGTAGGAATAAGTAGAGGTATCATGAAAATATCATAATAACCTGTTTTTTTTTTTGTTTTTTTTTGTAATTTGTTCCAAGTCCTTGGAAGTTGAAAATTTATCTCTCTAAAAGCTCTAAGCTATTTATCTCTCATATTTATAATGGAAATTGCACTACCCTTTCATTGTTGCCATATGTTCCCATTATAAGAATCAATTTTTAATGCCTTTGTGATATTTTTCTAAATCATGTTTCTGGAGGTTACGACCAAAAAACAATAAAAACAATTTGCAGTTTCTGGTTTATTAGGCTTTTCTGTTAGTGCATCTAATTATAAATGGGTAGTAAACTCAATCTTATTGTTTGCTATAATACCGATAACTGCAATTTTGTGGGATTTTATGCTATTATGGTGAAATGCATTCCCCTTCACTGAAATCTTCAGTCAAATAAAAAATAAATTTTCAGAAACTTCTCTTCATTCCTATTTACGTATTACCATGATGAAGGGAAAGCAACCAGCGAAATGTGCAAGTGGTGGTAGTGCCAGAAACAAAACAAAATTGATTTAGAAATGAAGATGAAAATGATTAAGAAGTACGAAGCAGGACAAAGTTTGTCAGCTATTGCACGGGAATTAGGTCTCGCTACTTCAACAGCGAATACTATTTTAATGGACAGTGCACGTATAAAAGAACATGTTAAAGGATCAAAACATTTAAGATCAACAGTGATCACAAAACAGCGTTCAGGTGCTATATTGAAGATGGAACCTCTGTTAATAATATGGATGGAAAATCAGATTCAAAAATATGTGGTGAAGTTGCCAGTGTCGATTCTGCAGCTGCAAAGAAATTTTGTGATGTGTTTGAAAATATTATTGAAGGCGGCTATTCAATGCAGCAAATTTTTAATGTTGACGAGGTGGCTCTGTACTGGAAAAAAATGCTGGATCGAACATACATTGCCAAAGAGGAAAATTCAATGCCAGGTTTCAAGGCGTCAAAAGATAGGACCAAGCTCTTGCTTGGGGCTAATGCAGCGGGAGGTTACAGATTAAAACCACTGCTTGTGTAACATTCTGGAAATCCTCGTGCATTTAAGGCAGTGGTTTTCAACCGGGGTGCCGTGGCACCATATGGTGCGCACAACATTCCAGGGGTGCCAAGTAATTTGGGTTTAAGTTACTTAAACTTATTATTTTTTAATTTATGTTTATTTCATTATAAAAAGCCGTACAGTTTCTTTTTAAATATTTTTTTTTTTTTTTTTTATGAAAACCCCAAACACGAAAGGTATCAAAACCTATAGTACTTAGTACCGTGCATGGATTGAAGGAGAAGTATGGGGGGAGGAGGATGCCAGAAACTTTGCTCTAGAGACTAAACATGGGTTTCACCACTTCAAGCCTCCAATAAGCAAAGTGGTGGTATTTCACCGGTTGATGAAAGTCATCTACCACCTGAAAATTTTTGTGGTGATCTAAAATTGATGTTTACTTATTAAGTTTTATTCTCTATATAAAGAATAAAATTTATATTCTATATATATAATTTATTTGTATTATGAAATGTAATTTTTATAATTATGTTATTGTAATAAATATCATATAACATATGTTTGTTATTTGGATTTTAGGAGCATTAGCAACTAAGGCCATATTGCTCCATGATATGCGGTGGTCATTCCCTGACCTTTCCGCATCCTCCGTATTTGGTGGTGACGGGCTCGAACCCCGGTCTAATCAAGAAGCGTGTGCTACGCACTGCTGCTCCTTCCCACCTGGCTACGGAGGCGCCTGTATAACATATATATTTTTTAATATTATATATATATATATATATATATATATATATATATATATATATATATATATATATATACAGAGAAAGAATTGGATCTAACAGGCAGAAAATGGAGTAGGGGTGCTGCAAAATGAAATAAATTACTTAGGGGTGCCGTTATTAAAAAAAGGTTGAAAACCACTGATTTAAGGGCATCAATAAAGCCACCTACCCATGCATTTCCAATAGAACCAGAATGCATGGATAACAGTATCTCTCTTTGAGGACTGATTTAAATGCTGCTTCATTCCCGAGGTTGAAAATTGTAAAGACAACGACGTTCCTTTCAAGATTTTGTTTATATTAGATAATGCGCTTGGACATCCTACGCATCTAGATGATTTCAATTCTAATGTGAGAGTCATATTTTACTGCCAAACACAACTTCACTCATCCAACCTATGGATCAGGGTGTTATTTTGAATTTAAAAGCATACTATATACGCACAACATTTGGTCAGGAATTGTCTGCAGTAGACAATAAGAAAAATTTTATGTTAAGAGACTTTTGGAAATCTTACAGTATTTACCATGCCATCTTAAACATTAATAAGGTCTGGGTGGAAATTACTAAAAGTTGTTTAAATGGTGCATATAAGAGGCTTTGAAGTATTGAGAAAAAGACGAATCATATGAAGAGGTTACAGATAAGATTGAAAGGTTGCAGAGCTACTTCAGTTGGAGGTTGATGCCAAAGACGTGGAGTTAATATAGGAAGAAGAGAAGGAATTATCTAATGAAGAACTTATTGACTTGCAGGCAGCAATAGTGAAAGAAGAAAATGCTGACGAAGCCCAAGATGAACCAAATGAGGAGCAGAGATGCTTAATCACCAGAGAGATGGCAATGGCATTTCATGAAATTGCATCGGCAGTGGCGAGGTTTGAGAAGATGGATCCTGACAGCAAACGATTTTTAAAAGTTAACAGAGGGGTGAATGATATGCTTGCTTGCTACAAAGAAATCTGCGATGAAAAGAAAAAAGCCACCATCCAGTCAACCCTTAATATGTTCTTTCGTACAGTTGAGAGGCAGGCCCCTTCTAAATCTCCACAGCCCTCAATCTCTGCAGCTGCGTACTTCTTAGCTGAAGACTTCTATTCTGGCAACAATGCTTGAGAGGTTAAACTTACTGACGTTATGCCTGTCTCCTCTCTTTTTTTGTAATTTTACAATTTTGAAATTTTTTTTAAATTGCATGCTTTTGTAATTTTTTCTGTGCATGAGATAAAAAATTCAATAAATATAATAAATAATTCTATTTACATGTTCGTCGAACATATTTTTTTATTCACTCAATTCAGCGAGCACAGTTACAAGTGCTGCACAAGCATGGGGGAAATTTCGCGGAACTCAACCCTCATGTAAATCGGGGGGGTTCCTGTACATTCACTCATGAGGAGCTATTCAAGGAGGGATATTCCAGAAGTTAATCAAACTCTAATAGGGAGCTAAGTGATTTTGTAATAACTGAGAGTAAAATGGAGAAATTGTTGAAGTTAAACATAAAAAAGGCACCTGGGGGCAGATGGAATCTATCCAGTTATATTGAAGAAGGCTGCGAGGGAAGTAAGCAAACACTTAGCCATAATTATGGGAGCATCCTTAGAGTCAGGGAAGTTCCCCATGGACTAGAGATATGCAAATGTATCCCCAATTCTCAAAGGGGGTTCAAAGGGTGACACAAATAATTATAGACCTGTTAGTGTAACTTCTGTTCCAGGGAAAATAATGGAGTCACTGGTTAAAGAGGTGATACAGGATCACCTAGATAAGACTGCAGTAATAGTACAGACGCAACATGGGTTTGTTAGGGGGAAGTCTTGTCTGACCAATTTGATTGGGTATCACGATGTGGCCACAACAAAGCACCTGGATAAAAAAAATAATTTTGATATCATATACTTGGATTTCAGGAAAGCTTTTGGTACTGTTGCATATGGAAGACTGCTGTACAAATTGGAGTGGTATGGCATTAAGGGCAAGTTGCTGCAATGGACTAAGGGATGGTTGAGTGGGAGATGGCAGAGTGGTAATAAATGGACACTGCTCTATGTGGACTAATGTTATTAATGGAGTCTCCCAGGGTTTAGTGCTGGGCCCATTGTTGCTTTATGTATTTATCAGTGATATTGATGGAGGTATATCAGGCTTAATGTCCAAGTTTGCAGATGATACAAAGATTGGCAGGGTTGTTAATGACAGTAAAGACAGTATACTACTGCAACAAGATCTAGAAAAGTTAGGCAGGTGGGCTGACAAGTGGCAACTGAAGTTTAACATTGACAAATGCAGAGTACTGCATATGGGTAGCAGTAACCCAAGAGAAACGTACCAACTGTGTGGTAATACACTCAGGGAGGTGGAGAATGAAAAAGACCTAGAGGTAATTTTGCAGTCAGATATGAAGTTCTCTGAGCAGTTCAGATGGGCTGCCAGAGCAGTTTATGGAGTTTTGTCAATGATATATAGGAATTTTGCTACCAGAGACAAGGAAGTGATCATCCCTTTGCATAAGGCAATGGTCAGGCCGCACCTTGAGTACTGCGTACAGGTCTGGAGGCCTCATTTTAGGAAGTATGTAGAGTTGCTAGAGCTAATGCAGAGAAGGGCAGCAAGATTGGTGAGAGGAACAAAGGGGTGCGCTTACAAAGAAAGGCTTAAGTTCTGCAAGTTACATCTTCTGGATACTAGGCACCTCTGAGGTGATCTGATTGAGGTGTATAAGGCCTTGAATGGTTTGAGCAGGCTCAATGCTGACGGGATACTTCCCCTTGCTCAGATTAAGAACCTGAAGGGGCATAGATTCAAATTGAGGAAAGACAGTTGTAGAATAGATGTGCGGAAGTTTGTGTTTAGCCAGCAGGTAGTTAATTGCTGGGACAAACTTCCATCTGTCGTTGTGGATGTTGATAGCTTAAATAAATTTAAGGCTGAACTAGACAAACATTTGGAGTGACCGGATTGGTGAAATGGGAAGGTTTTTTTTTTTTTTGGCCTGATACTCTATAAGCTTGCTTTCTAGCATCATATGCCTCAACTAATGCTAATGCTACTAGTTGATGTACATGTATTAGAACTTTTTTGTCCTTACTCAATTTTGTTAATTTATTATGAAGTTTTCTGAGCAGTGCAGACAGTCTGCAAAAGTAGCTCATGGTGTCTTGTCAATGATATACAGGAATTTTGTACTATTTGAGTATTATTTACAGGTCTGAAGGCCTCATTTTAAGAAGGATGTAGAGCTGTTGGAACGAGTACAGAGAAGGGCAACAAGATAAGTGAATGGAACAAAGGATTGCTCTTACGAAGAAAGGCTTAAGTTTTGCAAATTACACTGTCTGGAAACTAGGCACCTGCGAGGTGATCTGATTGAGGTGTATAAAGCCTTGAATGGTTTGAGCATGTTCAATGCTGATGGGATTCTTCCTCTTTCTCAGAATAATCACCTGAGAGGGCATAAATTCAAATTGAGGAAAGATGGTTGTAGGATAGATGTGCGGAAGTTTGCATTTAGCCAGCGGGTGGTTGATTGGTGGAACAAACTTCCATCTGTCTTTGTAGAAGTTGATAGCTTAAATAGATTCAAGGCAGAACTTGACAAACATTTGTAGCAAGGTGCTGGGTGAAATAAGGGTATTTTTTTTTTTGGTTGATGCTATATATGCTTGCTTTTTTGCATCATGTGCCTTTGCTAATGGTAATGCTATTACAGTTTTAATTGTAATAAAAATATGTATTTGTAATACAATTACTGTATGTAATAAATGCTGTACAGTATAAATGAATTCGAAATCTATAAAATAATGGCTAAATAAGTGACTTTTTTATCATCCAAGATTTCTGTTTATCTAAGGTAGGTTTAGGCCCATTTGACTTGGATAATTGGATGTCCTGTGTATATTCTACTTTAATATTTAACAACTGGAGCAATTTCTCAAGTTACATCTCTTGAAAATAATAAGTTTAGTTTGAAAATTACTTGATATTATTAATTTCAGTTTTATTTAGCAGATTGCACTGTTGACAAACAGATGACAAATATTTAGGGATTACCTATTGTAAACAGTTTATCTCATTCGTCTTCTTCTTGTGTTGGCTGGTATACTTTCAGCGCAGATTTGAGAGTATTTACTTCTGAGAATCATGGTATATCTACTGTTCTGTACTTGTATGTTATAGGTAAGTCTTATACAGTTTTTGCATTTTTGTTTTCAAGCCATTTCTTGTTTTAATTTTTGTTTACAGAGCCACGACTAGGGTATGGTAAGGGTGGTCCTGGCCTCATGTGCTAAATGGAGTTATAGACTTTAGAACAGTGCTTCTCAAAGTGGGCGATATTGCCCCCTGGGAGGATGTTTGAATTATCCATGGGGGAGTTAGGCATGACAGGGGGCGATAGGCATGAAAGGGAATAACAGGGGCCGGATGGAGCACCATCAATGATTGGCCGTTACAAGCGTTTTATGGCTTATTTAAAAAATGCTGTGCCAAATATTATTACAGTTCACTGTGTCATTCACCATCAGCATTTAGTTGTGAAAAAACTTGGTGATCAACTGCACAATTCTCTACAAACTGTTATTACTGCTGTAAACAAAATTAAAGAACATTCTTTGAATGATCATATATTTCGAAAGCTTCGTGATCAAAACAGTGAAGATTTTGAACGATTGCTACTTCACTCCGAGGTTCGGTGGCTGTCGAAAGGCAACAGATTTTATGAACTCTCTGATACTGTTGTTGAGTTTTTTGAAGATAGGAACGACCTTAGTAATGACCTCAAGAAAATGAAAACTGATATTGCTTATCTTGCAGATTTATTTACTAGATTCAACTCAATGAACTTACATTTACAAGGACAAGATGTAACTCTTATTAAGGCAAAAACTCAAATTTCAGCATTTATTTCAAAATTAAAGCTTTTTATGCACAATGTAGGACGACGTGAATTGTATCAATTTCCAAATCTGTTGGAAATAGAGAAAAAAGAAAAAATAGCTGATGAAACTCTACTAACTTTTTGTAATCATCTAGAAATGTTGCACAGAGATATGCAGGAAAGGTTCGAAGATCTCCTTAATTTGAAAATTCCAGATTGGGTTATAAATCCTTTTTTAAATATTGACGATGGTGAACATTTTGTAGAAGAAGAATTTATTGAGTTACAAAATGAAGTTGAACTGAAGCCAAAATTTCAAAATTCATATCAGGAATTTTGGTTATAAAAGGAAATCCCTGACCATTATCCTCCATTGTGGGGAATTGTAAAAAAATTACTTATTTCCTTTCCAACATTATCTAGTCAAAACCGGTTTCAGTGCTGTATCTCAATTGCTGACAAAACAAAGAAATTGTCTGGATGTTGTTAAACGTGGCGATTTACGACTTCTACTTACAGATATTAAACCTAATATTGATAAGCTAATAAATCTCCACCAAGCTCATCCATCGCATTAAATATTAAAATATAATTAACTATTTCCATTAATATCATGACTTATTTATGTAATTAACTTTAATTTTTATGTCTTAATTTAAGTGCCTATAACTGACTTTATTTATGTAGTTGCAATTTTTTACGAAGAAGGAATAAAGTGCAGTAAATAGTTTTTTTTATAATTCACACACATACACACAGGGCTGCATTTATGTTTTTGGAGGCAAACATAAATATTCATTTCAGTTATTTAGCTTCACTTTATATTGGTGGGCTAAAAAAAAGCCCTCGCCAGGGTTTTTTCAGGGGGGTGGTGATCCAAAAAAGTGTGAGAAGCACTGCTTTAGAATAACCATATCTGTAATTTATTTTTAAAATGTGGCAATCATTATTATTATAATAAATTATAAAAACTTGTCACTTTTACATAACAAGTATCACATTATGGATAATAATTTCATAATAATTTTATATACATATAATTAAATTACATTTATGAAAACAATGGTGCATCCTACGAGAGTTATTTCTATTTGGCCACAGGCATCAAAATTCCTAGTTATGCTTCTGTTTGTGTGATATATTTTTATAAATGTACAAAGCCAAGCCCAATATAATCAATCTGGATAAGGCACAACCAGGTATCACAGTGATGCACAACTGTCCACAAGTGAAAAGGTTGTTTTACATAGATTCTACTAGCAATAAACCTAATACCTGATAATAAGTAATACATGTATTACATAATGATTGTGTAATAGTTATTATTATTATTATATGGTGTTGCATTTTAATTCACTTAGATAATTTTTCTAATTCATTTTGTCAGTTTCGATGACACATTGTAGAGAAAACTAATTTATGTAGAATGGTAAGCAGTTCTACAAGACAATGGAAATGAGAATTATGCCTAAGGTGTAATATATAGAGAAACACTAGATTTAGTGGCGAAGGTTAAGAAAGCCAACACGAGAACGATGAGAAAAGTCAGATAAGTTACGCGGAAAATTAGTTTCCTGATACGCCATTCTAGCTGCTCGCTTGGTAAACAGACGGTAGGTGTTATCAGTCTGGAGCAAAGTCGAGAACGATATATTGATTGACAGGTAGACATGGCAAACGATGTGCTGATCGGTGCGCGAACAACACACACACACACAGTAGCACTCAGAAGCACTAATGGTAACATGCTCTAATGAATGCTTTCCATAATGGTGAAAAAAAGGTCAGGTTACCTCCACTTGAATCCCATGGGGACTTGAACCCCTCCCAAAATGGAGGGGATAACCTAACCTTTTTACTTTAGAATCATGTGGACTAGCGCTTAAATTGTTTATTAACAAAATATTATTTTTTTATTACTGTGCTTTTATTTTTAAAGACACTCGTCCAGATACACACATATCATAACGTCAATCAAAACCTCAACGGCTATTCACTATATATATATATATATATATATATATATATATATAGAATCTTTCTTTCCTTATATTATTTCCTAATTAGTTAGTTATTTGGTTTTTAGGAGCATTAGCAACTAAGGCCATATTGCTCCGGGATATGCGGTGGTCATTCCCTGACCTTTCCGCATCCTCCGTATTTGGTGGGGACGGGCTTGAATCCCGGTTTAATCAAGAAGAGTGTGCTACACACTGCTGCTTCTTCCCACCTGGCTACGGAGGTGCCTATTATTTCCTAACCTAACGTTTAAGGTTCCTTATATTATTTCCTAACCTAACATTTAAGGTTCCTTATATTATTTCCTAACCTAACGTTTTAAACGGTTTCCTTATATTTAGTGAAATGAAAATTTCACTAAATATAAGGAAACTGTTTCTATTATTTCCTAACCTACCATTTAAGGTCAGGTTATGAATATAATGAAAAATATATAATATAATGAAATATAATGAAAAATAAAGAAACCTTTTCCTTTTTTCGTAACCAAACCTTAATCAACAGTATAGTAAAAACACTCATTAACTCCAAAAATTTGCTTTTAATAATGAGAAAAACACATAATGAAGAACATAAAATGAACAGAACGAAACTTTTATTAATTTAGTTTTCATCAAAAAATCAACCAACGTTTTATTTTCCTTACAAATTTCTTCCATATTTAAAAGATCCATTCCATTGCTACTATTACCTGTTTACCGTTCATTACAAAACTGTTATGCACTGTTCTTTACTCATAAATACACATTAAAATGCCAACCAATGACTACACAGTAGCTTGTCTTCTGTCGCGCCCACTACCAATCATTTCATCGTTTGCCACGCCTACCTGTCAATCAATATATCTTTCTCGATTTCGGTTCCAGACCAATAACACTTACCATCTGTTTACCGAGCGAGCAGTGCTGGAGTCCGGTGTCGGGAAACTAATTTTCCACGTAAGTTATCTGACGTTTCTCATTGTTCTCATGTTGGCTTTCTTTACTTTTGCTGATTTAGTACCTAGAGGGACATTGGGCATTCTCTTCTGAACAGTATGAGTGAATCCTTTAAGAACTGTCTTAGGTGTAATATTGTTATTACTCCCATTTGGTTGGCCTAAAAAGTAAATAGCAAAGGTATTAAAAGAGGATATTGAGCACTTGGTGATAATAGGTCATCCTTGTCATCTCATTAATTGGCCCCGAGTGCCAAGCGTTTTCTAGTGAGCAGGCGATTTCTCTGCAATTATAAAGCGATTCCTAAAGTGAAAGAGTGTTAGATATATCAAGAGTTTAAAGTTAATTCTGTGCTGTAAATATATATAGTTGCTGAAAAGTATCAGTGCAAAGGTTCCTAAGAAAGGAAAGTCACCTTTCTTTTATTTATATTCTAGTCCTACTAACCAATAATCTACTCCCGCTTGGTCACTAGGTGGCACCGCTCCTGCCTCCCCGTGGTGGGGCCAGAAACCTGGGAGGAAACGCTCTCACTCCCAGGGCCAAAAGGAGCAAACATGAATGACCCAAACATTACCACGAATCCCAAAGATCTGATTCCTTTGAGTCGAAAAAATGAGGACAACGAAACTATTGCAACCAAAAGGCAAAAAAAGGAAATAACATCGCTTAATTCACCTACCTTTACTGTCTTTAATTCTACGACAGAACAGCCATTAGGAAAACTGTTGCCATTCGTCATCCAGAAATGTTTAGAAAGCGTGGCTGGAACACCAAAAAATGTTAAGCGACTAAAATCAGGCAACATTCTGGTCAAGGCAGCAAATACCAAACATTCAGAAAGACTGCTTCAAATGAAAACATTTGGTGGGATCCCAGTAAAGGTCTCTCTCCATAATACGCTAAATGCATCGAAAGGAGTAATTTCTGAATTACTCCTTTCGATGTAATTTAGGAGTAATTTCTTATCAGCGTCTCTGAAGAAGAAATTAAAAATGAACTTGAAAATCAAAGTGTTATAGCTGTGAGAAGGATTAAAATTACAAGAGATGGGACACTTATCCCAACCAGAAATATCATATTGACGTTTAACACTTCTAAACCACCTACATCTGTGAAGGCCGGATATCTAAATTGTAACATCAGACCATACATTCCGAATCCTCTCCGCTGCTTTAAATGCCAAAAGTATAGCCATTCACAAATGGCATGCCGTGGTGTAGCTATCTGTTCCAACTGTTAGTCCCAGGAGCACAGCAATCAGAACTGTTCATCCAAGAAACCGAAATGTCCAAACTGCAAGGGAGACCATTCCGCCTATTCCAAGAATTGTGAATATTGTAAAAGAGAAAAGCAGATTCAACGGTATAAAGTGGAACATTCTGTCACATACCAAGAAGCTAAGAGAACTATACTCCCGACTATCTTAAACTGACCTTCCTATGTGCAGGTCATAACGAATCGGCGTACAATAGAAACCCAAACAGATTTTACAATTCCTCCACAGAAGTCCACTCAGACTGGGCACGAGCACTACTTACAATATCTCAATCAAAACATCAAGAAAAACTCACCAACACACCACTTTCCGGACCTCCAGATGTAAAATACTCAGAAACGAAAGCCCCTCAAGGAAAACGTAATGTCATAAGTCAACTGAAAAATTGGAGACAGAAGCAACCAACCAAGCAGATGAATCAGTATTAGAGATTTTTGCAGAAGTAGAGATGGACACCGATAAACCATATTTCCCCAAAAAGGAAAAACCAACGTGTGAAAGACTTAAAACAGCATCTAGGAAACAGTCCGACAACCTCTCCAAAACCAAATAATGAAAACCATAATCCAGTGAAATTGTAGAGGACTCCGCACTAACATAGGTGATATATATTAGCATTAGCATTAGTAGAGGCATATGATGCAAGAAAGCAAGCTTATTCAGCATCAACCAAAAAAAAACAAAAAAACACACCACTCCCATTTCACCCCTCCGTTCGCTCGAAATACCTGTCCAGTTGAGCCTTAAATTTGTTTAGGCTATCAACTTCAACAACAAGTGATGGAAGTCGGTTCCACCAACCAACCACCCGCTGGCCAAAGGCAAATTTCCGCACATCTATCCGACATCCGTCCTTCCTCAATTTGAATTTATGCCCTCTGAGCTGATTATTCTGAGCAAGATGAAGAATCTCATTGGCATTGAGCATGCTCAAACCATTCAAAGCCTTATACACCTCTATCAAATCACCTCACCGGTGCCTAGTCTCCAGACTCTGTAATTTGCAAAACTTAAGCCTTTCTTCGTAAGAGCAACCCTTTGTTCCATTCACTAATCTTGTTGCCCTTCTCTGTACCCGTTCCAGCAGCTCTACATCCTTCTTGAAATGAGGCCTCCAGACCTGTATACAGTACTCAAGATGTGGCATAACCATTGCCTTATACAAGGGAATAATCACCTCCTTATCCCTGCTAGAAAAATTCCTGTATATGATTGACAAGACACCATGAGCTACTCTTGCAGCCCGTCTGCACTGCTCAGAGAACTTCATATCTGCCTGCACAATTACCCCCAGGTCCTTTTCATTCTCCACCACTGTCAATTTTAGTACCACAGAGTTGATACGTTGCTCTGGGGTTACTGTTTCCCATATGTAGTACTTTACATTTGTCAATGTTAAACTTCATTTGCCACCTCTCAGCCCATCTGTTCAACCTTTCCAGATCCTGTTGCAGCAGCATAGCATCAGTGCTGTCCTTAACAACCCTGCCAACCTTTGTATCATCTGCAAACTTGGACATTAAACTTGATATCCCATCATCAATATCATTCATAAACACCGAAAACAACAACAGACCCAACACTGAATCCTGAGGAACTCCACTAATAACATTAGTCCACGTTGAGCAGTGTCCATTGATTACCACTCTCTGTCTTCTGCCACTCAACCATCCCCTTATCCATAGCAGCAATTTGCCTCCAATGCTACACTGCTCCAATTTCTGCCCCTCGACGTGGGCACCTGTATGTGGTGAGGGGACCTCCCAGTGATGCTGCTGGACTTCCAGACTAGCATCACTGGGATCCAGCGTCCACAGCCCAGGTTCCAGGCTTACATCAATGGAATCCGGCGTGTTTTCCGTGCGCTGCGACCCATGGAAATTCGGAAAGGGGGTTTCCTGGTGGTTGAGGGGCCCAGCTTCAATACACCACTTTGGCCCCTGCTTCGACAAGACGGGTGGTCCTGGAAGGCCCGGCTAGGATCAATCGGCTAGTAGGCTCACCTGTGAGGGTCAACCGTGTCAATGCCACGCCCCTACCCTCATGTTCCGAGGGACAGGATTCAGGCTGGCGGCGGTGCGGGTATAGTGTCTGGGTAGCCTGTCGTCCCACTCCCGAGCGCATTTATTGCATGCCGGGTAGTGGGCGTCCCTTTGGGCTCCGTGGTGGGTGGGGAGCCCGGGCACTGAACCATATAAAAACTCTATGAATCCTGAAAAACTAACTTCTTCAGGGGCCCCAACCCGGTCCCTATCTGAAACCATTGACAAAGATGCAGATAGCATTATTGCTAAAAAGAGGCAGCGAACCGAAGTGCCATCAGGGCCTGTCCCAAGGTTCCTAATTATACATTCCACCAGTGAAAAACCGATTGGTAAAATGTCGCCCTTTTTCATTCAAAAAGGGTTAGATGGGTTAGCAGGTTCTCCCAAATCAGTTAAGAGGCTCCGTTCTGGAGACCTCTTAATTGAAACTAAAAACGACAGGCAATCTGAACATCTACTCCGAACAACATCAATCGGAGGAATATCTATAACAGTGACACCACACAGAACACTCAATTCATCGAGAGGTGTCATTTCGGAGTGGGACGTTCTCGACGTAACCAAGGAGGAAATCTGCTCCGAATTAAAACCCCAGGGAGTTATTGCCGTCAAGAGAATTACTGCGCGAAGGGATGGAAAAATTGTTAAAACCAGGAGCGTTATCCTGGCTTTTAACTCTCCTAAACCTCCTGATGAGATTAAAGCTGGATACATCAACTGTTCAGTGCGTCCATACGTTCCGAACCCTTTACGGTGTTTTAAATGCCAGAAGTATGGACATTCTCAAATGGCCTGCCGTGGAGTCCTTGCATGTGCTCGATGCGGTGCAAAGGACCACGAAACAACAGCATGTTCAGCCGCAAAACCCACCTGTATTAACTGTGAAGGCGAACACCCGGCCTATTCACGAGCATGCCAGAGATGGAAAGAAGAAAAGAAATTCAACGGCTGAAGGCAGAGCTAAATATATCATACCAGGAGGCAAGGAAATCGGTCAAACCCCTGAACATCAACAAACCTACATACGCCCAGAAGGTAGCAGGATGTTCCGTCGGAACTCAGACGGACATGACCATTCCTCCAAAGGAGTCTTTCACTCCCATCGCGCGGTATCTCTTAAGTTCTCAAAAACCTGCACAAAAGGACCAATCAGCTGCCACTCCTATATCGGTACCTCCTAATGCTCCCCAAGTAGCAAAGGTAATTCTGAAAGAAAAGAATAAGAAAGGGGAAGTCCCCCCCTAGTACCCAAGAAAAGATGGATGTCGAGCAGAAGGAGGTACCCGAAGATTCAGTCTTGGAACTCTTTGCGGAGGAGGAAATGGACACGGGACAGCGTCCATTCTTCCCCAAAAAAGATAAACCAAAGACTGATAAAAGTAACCCCTCAGCACCTCGGAAGATGCCTGATGGACCCACCAAGCCAAAATAATGGCTAAATTCCTACAATGGAATTGTCGTGGATCCCGGCGAAATATTGATGACATCAAGGTCCTCCTGCAAAAGCACGAGCCAGTTTGCTTTTGCTTGCAGGAGACATATCTAAAGGCAAATGATGATCCCACCATGCACAACATCACAGTTTTTTGAAAGGATAGAATTGCAGATGGCTCTGTACATGGGGGAGTGGCTATCCTTGTGGGTAACCAGACCCTAGTGCAGCCCTTTTTTCATAAGTACTATATATATATATATATATATCTGTGCATCTACATGATAAATGTAGTGAATAACAGCAAAAGTAACATATATATATATATATATATACAATAACAGACATAATGAGTAACGGTAATAACAAGCAATATCCTTTAGTCCTTTGGATCTTGTTATAACTGAGTTTGACTGTGCTTTGAGAAGTTATTTTTCAGACATATTTGTGTTGCTTCGAACTTCCAGGCTGTTTGTAGAAAAGTTAATCATGGTTGCCCACAAGGTTCCATACTTGGTCCATTGAGCTGCAATTTGGTTTTATATCAGGAGCTGCTTAATCTATATGACAATCATCAATCAATGGTTTATGCAGATTATCTTGTTCTTCCTTGCTATACCAACTCCAGGGCTCAGATAGAAACTCAAGCTAATATAATTGCAGGACTTACAGACTAGGCTAAAGCTAAAAGACTAAAAATTTCAACACACAAAACTTCTATGATGGTACTTAAAGGTCCTTTATCTGCTAACAGATATCCCTTAATTAAAATGAATGGTTCCAGCTTTCTCATATCACTAAAACCAAATAACTTGGATAAATTATAGATAACCACCTGACATTCTATCCTCATTTGCCTTTTTTATGAGATAAATTGAAAAAAAAAAATTGCTAGTATAATAACCAGAATCACTGATCATGACTGGGACCTTAGTCAATAAACATTAACCACTCTCCGCAAGGCTGTCATTCTGCCTATTGCCTCACGTGCAGCTGCAGCCTGGTTACTTGGACCAGGCTTTCCACTTTCAATAGTAAACTGTGTGCTTCGCAGTGTAGTATTCTTTTGCTTTTATCAAAAACTTCTTTACAAAATTTTGACACCTGCTTTACAAATATTGTAACTATTTTAGAAAAGTTTTGAATCCCCACCCCTCCCTTTGGTGTCTGAACCCAGGTGCATTGTATCCATCACACTGTCCATTTGCACAGTCCTGAACTAGGTTTGCAAAGAGGCATACCAATTCACTGTCTTTTTTTTCTTTTTCCAGCATACTTTCTATATAAGTTAACTTTATTCTTACCACTTAAAGAACAGTTTTCAAACTGTTTCCTGTTTGGTCAATGTTGACAGGAATAATATTATATGAATTTCACTGTGTCCTCTATAAATTGCTATTAATAATATAAGGTAGATTTTATTTGATATATTCTGGTGCAACAAAAGCTTCTGTTGTTAATACAATGCTACTGGAACAGTTTCTTATTTTTTTTTTTTTTTAACTTGAAGCCAAGAGCAAGAATGGATCTAGCCCTAACCTTCAAGATTTTGGATGGTGAGGAGCTGATATAGGAAAACAAAGCAGATCTGAATTTTTTTTTCATAGGGAGTAATAGCATATGAAAATTGTTATGGTTACAAATAATGCAAAAGAATGATATCCTTTTCTAATAATCTTAAAGAGACAATTGCCACATTTATCTTTGTCATCTTTCTCCCTTGTTTTTGAGAAAATGGGGGAATTTTCACAGCTTTCTGTAATTGACAAATAGTAATGTTGCCTTGCATCATTGAAGCACAGCTCTACTGCCAAGTAGAGCTGGTTAAGTGTTAGAAACTGAATTTTCAAAAATCTGACACAATATAAGATCATCATAGCTGGATTCATAAGGTACTACTGTGTGTAACATAAATGATTCTTTAATGACAAATACACCTTGAAGAACTAAAAGAATTGTTTTCTTTCAGATGACAACAGTTGCTAATGTGTGGTGATCGCTTTCATAATACAAAATTTAATGGTACTGTAGAAAGTCTTGGAATATATTCTGGAAAATCAATCAATATGAGTTACTGTGTTAAATGTGGATAGACATTTTTTGGAGATTGTTGGTAAGTTCACTTGTTATTTTTGGCAATTTAAGGGGTTAATTTTTTTGTGATAAGAGAAAACAAGTAAATTCAGAATGGCCATGAATAAAAAAAAAAAATTAGTACAAAGTGCTAATCATTCTAGTGACTGAGTGAATTTTAAATTTTACATATGATTTATTGTGAGCTCATTGATAGTGAGCAGTTTAAGACTATATGTTTCATTTCTGAATAATAAGATCTGTCTTGAATCTGAATTACACCTCTAAATTGATATCTTACCATTTACCAATAATATTAGTACATTAAAGTAAATTAAACTTTAAACCAATATTGTCAGTAAATTATAATTTGCATGAAAACACAAAAACCTTAAACACTCATGGAACAAAACTTGTACCAATGCCAAAAAGGAAAAAAAAAATAAAGCCTGGAACTTGTTCTGGTGGTTTCTAACAACCAACAATGTAATTCAATATAAAATGCTGGATAAATTGGAAAAAAAGCCAAAAAAGACTCGTGATAAAGTATATCTTCTCAAGGAATAGGTAATGCCCTTGCAGAGACTTTCCCCGAAACATCTGCCTCTTGAGCATATGACAAATTTTTTTTCAAATCAAAGCTTTAGCAGAAAGGTACAAGATAAACTTTTATACTACCCAATATCTTGCCTATAATCAACTACAAAGGATACTAGGAAAGTTTTGCAATACAGCTTTGTTTATTTAATTTTTTCAAAGTAATTTCCTCTACATTCAATACACCTCTCCATCCTCCGAAACCAATCTTTAAACCAGTTCTGCCAAGTTTCACTAGGGAGTAAAGCACACTCGTTGTCCCAAGCCCGTAGAAGGTCCTCATCACTGGAAAACCGCCTCCCTTTTAGCTTCATTTTCACATGCGGGAACAGTGCAAAGTCGCAGGGAGCAAGGTCTGGACTGTAGGGAGGGTGCTCGAGAAGTTTCAGTTCTGTCGTGGTCAAATATTCGGTGCAGGCTTTGGCATGGTGAGCTCTAGCATTATCGTGATGGAGGTACCAGGTGTCCATTCTTGACTTTGGCCGCAAGTTCTTCATAGATCCAATGACTTTAGGCAGGCATTGTTTAGTATACCACTTAGCTGTGACTGTCTTCTGCGTGTCCAAAACGACACGTTCCACAATTCCACTCAATTTGAAAAATACAGCTATCATTTTCTTCTTTACAGATCAGGATTTTCTGACAATTACAGGTGTGTCGTCATCATCAAAGGCCCAAACTTTGTTTTGAGCCTTGGTCGGCAGATCGTAATAGTACAGCCAAGTCTCGTCACCTGTCACGATATTGTTCACATACCGAGATTGTCCCTTATCAAACTTTTTTAACATCTCTCGGCACCAAGTCACACGTCGTGTCATCTGCTCTTCAGTCAGTTGATGCGGCACCCAGAGAGAACAAAGTTTCTTCACGTGCAAATGATCTTGCAGAATCGAACGAATTGCTGGTGCATTTAGGCCCAAAGTATCCTCTATCTGTTGGTAGGTCACTCGCCTGTTTTCGTCAAGCATTTTCCTCACAGCAGTAACGTTTTCCTCCGTAACTGACGTTCGTGGCCTTCCCGGCCTCTCAGAATCCTCCAGAGTGAAATTTCCCCTTTGGAATTCTCTATACCACCTGAATATCGTTGTACAATGTGGACAATCATCATCTAGTGCAAGAGTCATTTCTTCTAAGCACTGGTCTATGGTTAAACCACGCACGAAATTATACTGCAAAACTGTCCTTATCTCATTTCGTGACCACGATGCCATCGCAAGCACTTTACACTCTCACTACTAATGAATAACTGAGCCCATCGACTTGGCGGCGGCTACTATGCACGTATAAACATGTCTCAACATGCAGCAACAAGCAGCTTCCTGTGATTCATTGTTGCGTCATATTGCAAAACTTTCGTAGTACCTTTGTATTTAACCTATTTGAACTGCAAACAGCATTAAATAGATTGCCGAACAGTGCAGCTGGAACTGATAGAATCTATTATGTAATGCTGGAACATCTAAACAGTACAGCCTTGAATTTACTATTAATGTTCTATAACTGGATTTTTCTTGAAGATACATATCTCTCCTCCTGGCATCACTCCGTTATTTTAGCCTTTCCTAAATCCCCTCGTCGGCACCTGTACTTGGTGAGGGGACCTCATAGTGATGCTGCTGAACCTCCAGATTAGCATCACTGGGATCAGTGCCCACAGCCTAGGTTCCAGGCTAACACCATAGGAATCTGGCACGCTTGCCATGTGCAATGACCCATGGAAATTTGGAAACTGGGATCCTGGTGGTTGGGGGCTGACTTCAGCATGCCCTTTGGTCCCTGCTTTGACAAGACGGGTGGTCCTGAATAGCTCGGCCAGGATCAATCGGCTAGTGGGTTAGCCTGCAAGGGTCAACTGTGTTGATGCCACGCCCCCTACTCTTATTGTCCGAAAGATGGGATTCAGGCTGGTGGAGGTGCACGTATAGTGTCTGGATAGCCCTGGCTTCCCACTCCTGAGTGCATTTATTGCTTGCCAGGTAGTGGACGTCCTGGGCTCAATGGTGGCTGGGGAGCCCAGGCACTGAATAAACATAAAAACCACTATGAATCCTGATAGTCAAAATTCTTCTTCTTGGACCCCTACATGGTCCCTACCAGAAAAAAATAACAGAGACTCAGAAAATGCTACCTCAGCACAAAGACCCAGGACTGAAGATACATCAGGTTCAATACCTTGATACCTGATTGTTCATTCTAACAATGAAAAGCCCATAGTAAACAGTCACCCTTCTTCATCCAAAAGGGTTTGGAAGGGCTAGCAAGCTCACCCAAATCAGGGAAATGGCTTTGTTCTGGTGACATCCTAGTTGACACAAAAACTGGTAGGCACTCTGAACAACTCCGAGCAACATCTATTGAGGGAATATCAATTGTAGTAACCCTACACAAGACACTGAACTCATCCTGAGGTGCAATCTTGGAATGAGACCTGTTCAAAGTGTCCGAGGTGGAGGAAATCTTTTTGGAACTAAAAAGCCAGGAAGTGACAGCAGCAAAAGTGAATGTTTGTACTTAGGGATGGGAACCTCAACCCGACTAGAAACCTCATCCTTACTTTTAACACACCAATATCCCCAAACGAGATTAAAGCTCGTTATCTGAACTGCAGAGTACGTCCACATGTTCAAAACCCATTAAGGTGCTTCAAGTGCCAGAAATATTCACAAATGGTCTGCTGTGGTGCCCTTGCATGCACAAAATGTGGTTCAAAGGACCATGAGATGACATCATGCAAAGCTTCAAACCCACCTGCATTAATTGCCATGACGAGCAACATACCTACCCTCCAGCATGCTAGAAGTAGAAGGAAGAAAAGGAAATACAACAGCTAAAGGCAGAACTGGACATCTCATACCAGAAGGCCAGGAAAGCAATGAAACCAGTAAGTAGCAGTAAGGCAATACATGCTGAAAAAGGTATCCAAGAAATGTTCGATTGGGACTCAAACAGAAATGACTGTATCACCAAAAGAGTCATTCATGCCCAAGGCCTGCTACTTCCTGAGCTCAGAAAAACCGGGACAGAAATCTTAGTCAGCTGTTACTACAATATCAGTATCTCCTGGTGCTCCAACTTTACCAAAAGCAAGCACTAAAATAACAATACAGAAAACTGAAACGCCCACATCAAGACAAGAAAACTGGATGCCAAAAGCAAGGAGGTACATGACGATGGAACTCTTTTCTGAGAAGGAAATGGACACAGGACAATGTCCATACTTCCTCAAAAGAGATAAATCCAAGACTGATAAGAGTATGCCCTCAGCACCTCGGAAGCCAACTGATGAATTAGCCAAGCCCACGAAATGGCTATATTCCTACAGTGGAACTGTCATGGATTCCGGCAAAATGCAGACGACACCAAGGCACTTCTGGAAAAGCCCCTTGACGTGGGCACCTGTATATGGAGAGGGGACCTTCCAGTGATGCTGCTGGCCTTCCGGATTAGCATCACTGGGATCTAACACCCAGGCCCCGGGTGCCAAGCGAATGTGATCGAGCGTTTTCTCTGTGCTTAAAAAGTGATTATATAAAAGCGATTTAAAGTTATATTAAGTTACTGCCCTTAAGAAATTTATTTTTTATATCAGCTACTGTCACAAAAAGTACTTGTACAGAGCAAGAAAGAAAAGCTACCTTTCTTTATTTTTCATACTTCTTTTACTAACACTTAATACTCTACGCTTGGTCACACCGGGCACTGCTCCTGCCTCCTCGTGGCGGGGCCGGAAGTCTTGGCAGAAAAGCTCATCTGCCAAGGACTAAAAGGAGCAAACATGGATCAACATGCCTTTCCGCCTCTCGAGCCGACAAGCTCTCGGCCAGAGTTAGACCCTGACCATAATACGTCGCAACCCAAGAGGTTGAAAACCACTTCCTCAGCGACAAATTGTCCTGCATTTCTTATAATGCACTCTCTTGCAGATCAGCCTCTCAGTAAGCTCTCTCCGTTCCTTATCCAGAAACAACTGGAAAGTTTGGCAGGATCTCCTAAGACAGTCAGGAGATTACAATCAGGCGACCTGCTATTGGAAACAGCGAACAGTAGACATTCAGAGAAACTGCTAAAACTTACAAGTTTTGCTGGAATTCCAGTAAAGGTTTCTCCCCATGCCACCCTAAATACATCTAAGGGTGTTATATCCAGCTGGGATCTATTGAATGTCACGGAGGAGGAGTTAACACAAGAGCTTCAAGATCAAAATGTCACTGCTGTGAAAAGAATTATGGTGAAAAGAGAAAATATACTCACACCTACAAGGAATATTATTCTAACTTTTAACACGCCAAATCTACCACCATCGATAAAAGCAGGCTACCTACTCTGCCGCATTAGACCATATATTCCTAACCCATTGAGATGTTTTAAGTGCCAGAAGTATGGCCACTCTCAAACGGCATGCAGAGGAAACCAGGTTTGTCCTAATTGTGGGTCCGCTGACCACACCCAAACTGACTGCTTGGCAAAAGAAATGACTTGTCCCAACTGTAAGGGAAACCATCCTGCCTACTCAAGGACGTGCGATAGATGGAAAACTGAAAAGCAAATCGTTAAATATAAGATTGAAAATAAAGTGAGCTTTCAGGAAGCACGGAAATTAATTGCTCCCAGTATGAATAAACGTACGTACGCCAATATTACGCAAAAATATCAATCAGTAGCCACTCAAACTGATGTTACAGTCCCTTCTACCACCTCAATCTCTGACTGGGCTCGGACTGTTCTCTCTCAGCAACAGTCCAATGTCCCGAAACAGTTGAACCAGGCAAGTAATACTGCACTTACAGTACCAGCTACAACTTCTTCTCCTTCCCCAGTGATTTCTTCTATACCGAATAATCGCAACTCAAATTTAAAAAAGAATATCCAAGAAACGTCTATGGATACTATTGACTCATCCAGACAGGAAGAACCGATCTTAGAAATATATGCGGAAGAAGAAATGGACACCGGTCGACCATTATTCCCAAAAAAAGATAAACCAAGGCCTGAACGTCACAAGACAGTCACATTAAAAAAACAGTCAGAAGCAGCTTCTTCTACTAAACATCAGTAATGCCTTACATTCTACAATGGAATTGTAGAGGATTTCGTAGCAACCTTAACGATATTCAAGTCTTAATTAACCGCTACTCTCCAGTTGGTTTCTGTCTACAGGAAACCTATCTAACTCCGCAAATTTCCACCAACATAAAGAACTATGTAATCTATCGGCACGATCGTAATAATTCAAATACTGCCCGTGGGGGTGTGGCCATCTTAGTCAGCTCAAATATCCCGACCAAGCAAATTTTTTTGCAAACTACAATTGAAGTTGTCGCCGTACGTTTGATAACCCAGATTGCTTTAACACTGGTATCAGTCTATCTCCCACCAAGTCATACCTTCTCTTACCAAGACCTTGAAAACCTGCTAATGCAACTAGAACCCCCTGTCTGTCTCTTGGGTGATTTCAATGGCCACAACCCCTTATGGGGATCGACAAAATTAGATATCCATGGCCGCTTAATTGAAACCTTTCTGGATAAGGAAAACCTTACTGTTCTTAATACTGGTGCACCTACTCACATACAACTACCAACTGGACAAACCTCTGCAATCGATCTATCAATATGTTCCCCGATTCTGTATCCAATTATAGAATGGTCTGTTATAGACGATCCCATGGGCAGCGACCATTTTCCGATTATTTGCGACCTGCTCACTGCACAACCACCATTAATCATACCCTGCAGGAAATGGAAGTTCTCTCAAGCCAACTGGGTCAAATTTCAATCAGTTGTCACCCTGGATGAACAATATATACAAACACAGTCGATAGATGAAGCCACAGAGTATATCACTTCACATATAATATCTGCAGCTAAATGTTCGATTCCATTGTCGAATCCCCAGTCCCGACGGCACCTTAACTATTGGTGGAATCAAGAATGCACAATAGCTAAGAAGTTAAAAAATAAAGCGTGGAATTTATTTCGTAGATCCCCAACCACAGCTAATCTTATCAATTACAAGAAACTAAGAGCAAAAGCACGTCGCACTCAAAGAGAAGCAAAGAAGAATTCTTGGATTCGGTTTGCATCCACCATAAACAGAAACACTAACTCCAGGTTAATATGGAAGAAAATCAGGCAGATTTCTGGAAAATTTCCAACCACCCCTTCACCAATTCTTTCATGGAATGGGCAAGAACTATCTGCTCCTCAAGACATTGCAAATGCCTTGGCTAAAACTTTTGCCGAAGTTTCTGCGGCATCAAATTATTCTCCGGATTTCCAGAAAATAAAGACCCAGACTGAACAACGAGCCATCAACTTTCGAACTTCAGTTTTCTTTCCATATAATCAGCCTCTGCAATATCATGAACTTATACATGTCATTAAAACAACACGCAACAGTGCCGCTGGACCAGATGGAATCTCTTACATTATGTTACAACACCTTGGTGAGAGAAATTTACAAATACTGCTGGTCTATTATAACCGGATATTTATGGAAAACATTTATCCCAGCTCTTGGCATCATGCCACAGTTCTTGCCTTTTTGAAACCCGGTAAAGATCCTACCAGTCCTAACAGTTATAGACCTATTTCTCTATCCAGTTGCCTCGGTAAATTACTTGAAAAAATGATCCATAATCGCCTTGTTTGGATCATCGAAACGCAACAACTAATTAGCAATAATCAGCATGGCTTTCGAAAGAACAGGTCCTCCTTAGATCTCATGATCAAAGCTGAGTTTGCAATTCGTAATGCCTTTGTGAAAAACGAACATCTTGTTATGGTTTCCATAGACATAGAAAAGGCATTTGATACTACCTGGCGTCGTGGCATTCTCAGTGACCTCCATGCTCTAGGTCTACGAGGCAACCTTCCTATATTCATCAGGAACTTTCTCAGGACTCGTTCGTTCCAAGTTCAATACCGCAACTCGCTTTCTATGACATTTTTACAGGAAGAAGGAGTGCCACAAGGGTCCATACTTAGTGCAACCCTGTTTGCCCTAAGAATCGATTCCATCACAAAAGATCTTCCAAATACTGTTGAGACCTACCTTTATGCCGATGATCTCTCTATTTCTTGCCATTCTCTGAATATGAGATCCATTGAACGGCAGCTGCAGATATGTTTAAATAAAGTCCAAAGGTGGGCAGAGTTAAATGGCTATCATCTATCACAGCAGAAAACTGTTGCAATCCACTTTTGTAATCAACGGAAAATGCATACAGATCCCGAACTTCAGATGCAAAACTTTACTGTTCCAGTGACTAACAGCATCAAATTCTTGGGCTTAATCCTTGACAGGAAACTGAATTTCCTTGAGCACATTAAATCTGTGCGTATATCCTGCCTCAAAAAGCTGAACATACTAAGAGCTTTATCTGCCTTGTCTTGGGGAGCAGATCGTACATCTTTGTTGCTCTTATATAGAGCATTGATCAGATCCCGATTGGATTATGGTGCTCCTCTTTATGATTCCGCCCGTAAGAGTACATTGAAATGGCTGGATCCTATACAGCATAGCGCATTGCGGATTGCACTTGGTGCTTTCAGGACATCTCCTACTCATAGCTTGTACATTGAAGCTGATGAGCCCCCCCTTCACCTCCGCAGAAAAACGCTGCTTCTAAAGTATGCAGCCCGAATACAAAATTGTGGTCATCATCCTGTTCAGCCATACCTCTTTAATCCACCACTTCAAAACCTCTATAGAAATAAACCCAGTAAAATAAGACCAGCAGGCTTACGCCTCATTGAGTTAATGCAGAGTTGGAATGTTCAGATTTTCAACAGGCAACATTTAATGAATTACTCCCAACCGCCATGGATTCCGCCTCCTCAGTTATATTTCGATACTTATCTTGACA